>NC_045780.1:1266136-1582670 GCF_008692025.1 Phocoena sinus
GACCATAAATACAATCTTCTTAAAGTGTTTTATTAGTCAAAATGAAAACAAAACTGTCAACAGTATCAGTTAGTTGTAAACACACTTTCACAACAATGTTGTTTTGAAAATGTTCTTTCCTTCCGTTTCTGTAGTTTCTGCAGAGAACCGAACATTTTCCACAGACTTCACTTTGAAGACCATCTCTACCTGAAAAGGAAAATGAGAGGTGTTCATTTGTGGTTCCCACGTAATGTTAATGACACTTTTCAGAAATGGACTATGATCCTGAAAATATTCCACTTGGAAAGATAAAGAAAGAACACACCACCTCTCAGAAAAAGATACGGTTCACCTCTGGTTCGAGCACGTGACAGGCAGGGCCACCCCAGGCGTCTCCTGTAACATGTAACCTGCAATGACATACCGCTGCAGAAGCCAATACTTTCTTATAAATACTCAATTTGGGGCAAGAACAACAGTATTAACAACCGACAGCTCATTTAAAGTTCTCCTTTATAATATGATTTCACTTGGAAATCCACAGCTCGAGGGTTCAGCGGCGGGTCCACACCACCACGCCCTGCATCCCCACAGCGTGACTAACAAGCCTCTCCACTCACCTCAACCGGTGGTCCTTCCACACCTTGGGAACTCTTTCTTATAAAACCCTCCCAAACCTCCTGAAAGAAACCACAGCCTGCCACGCTGAAGGTTCACACAATGTGTTATGAGACTTTGAGGGTCACGACTCCTCTGTTTTTTTTTATAAAGTGGTCAACTTCTTGCTGGCATTTTGACCTAAATACTAAAATAAGAATGTCTCGGGGCTTCCCTGGTGGCGCAGTGGTTAAGAATCCACCTGCCAATGCAGGGGACACGGGTTTGAGCCCTGGTCCAGGAAGATCCCATGTGCCGCGGAGCAACTAAACCCATGCACCACAACTACTGAGCCTGCGCTCTAGAGCCCGTGCGCCACAACTACTGAGCCCACGAGCCACAACTACTGAGCCCACACGCCTAGAGCCAATGCTCCACAACAGGAGAAGCCACCGCAATGAGAAGCCCGCGCACCTCAACGAAGAGCAGGCCCCGCTCGCCGCAGCTAGAGAAAGCCCGCACGCAGCAACGAGGACCCAACACAGCCAAAAATAAATCAATAAATAATAAAAATAAAATGAGAATGTCTCGCTTGTGGAAACTGACACTTGCATGGAGGGGTCTGGTAGCAGCATGTGGGTGGTCACGCGGTGACCACAGTAACAAGGACTGTGCAGATGCAAGCCGTCTGTGTGCGGCACCCACCACTCAGCGTGGAAGCAGACTCTGTACAGAGCTCGCAGTCACAAGGGCACTTCCCCACAATGATTCTACCTGCTCCCGGCTAACGCACTGTCATGCTGGTACAGAGCTCACTGTCACAAGGGCACTTCCCCACGATGATTCCACCCGCTCCCGGCTAACGCACTGTCATGCTGGTACAGGGCTCACTGTCACAAGGGCACTTCCCCACGATGATTCCACCCGCTCCCGGCTAACGCACTGAGTGCTGTCATGCCGGCAGTCAGAAGGCGAGCCCAGCCCTGACGCTGCCCTTAGCTGCCAGCTGCCCGGCAGCACCTGGCTCAGGGGCTCAGGGCTGCGTAGCCTGGGACAGGTGAGGTCACCTCCCTCCCCTCCGCCCAACAGGTGGCAGCAGCGGGTGAGTGCAGAGTGAGGCCAGCGCCCCGTGGTCACTGCCGTTCCCGTCCTGAGCTGTGCTGCCCTGGAGGCAGCCCACGTGGCCGTGACCACAGAACCCAGTGAGCAGATAGCGAAGTACAATCACTTTGAGTTTTAATGAACTAAGGAGAACTGATCCCTTCTTGGAGCCTCCTCTAAAAGGAGAGGGGCACAGGGGTCTGGACTTCTTTCAGTGAGGAGCTTAGAGACTGTAAAATGGAACCGTGCTTCACGGCCTTTTTCACCCCTTTTCCCCCACTGGGGTGGGGAGATAGCTAATGTTTATCCAGTATTTACTAAGTGCCAGGCTCTGTTCTAAGCATTTCATGTGAATTAACTTACATAGATCTATTACATTACCATATACAACAGTAAACCTGAAAAAATGACATAAAATTACTATTCCTTTCCTAGAGATGGGAAGATGGAAGGTCTCAAAAGGTTTTACCAGTCCCTTTTCTCACTGTAACTACAAGAAGATTCTATTTAGAAAGTAAGAAAAGCAGGCTACATAAAATTTTCAACGTGAAATTCAATTTTTTTTTTTTTTTGCGTTACGCGGGCCTCTCACTATTGTGGCCTCTCCCGTTGCGGAGCATAGGCTCCGGACGCGCAGGCTCAGCGGCCATGGCTCACGGGCCCAGCCGCTCCGTGGCATGTGGGATCTTCCCGGACCGGGACACGAACCCGCGTCCCCTGCATCGGCAGGCGGACTCTCAACCACTGCGCCACCAGGGAAGCCCTCTCATGCTTCTTAAAAAAAAAAAAAAAAAACTGCAATACAACTCACAAGACAAAAACAAGTCATTTTCAGATCTGGAGCTGTGACAACTACTAAATCCTATTCCTAGTATAGGTGGCTCCTGTAAAAACTTAATATGAGAGCAATATTTTAATCATCCCTTAATTTGGCCCTACCAAACCCAGTTCTAGTTCTTAAACCAATCCTGGAAAATGCTATCAGATGTTCAAGACTTTTTATTCTAATTTCTCCCAGTACTTCACAACCCACACTGGCTGCCAAACAGACATGCAGCCCCGACCGACGAAACCGACCAAACCCACGGACCGCAGGGCCCGCGCTACGGACACATGCTGGCACTTTTAAAACAGTATTTCTTGGACCTAAAATTCCAGTTATTACTTAAATCATATCCTTACTCTAACTAACTGGCAAAGCTGAGATAAACCAGGCAGCCAGGCCAGGCCTGCAGCCGGACGCCGAATGTCAGAACCGTGCACCACCGTGCGGCAGGACCTCCCCAGGGCTGCCCCAGCCAGGAAGCCCTCACAGGGGATACCCCGCGCCAGGAGGGTCCCTGAGGATGTCTCTCCAACCAAGAGCGCAGTCACAAGGTTTCAGCGGGTACGGAGGTCTCCCACTCAGGCCAAAGGCTGTACCGGACATTATATGGGTTCACTCAGGTAGAACTGGGCCTCACCCCCAAATAAGTTTATGATCCAGGGAAAACAAACTACCACATGTCCTGTTTGCTTTGTACATGATATCTGTATGATATATAGATATATATGAGTGTGTATATAGATACACACATACATACACTTAGAGACACACATTATGAATAACAGCATTAAAAAATGGAGCCATAGAAGTTTTGTTTTGTTCTGCGGTACGCGGGCCTCTCACCGTTGTGGCCTCTCCCGTTGCGGAGCACAGGCTCCGGACGCACAGGCTCAGCGGCCATGGCTCAAGGGCCCCGCCGCTCCGCGGCATGTGGGATCTTCCTAGACCGGGGCACGAACCCGTGTCCCCTGCATCGGCAGGCGGACTCCCAACCACTGCGCCACCAGGGAAGCCCGGAGCTATAGAAGTTTGTACTCAAGATGACCACGTGGAATGACCAGGCTGTAGATAAATCTGTCACCTGTTCTCTGTAGCAATCGTAACAGCAAGCAACCCAACAGGATGGGTCTCCTTATATTCCATTCCACACCCCGGCAGGGGCTTCCACTCTTTGAGAAGCCTCACCTCCTCTGAAACCCTCTCCCCTTCAAGTTTCGGAAACTCCGCGGCCAGGGATTGGACCACCCATGCCACTGGAGAGTCACTGCTGTGGACAGAGGTGATCCATGACCATCTAAGGAATCCCAGTGCACAGGCCTATTTGGAGAAAACCTCCCAGAGAAAGGATCACTTCACCAAAGTTGGAAAGGCGCAAGGGCTATGATTTGATGGAGGAAGTGTGAAGCTATTCTTGGAGTCCGGAACTTCCTGTGAAAAGGCTCAAACACAGAAAAGATGAACAGGCAGACAATGTCGGGGGGCGAGGCAGGTGCATCTGGGTACATTTAATGAAAACACAGGAGTGACACTCGTGAGACAGGCTGGAGTTAATTAATTCATAAGGAACGAGCTGGTCCCTAGCACTCCTGCTGAAGACCACGGCCTGGAGAAGGGCGGTCAGTACTCCAAAGAGAAGCCCACTCCATTCAAAAGCCAGCTTACAACCTCGAGAAGATTCTCACCGTGCTAAGGAATCTACAGACTACAGGATCTGCTCTATGCCACAGTATCAGAACAGTTAACGGTAAACACAAACCACTGCAACACAATATGAGAGTTTCCCTTGTCCTCCAGAGAATTCCTGTGAATGTCAAATATTGGCATATGAACAAAAAGTATTTAATTAACTTAAACAACCACTTGTCACTATTAGGTTGACGTGGTCGAGTGGCAAGCGAAATAAAGCTTTCGTAGAGTGAACGGCAAACATTAAACAACGTCCAGTTTCCACCCTAATTTTAGCACCGTAACTATTATCCTTATTTCCAGCATTACCTTGTTCTAATCATACTTTCAAAATGAAACTGTAAATCAAAGAGCATTAGGCTCAATAGTACTAACACTAACACTTAGTGACCTGAGTGGCCAAACAGGGCTCCCTCCAGGCTCTGGGAGCTGTCACAGGTGCTCTCTGTAATAAAGCCCACTCCCCGCCCCACACAGAGCGTCAGCCACCAGCACACAATGGGGATGGTGACCCCTGGACTCGGGACGCCCAGTTCTGTCCATAGGAATTACTGAGCAATAGGCTTTTTTTTTTAAAAGGAAGGAGATTCAGGGAATTTTTCATGCTGGAAGTCGGAAATGTTCTAGAAATGTTCAAGCCCAAGCTCTTCGTTCTGTTGATCAGAATATTTTGCTCCTTTTTAGAGCAGATTTACAGTCAAAACAAAGTAAATGCAGTGAATTTATCCTCTGTATTTCTTCAAACCTTTTATTTTTTAAAAGTCAGTAAGGAACATTATTTAGAAGTTTCACATTATTATAACCATGAAATAAAACATAAAAGCAGCTTTTCAAAACCTGTGTTAGTCTGGTTTTTCCAATACAAATCAGAACACCCCCGCAAAGTTCCCCCAAATGTTTCCTGGGTGTTTACGGCGAATTTATCAGCTTCAACACCCCTCCTCACGCCCAACCCACACAAGCAGTGGGATTTAGGAGCCCGGGGCTGGCTACTTACAAAACATCATTTAAAATAACAAGGCATCTTATTGTAAAAACATTCCCCTCCCACCAAAGGAAAGTCCCTCCCCCAACCCTGCGATTTGCTAAAGAAAGAAAGAAATATGTACAGCTCCCATTTACACCTAAGTCAAAACGATTTCAAATTAGATGAAGAAGCTAGAAGAATCTTTTCCGGTTCAAAAATTCCGAGATTCTCATAATTCACCTTAATAATTTTTCATGACAGCTTCTGCCCAGATATCATTTTAAGTTGCCTGACATTTTGAGATTCATTAAATGTTCAGCAATTTTAATTTCAAAGGAATGCTGGCATATTCTTTAAACAGCGCTCTGTATACCTGGATAATGAGACCAAATTTTATGACAGGCTGAATAACACAGTGTCTTGTTAATTATAATTTAAAACAGACTTTCTTAAACAGTCTATGCATTCTTATTTTGAAGATTTTTCTGTTACTCTCTTATTAATACATTTGCCAAAGAAAAAACTTTTAAAAGATACAAAGTAGCTTAGTCTCTTGATTGAGCGCTCAGAAATGGTGATCCATCAAGCAGGGATTTGAGTTGAAGCTAGGAATCAAGCTCTCCTGAGCACAATTTCCCTAATAATGGGCCAGGAGTTACTTTCTCCATTACCAAGGGAAGGCCTGTCAACCCCTAGGTTAAAATTCAAACTGAACACCTGTGCGAACATCACACATTTTGTGACTTTCCATTCATGTTTCTTAGTAAAATGGGGGCAAATCTTCCTCTACAATTGCACGTATTTGCTGAACACTTTGGGAAGAGAGCTGTTTGGCCACTGCATTTCTACCTGCCAAGCGCTGGGTCTCACACAGTCCCGGGCTAGTGAGTTCTGACGTCTGGACTCCTGTCCAGGGAGACCCCCTCCCCTAACCCCCACGTACGTGTAATCGGTCCACACGACGAACCCAGCACACAGCGCGCACGGTCCGGGTCCCACCGAGGCCTGCGGGCGGGGCACGTGTGTCTCCCCGGCCCCACCTGCCTCCGCCGGGTCGCCAGGCGCCGCGAAACGGGTCGGAACCCGCGTCCGGACCCCGGCGGGCGCCGAGCGCACGGGGGCGCCGCGGGAGGCCGGACTCCAGACGGGGGTCGGGGTGGGGGTGGGGGTGGGGGAAGGTGGGGGAGGGGAAGACCCGGGGGCGCGGCCCGGGGGGAGGGGCGGCCCGCGAGGGGGAGGGGCGGCGCGGCCTCCGTCCGGGGACGACCTGCCCGCGAGGGGCCGAGGGCCGAGGTGGCCCGACTGCGCGGACCCCCCTCCGCCCGAACGCGCGGCCCCGCCCGCCCCTGAGTCCCGAGTCCCGATCCGCACCCCGCTTCCCCGCTCACCTCGCGCCGTCTACGCCGTCCGCGGCCGCCTGGCCCGCGGCTCCGGGGCCTCGCGGGGGACGCCGAGCCCGGGGGCGGCCGGCGGGCGGGGACGCGGGGCGCCGGGCGGACGGGCGGGCGGGCGGCCCCATCTTCCGGCGCTCGCGCCGCGGCCCAGCGCGCAGCCCGAGCGGGACATTCGCTACATTGTTGGCATTCCTGGGGCGTCACGTGACCGCCGCGTCAGCGCCGCCCCCGCCCGCGCCCGCCGGCCGCCCAGGGGGCGCGGGGCCCGGAGGTCGTCCGTCCGCCCGCCCGTCCGTGCGGGGTCCGCGGCCTCAGCCGCCGTCCCCCCCCCACCCCGCGGCGCTGCCGTCCCGCGTCCTCCGGCGCGGACGGGCTCCGGACTGTCTGCCAGGGGACAGCCCGGGGTCCCCGTACGCCGATGGCCCGGCCACCGCTGAGCGCCGGGATCCGGCTCACCTGCGCCCCGCCCCCCGCGAGGCTCACCTGGACGCGCGGCGCGGCGCCGCCTCCGCCCTCACCTGCGCCCCGGACGCTCGCACCCGGACAGGCCTCCCTCCCTCCCCGCCCCCACCCCGGGGCTGGCCCCCTCCTCCCTTTGTATGCAGGTAAAGGTCCTGCCCTTGCTATGTCTTCAACAACAGAAACATAGTTAACTGAAAGAAATATATCGTAAATAAAAGGAATTTAATGGACTTTACAATTTATGTGCGAGACACCTAATCAAATTTTGGGATTACAATGACCATTATAGAATTGTTTGCAATCGTGAAAAATCAGGAAGAACCTAAAAGTCCAGCAGTAGGGAACTGTGGGAAAATAAAATATGTAAAATAGCTAAGTGAATGAACTAGCTGTACTTTTCAAAGGATATGTAGATAGACTTCAAAAATCATTGTAGAGTGGAGAAAAGGGAGTGGCAAAATTATATTTACACTATGATACCATGTTGAGAAATAAAATCCCACAGAACCTATGCTAATCACGTTCTTTATACAAGTAGAGTCACGGACTGAAAATGTACACACCAGACTCATTACAGCTGTGGCCGGTGTAGAAAGGAGTGCAGAAATTAGACTCGAGAGAAAAGTAAGGACAACGACTTTCTCTCCAGTGCTTTATTTCTTTATTTGAAACAAATTGTCCAAATCTTAAAATTTGTTGATTCTGAGTGATTAGATCCAATAATGTGTAGTGTATTATTCTTTGTGCCTTTTTAAAAAATATCTTAAACATTTTTACATACATATATATATATATATATATATGAAACAAATTGGAAACGGGTAATTTTCCAAATAGAGGTTTACTTGAGGAAACTGATACACCATATAGGAGAACATTGTGTTTACTGACATGCAATCATTCCTTTGGGTTTTTTGTTTTTTAAATTTTTTTGAGGACCTGCCATGAACCATGGATTAAACCAAACACCATTGGTACTACAGTGAGCAAAACTACACGATTTACCCATTGGTGGAGCTTACACTCTTGTTGATGCATTCAAGAAACACAGCGATAGGACTTCCCCGGTGCCACAGTGGTTAAGAACCTGACTGCCAGTGCAGGGGACATGGGTTCGAGCCCTGGTCCGGGAAGATCCCACGTGCTGTGGAGCAACTAAGCCCCGTGAGCCACAACTACTGAGCCCGCGAGCCACAGCTACTGAAGCCTGCGCGCCTAGAGCCCGTTCTCCTCAACGAGAAGCCACCGCAATAAGCCCGCGCACCGCAACGAAGACCCAATGCAGCCAAAACTTAAATAAATAAAAATTTAAAAATATATAGTGACAAAATAGGGTACAGGATCTAACTTGGTGAAACAATACAAGTACATGTATTTATATTTAAGCTATATACATAAAATATAAATGATATATATTATATAAAATATAACGTATATTAAACAAACAAAAATATGTATATATGTCCAGTAAAGTATACAGCCAAATATTAAAAGTGGTATTCTCTGGATATAGTGATTCTGGGTGATTTCTGTCTTATAATTCCTGATACTTCTAAATAGGATACTTAAAAACTGTTTAAATAATCAGCTACATAAGTTCATCCACATAATGCATCCAGTCGCCAAGAGGAGAAAAGAGAGACAGCACAAGTCCCACTGAGCACAAAGCCTGTGGCAGTGGCAACCTCTCCATGTATAAATTAATTGATTAACATACATATACTACGTGTGTATACCAGGTGTTGCCCTAAACTTGTGTATTATCTCATTTAATCCTCTAGTCAACCATGTTATTAACCCCATTTTATAGAAGAAGACCCTAAAATACACAGAGCCCAACTAACTCGCCAGAGACCAAAGAGCTGGGATTCCAACCTTGGTAGATCTGATGCCAGAGCTTGGAAGCACTGAATTATAAGGCTGTCTTCAGGTAATCTCAAAAGTCATGATCACAATGTACTTAATAATAAGGAAACCGAAACCAAATCAGCTCCCTTTTACTTTGAGGGGAGAGGAATGGTCTTTGTGGAGTGAGGAAGGGGGGCCCAGGGCCTCCCGCAGCAGACAGAGCAGAGGCTGAGGGCTGGCAGGAACCAGCATCACCTCACCTGCAGATGCGGGGCCAGGATGTTTTAAGGATTCTCCCTGAGGCTGCTGTGCAGTGTGCCCTGAGACTACCTACCTGCTTCCCCTCCCCCACCCCTCCCCCACCTGTGAATGCAAGAAACCTGATATGACTCAGCCTCTTTATACCTTAGTGCCTGGAAAGCAGGCTCTGGTCTCTAGACACAATTTTTGTCTTTTTGGAAAGAAAAGGCCTCCTTGTTAATAATCTGTGGAGGACACACAGCAAATCTGCTAACTACAAAGAATGTTCTCTATGGGGAGTAGTGAAAAAGTAGAGTAGGGTTAGATTGTGAAAGGCCTGGAAAACTAGAAAGAAGGCGTGCTACACTGATTTAATTTTTTTTTATACCCATGTGGTCTGTCTCCTTAATTAGATTATAAATTCCTCAAGAACAAGGACCATTTTCTCCCCCCAAAACTACATATAGAGAACTTAACTGCTGATCTGAACGTATTGAATGAACTTTTTTTTTTTTTTTTTTTTTGCGGTACGCGGGCCTCTCACTGTTGTGGCCTCTCCCATTGCGGAGCACAGGCTCCGGACGTGCAGGCTCAGCGGCCATGGCTCACGGGCCCAGCCGCTCCGCGGCATGTGGGATCTTCCCGGACCGGGGCACAAACCCGCGTCCCCTGCATCGGCAGGCAGACTCTCAACCACTGCGCCACCAGGGAAGCCCTGAAATATCAAAATTTTAAAGATCACATTTTTCTCAGGACCAAGCACTCTGGGTCAGCCGGGGAGATCTCCTGGTACACTGTTCTTTGGAGGTTTTGGTTCTGCAAACTCGTAGGAACTTCTAGAAAGACTTGGCAGTACCAAGTTTATTAGTTGGGGGATATGCTTTGATGACGAACTCTTTTTTTTTTTTTTTTTACTGTCTTTTTATTGTAATAAAATATACATAATATAAAATTTACCATTTTATCACATTTTCACTGTACAGTTTAGGGGCATTAAGTACCTTCACATTGTGTGCAGCCATCACCACCATCCATCTCCAAAACTTTTTCATCTTCCCAAACTGACATTCTGTCCACATTAAACACTTAACACCCTACTTTCCTCCCCACCTTGTTTGTTCTTTTGCGGGATTTTTTGTTGTTTTCCTCTGTTAGGTAATTTTCTGCCACACAGCTTACGGGGTCTCAGTTCTTCGACCAAGGATCGAACCTGTGCCCCCTGTAGTGTAAGCGTGGAGTCCTAACCACTAGACTGCCAGGGAATTCCCACTAATTTTCTGCTTTTAGTCTGCTGTTGGCTATGAAAGATTACTTCGCTTCTCAAAACTGTATGCAGGGCTTCCCTGGTGGCGCAGTGGTTGAGAGTCCGCCTGCCGATGCAGGGGACACGGGTTCGTGCCCCGGTGCGGGAGGATCCCACGTGCCGCGGAGCGGCTGGGCCCGTGCGCCATGGCTGCTGAGCCTGCGCGTCCGGAGCCTGTGCTCCGCAACGGGAGAGGCCACAACAGCGAGAGGCCCGCGTACCGCAAAAAAAAAAAAAAAAAAAAAAAAAAAACTGTATGCAAACTAAGAGCTACCAGAACCTCTTATTCCTAAAAGCCTTTCCTATGCAGAGGAGAGCTAGGGCCTTGTGATGCTATTTCAAGTATTAAAACATCTCTTGTCCTCAGTTTCTGGACATTTCCCAAAGGGTTTATATTACTGGAAGTCACACTTATGGAAAAGTGGATTATTATTGTTTTTAAGAGAGTAGTCAATTAATAGATAGTAGATGAATAACCAGAAATATTTCAGACCTTATATTTTTTTCAAAAGCCTTTACATAATAGTTCTACCACTAGGTTTCTTTTTAAAATTATTTTATTTTTTCAATTATGCTAAACAATACCTGATGTAAAATTTACCATCTTAACCATTTTTCCTTTTTTTCTTTTTCTTTTTTGGCCACACCACGTGGCTTCCAACATCTTAGTTCCCCCACCAGGGATGGAACCCATGTTCCCTGCAGTGGAATTGTGGAGTCCTAACCACTTGACTGCCAGGGAGTTCCCTAAATTTCAATTCTTACATGTGTTTTCCAATCTTAAAATCATGAGAGAGTAAACTTTCTCTGATTTTAATTTATTTCTAATTGCTTTGAGCCATTTTGGAAAACAGAGCTTCCTGGAAAATTTGGTAAAAACCTCTAGGGCATATTTAGGGAAAGGCCCAGGGTCACAGCAGGCCCTACAGGGTGGCCACCTTGCCAGTCTCTGCAGACCTGCTCTTCCAGCCCTTTCCAACACAGAACCCAGCTTCATTCTCCGAATAGCCACTCTGCTTCTCAGATGAATAATGAAGTATGTGATTGCATAAGTCAGAATTGCTCAATAAGGTAAGACGTGTTCCCAGAAGACTTCAAAGAAACACTGTCAAGATAAAAATCACATCCTGCATTTAAAGAATTCTTATGTTGACACTTTACATTATTGAGAGACAATTGCTAAAATGCATTTTCTTTTCCTACCACATCCTCCGTTACTTTACTTTTTATGCTGAGTGAGCTGTGACAGCAACACCAGCTATTTACTTACCTCTCATTACATTTAGAGTTGGCTGAAACTTCCGCTTCCTTTGCAGACATGAGCAGAATGTTCTTGTGTCTGTAACTGAAAGAAAAATCCTACTGTGAAGGTCTGTATGCTCCTCGATGTTCTAAAACTTTCCATTCAGATTTTTAATCTAATCTTTTGCAGTGAACATTGGTAAAACTTGCTCTAGGAAGAACAAAGAGTGTAAGGCTCCAACTCGTGTCTCAACAAAATCAATCTCTATAACAAAATTAACATTTTCGAAGGGAAACATCTGAGCCAACCTAAATTGACAGGAAATATTTAATTGTGTAACTGTAAAAAGAACATTTTCATGGTCTATTTTTAACTTTTAATTTATAATTAACTGCTAACTGTCGTTATGGTTGTCATTGAACAGTTGCTTTTAAGACCATGTATCTTGCTTTATCAACCAAACCTGAAAAGAAGAACTGAGTGTGTTTTCTTCAGATGCTGGATAAATGGGCTTTGATCGTGAAACCCGTGATGAGATTATCATAAGGTGATTTCATGTGCAGAAGTGGAAGGAGGCCCACGACAGACAGGCTGCCCAACTTGAAAGAGCAAAGGGAAACCTACAAACGTCGGGAAGCAGGCATGCAGATTGCATTTGGTTGCTTGTAACCCCAGGAGAAGAAGCGTTTCTTGGCTTGGGGGCTGGAACTCGAAAAATGTCCCAGAGCTAATACCCTTCAGAAAGTCAGAGGTGAGAGGAGGAACTAGAGTTCAAGGCAAAGATCTGGGAAGGGGAACAGGGCAGAAGTAAGTCACAGGAAGGCAGGCATTTAAGACATGCAGAGAGGGGGCTTCCGAGAGAGCAGAGGGAAGGTGGATGGCAGCTCCGTGATCACGTGCTGTCGAGTCAATGCTTGGGGAAAAGAGGAGCTGAAAAAATATTTGGGAGCTATCACAGGAGGTGAGAGAAAATTGAACTGAGCTCAAGTAGAGGTTGGAGGTGAAAGGACGACGCTCTGGTGGAAGGCGTCACAGTGCCCACGGTTCATAGGGCAGAAGGGTGGAGCCTGGTTTATGCCTACACTGAAAGACGACCTCAAGGAAAAGCAAGGTCTTGAGTTTGCCTACCCTTTCTCTCTGTTACTTTGCATAAATGGGAATTTTTGGTGTGTTCATGGGTCACGAAAGTTATGATCTGCATCACAAAAATCCAATGTTTTCATTTTCACACTTCCAACTGCTTGCTAGACATTTTCCCGTTTGTGTCTCGACAACCTTTGAAAGTCAAGAGGACAAATATTTATTGAGAACTTACGATATACCAGGCTTGTCACCCTCTCCAGCAGCATCTAATTTGTTCAACATTATTGGGCACCCAGATGTGCTAGGCCCTGGGGACGAAACAGTGACAACAGACATTATCGTGAAGCTTCCAAGTCTAGCGGAGAGGCAAATCATCACCAGGTAACGCTACAAACTCACGGAAGTTTTGGATTGTGATTAATACTGTAAAGGAGAGACACACAGCTCCTTGAGCTCTTATCATAAAGGGGATGTGACCTGGTTGGTCTGGGAAATGAGGAAGCACTTTAGCCGAGATGCAAAATCAGAGAAGACATTAACAAGACGAACAGGGAAAGCATTCTGAGAGGGGGTGGGGTGGGGGGAAGCACTGCATGTGCAAAGGCCCTGTGGTGGAAGGAACCAAGACCCAGCGTCTCAAACACTGAAAAAGACCCTTGTGATTGGAGTGCAGAGATGCAGGGAGAGATTGGAGGTGAGGAAGGAGAGGTAGGCACCCAGGGCCTTTAAGGTCACTTTAAGGATTTCAGTCTTAATACTCAGAACAGTGGGAGTCATGAAAGGGTCCCAAGTAGAGGAATGACAGGATCAGCTGTGTGGGAATGAGTGGGGGAGGGGGGTGGAGACAGGGGGCCAGAGTGTTACTAGTTGCGGAGGGAGGTGATGCAGCTTGAGCCAGGATGGTAACAATGGACGAGGGAAAAAGTAGCTGAAATGGAGAAATAACAGTGGTCAAACTTTGAGACCCCAGTGATGGGTTGACCGTCTGGACCACGCGAGAAGGGCGTGGCTCCTGGGTTCTCACTTATGTAACTGGGGTGCTGGTGCCGTCCTGTGGACTGACACCTTAAATTTGTTTTTGGAGGTATCTTCTGAGCCGCTGTGGAGTGGATGGAGCTGTTACGAAGGCCGTCGTGGACAACTGATTTGTAGCAGGGGAGATGCGAACACGTGAGTTGCCCTACAGGTACCGTGGATAAGGTGTGGAGGAAGAGCCTCACAGACAGTGTAGATGGAGTGGGAGGGGCCCTGACGCTGAGGAAATGCAACATTCATGGTGAAGCGGAGGGGGAGTCCGCACAGGAAACAGATCAGCTGCCGGGGGCTGGAGGAAAACAGGGCTTCTCAGAAACAAAAGGAAGAGTGTTTCAAGGAGAGAGGGGTCAACCAAGATACAGGCTACTAAGAAGCAAGTAAAATGATAGCTGGAAAGTGCCCCCTGCACTTAAAGACGTGGCGGCCGCTGGAGTCTTAGCAAAGAGCTCTTTTGGTAGAGGAGCTGCTAGATGGGAGATACTGTGATGAGCACAGGAGAAGACAGAACACTCTGAGACACACGGTTGGAAAGGGGAGGAAAGTGATCAAGAAGCAGCTGGAGGAGAATGAGGGTTCACGGGGAGGATTTATTTTTTATTTTTTTAAATTTTATTTATTTATTTATTTTTCGATACATGGGCCTCTCACTGTTGTGGCCTCTCCCGTTGCAGAGCACAGGCTCCGGACGCCCAGGCTCAGCGGCCATGGCTCACGGGCCCAGCCGCTCTGCGGCACGTGGCATCTTCCCGGACCAGGGCACGAACCCGTGTCCCCTGCATTGGCAGGCGGACTCTCAACCACTGCGCCACCAGGGAAGCCCCTTATTTTTATTTTTAATGGGAGATTGCTACCGCTGCTGTAACAAACTACCACAAAGTAGTAACTTGAAGAAGCCTACGCTTACTCCCTGACGATGGGAAGGAAGGTCAGAAGAGGCCACGTGCAGCCTCCGGAAGCTTTGAAAAGCTCTCAACCTACAGCCGGCAAGAAAACAGGGCCCTGGGTCCTACAACCACAAAGAACAACCCAAATGGACAGGAAACAGACTCTCCCTAGAGTCTCCAGGCTGAAGGCCGCCCTGCCAATGCCTTGGTTGTAGCCAGTGAGACCCGTGTTGGGTTTCTGGCCTCCGCAACTGGAAGATAATAAACTTGTGATGCTTTAGCCTCGTTGGTGGAATCGTTATGGCAGCAAGAGGAAACTGTCAATACTACACCTTCTGTCATGGCCTGGTTCTACTGCAGCATCGCCAAGAAGCCGTCCTTGATGGTCTCCGTTGGAAAGGACCACTTTCCTTTCCTTTGAATTCCCAGCGGCACCTGCTGAGAAGTGTTTATTCCAGAATCGTGCTAGTTCTCCTGTTAGACTTCCAGCTCCCTGAGGTGAAGGCCCAGGGTTTGGGTGGGTACAGTAGCTGCCAAACTATCTAGCCCCTTGCCTAGTACACAGAAGTCACTCAGTAATTTTTTTTACCTAATAAATCAGCACATGGAAGTCCCCATGGACATGGCAGAAACAAAATAACCACAGTAAGTGAGCTTTTCTCACCTCGTTTCCCTCAGGTGAAATAGAATCTCTCTGAAATTAGAAGCCATTCCTTAGTCAGTGGCCCCAAAACCATTTGAATATTTTCTGTTAACAAGAAATATTATTCTTGTCATGTAATTAGTTTTATTTGTTTATTTATTTATTTATTTATTTTTGGCTGCGTTGGGTCTTCGTTGCTGCGTGCAGGCTTTCTCTAGTTGAGGCGAGCGGGGGCTACTCTTCGTTGGGGTGCGCGGGCTTCTCATTGCGGTGGCTTCTCTTGTTGCAGAGCACGGGCTCTAGGTGCACGGGCTTTAGTAGTTGTGGCTCACGGGCTCTAGAGTGCAGGCTCAGTAGTTGTGGCGCACGGGTTTAGTTGCTACGTGGCATGTGGGATCTTCCCGGACCAGGGCTCGAACCCGTGTCCCCTGCATTGGCAGGCGGATTCTTAACCACTGCGCCACCAGGGAAGTCCCATGTAATTAGTTTTAATTCAGTTCTATTTCATGGCTTTCCTTAGAAGAGGACTTTGGAACTTTAAGGAATTAATACTAAATAAGAATGGATAAAGACACACTTTCTCTTGTAAATGGCTGCTGACCACCAAGGAATTATTTTTCTCAATACTGCCGATAATAGATAATAGTAAGTTACATTCACACAAAACAGGACTTGGCTTATCCTGAAGGACCAAGTCTGCATTTTAAAGTTTCTCTTCCAGGGTGAAATTATGATGGAGGAAAGATGACGATGGTGAATATAAGTTGTACTTCGATTTAGAAAGAGAAAAATAGATTAAAAAAAAAAAAGCTTTCCCCCAGATCAAGGGGCATGTTCAGGGACCGTGCGCCACAACTACCGAGCCCGCACACCTAGAGCCCGTGCTCCGCAACAAGACAAGCCACCGCAATGAGAAGTCCGCGCACCGCAACGAAGAGCAGCCCCGCTTGCCGCAACTAGAGAAAGCCCGCGCGCAGCAATGAAGACCCAATGCAGCCAAAAATAAATAAATCTATTTATTTTTTTAAAAAAAGGGCAAGTTCACTTCCACCTATTCTACACACAGCTAAAAGTGCAGAGATGTGGGCTTCCCTCGTGGCGCAGTGGTTGAGAGTCCGCCTGCCGATACAGGGGACGCGGGTTCGTGTCCCGGTCCGGGAAGATCCCACATGCCACGGAGCGGCTGGGCCCGTGAGCCATGGCCGCTGAGCCTGCGCGTCCGGAGCCTGTGCTCCGCAACGGGAGAGGACACAACAGTGAGAGGCCCGCGTACGGCAAAAAAAAAAAAAAAAAAAAAAAAAAGTGCAGAGACGTGAAGCATCTTGAAGAGCCCTCTAACAAATGTGTAACTACTCAAATATTGAACACAGCTACAGAAATCTGGAGAAATTGTAGAAGAAATCTAGCTAGGAAGGGAAGAAGTGGCAGAATACAGAGGGAGAAGCCAAGAAGTGCAGCTGGCGGGGGCGGACGCTGGGAGGGAACCGGCTGTGAGGAGGCTAAGTGCCCGGAACTCGCTCCTGCAAACACAGGCTGCTGCACGCGCCCCGCCTCCCCCTGCGCACCCCTCCCCCGCCCCCGACTGGGGAACCGTTCTGGACACGTTTACCAGTCTCTTCTCCAGGCTAACTTTTAATTCCTAAGTACAATAAAAATAGTGTAGGATCTCATATGATCCCAAGCCCAGGTCCTTTTTTTTTTTTTTTTTGTGGTACGCAGGCCTCTCAACCATTGCACCACCGGGGAAGCCCCCCCAGGTCCTTTCTATTAGCGGGCCCTAAGAGGGGGGCAAAAGTAAGAGAGGAGGGTCCTTGAAAATGCCCTTTGAAGTCCTGGCCTGATTCCCACGGAAGGAGATGCTGTTCTCTACATCCCACGTGTGGTCACTTAGGAGGCCACGTCTGGCCCTTCTAGACTACATTCCCTCTGTAACTGATAACCGCTGGGTACTTGTGCTTTAGAGGGAACCCAGGAGATGGAAAGCCTTTAAGGTTCAAATGACTGAATCTCTTTAGGTGGAATTTCAGGAATCATAAATATTTTTGCGTTCATTCATCCACCACATGTGTGCTGAATTCCAGGCACAGTGCTGGATGCTGAGATCACCATGGTGAGCAAACCAGACAGGACCCTGTCATTGTAGAATTTACAGCCTCCAGGAGGTGAACTTCCAACCAAATCACGTGGGGTCTGGCCTTCCCCAGGAAGTGGCCTCTGAGCGCCAGAAGGAGTGGCGCTAGCCAGGCACAGGGTAGGGAGGGTGGGCACACACAGCATCCCAGGCCCTGAGGCTCGAGAATCTGCGGGGTGTTGGGGGACAGGATGCCTGGGGGGGAAGCTTTCACTGCTCTTGCTAGATGGCACCCCTCCGTTTTCTTCACCAAACAGCCTCCCTCTTGCTGGCACTGGTAGGGCCCCCAGTCAGCTCGAGTAAGGGTGAGGACTTGTCCCCAGGCTGCTTTTGCAGAGCAGTACGTTTAGTTGGAGGGGGCCGGCATGAGGGAGGACGCTGGTGACCTAGATCCCCCTCACATCCCCCCGTGAGCCTCACCATCGGGCCCAGGCCCCAAAGAAATGTTTTAATTTTGACTGTTTTAAAATCAGAAGAAAAATGTGAATGTACTGACAATGAATGTATAGCAGTAAGTCCAGCCTGGATCATACACAGGTATAAATAGCATTGTAAGTTTTACGGCGGAAGGGGCCCAGGAAGGAGTGGTCATCACACAGCCCTGAGAGGTGCCGTGGAGGAAGGCGCGAGGGCCGCTGGGCCTCCGGGAGGGGCGAGGCAGTGCGGCTCATCTACCCAAGAGCAACGGGAGTCACTGAGAAGGTCCACACCGAGGAGGGACATGGCCTCTGGACACCTCTGTGTGGACAGCGGATGGCAGGGCTGGTGGGGAAGAGTGGAGGCCAGGGCTGGAGCGGTTTGCGGGGCCGTCTAACAGAGCACCGCACGCTGGGGGCTCAAACGACGTAAATTCCTGGCTCTCAGTCCTGGAGGCTGGCGGTGTGCCGTCAAGGTGTCCGCAGAGCTGGGTCCCACTGATGGCCGTGGGACAGTGTGTGCCAGGCCACTCTCCCAGCTTCGGTGGCCGCGGGGGTCTCCACACCATTTTCCTCTGTCTGTGTTCAGACTTCCCCTGTGTGTACGGACACATAACCACGTGGCCTAGGGCCCGCCCTAAAGACCTCATTTCAGCTTGATTTCCTCTGCAAGGACCCTCTCTCCAAATGAGGTCACAGTCTGAGGTCCTGGGGCTGAGGACTCCAACAGGAACTCTGGAGGAACACAACTCACCCTGTACAAGGGGTCAGCAAACCGTGGCCCACGGGCCAGGTCTGTCCCACCACCGGTTCTTATGTGGTCCATGAGCTAAGAATGGTGTTTACATTTTTCAATGATTGGGGGAGAAAATCAGAAAAAGAATATTTCATGACTCGTGAAAATGATACACAACCCGTAATTCAGTGTCTGTGAATGAAGCTTTTGGGGGACGCAGTGACGCGTGCCCGTTCGGTGCTGTCTGTGGCCACTTTTTCCCTATGGCAGCAGCTGTGAGGGACACGGTGTCGCCCGCAGAGCCCCGGTATTTGCTGTCGCGTCCTTTGTCTGAAGCCTCCGCCAACCACAGCTGCGGGCTCGGAGGACGAGGGGGCTGCTGACGCGAGATGGGCCCAGCTTGGCCTCAGGGTTGCCAAGCGGCTCAGGAGGTGCAGGTACCTGCGAGGACCACCAGGTGAGGCCCCCCGAGGAAGGAACCATATCCGACCCGCGGCGGCAGGCGCGACTCGCCTAGAAATTTGCAGAGTCCGTTTTTGAGAAAACACTTCGCTGACGAAACAAAACCCATCTGGAAACCAAACTCTGGCGGGCTGGCTGGTTCCGAGTCTTACCCGACGGGGCGGTGCGTGGAGGCCAGCGAGGCGTAGAGGGAGGGGACGGGCCAGAGTCGCGGGCGCCCGCTCCTTCCGCGGCCGGTGGCCCCTCGGGCTCTGTCCCCACCCTGGGGCGCCCGTTCCCGGGCCGCGTGGAGCCAAGGTAGCTGGGAAGAGCCCTCCCCCATCCCCAGGGACGGGATGCCGCTGGGATGCGGGCAAGGCGGGGGCGGGGGCGGGGCGCGGAGCCGGGGCCAGGCGCGGTCAGAGGCGCAGACAGTGGACCAGTGGCCCGGGATCTGGTCAGGCGCCGGCGGGTCCTTTCCCGCGACGCCCCCCACCCCCACCCCGGTGACAGCTCAGGACAGACAGACCCTCCTCGCACTGCTCCGCTGCCAGGCTTCTGTCTGAGCTTTGCGTCCTGGACGCGCCCTGGACGCGCTTCCGAGGCTCCTGGAAAAGGCAGGGGTGGATGAATTAGTAGGTGAAGTCGAAGGAAGGAGAGCCCTTACCCCACTGCGGCCAACAGCGCTGGAACCATTCAGCCTTAGTTCCATCCTCAGCGCCGAGAGCAGGGGCTGGCACATGGGCAGTGACCAATAAATGTGGTAGAACGATTTAAGTTAACTGCTGTCCGACGGGGTGCTTAGCAGGTGCCCAGGAATGCTATGTGTACATTGTGTTTCTAATTATTTTCCTTGTGATTTTGATCCTTAATTCTTTTTCCCACTCATTGCTCTGAAAGCTCCATCACCCTGATCTTGAATCAGCTCCCCATCCTGCCACCTCCAGGAAGCCTTCCCTGGATTGCAAGCACATGACCTCTGGTCCAGGAGGTAGCTGAGTGGACTGGAAAGACCCAGCCTTTGGAGCCAACGGATCTGGTTAGTAATGAGATCTTGACCCAGTTTCTTGGAACTTTTCACAGCCCTGGTTTCCTCCTTTATAGAGTAGGGATTCATATCTGTCCCATGGTGTCATGAGAACCAAATGAGAGAGACATACGTGTAAAGTCCCCAGCATACGGTAGGTGTTTGTTGAAACTTTTATCCAGGGAAAAATCCTGAAGAGCTGGAGCTTACCAAATATCAAGAGGGAAAAGAACGTCTTATTGAGAAGGGAGGGTAAAGCCAATAATCTTTCTGTCAGTTTTCCATCTAATGAATCAAATTATTAATGTCACATTTGGGGAGGGAAGTGAATTTCTACAGAAGGTAACAGCGCCGTCTGCTCCCAGTTACAGCCCATAGCTGTGCATTCTTAGGAATCACGATCAGAAAATCTAAAAAAGGCATTTATGATGATTTTGTGACCAACATCCTATAGATAGTGAATTTTGTTTTGTAAAACTATTGAGCTATATTAAATTCTACATGCTGTACATACTGAAAAAATAGAAGAATCTGGGGACTTTGAATGGAATTTCCCTAACCTCAGGAAGGAATACCACAGGGTGAACATCACGACTGCCAGCTGTGGAATTAATTCTCGGCCATTTTAAGGCCTGACAAGTATTTTGTTTGGTGAGAGCAGAGCGACATGTTATGGTCGGTCTCTGAAATTCAGGGTTCTGGTTCAGGGCTAATCCTAGTTTTCTTTTAATGCTATTATGCAAAGAGAAGAAACGTGGGGTTTACAGGTTAGACGGGGAATATGCAGAGGACTTTGAACTTGTTGACATCCGATAGTATTATGTCACCACTCCACCTTGTTTTGAGTGCTTTTACACTCATTGCATAATTAGCTGAATTGATCAAAGTCGAGCCCTATCGTCTGTCAAACACACACGCACGCGTGCACACACACAAAATGGCCTCCATCTCAGCTGGAAACGGAGGTCAGGCTGGTTCAGAGGGGGACTCCGAGGCCACACCCAGTGTGGGCAGGTCACACACCCATCGGAACGTGTCACTGAAAACCTCTCAGAATGTCAGGAACCTGAGGCTAGGGGCGAAGAGAGATGGTCAACTGACTTCAGCTTCTTCCCCAAGAGGAGCAATACCCCCACCGTGAGGACTGCGTGGAGGAAGCTGCCCTTTCGCTTCCAGGAAACAGCTCTCCTAACGGGCATGGTCTAAAGTGCCACGTGGGCCACCTGAACCCAGAGAGCAGTCCAAGGGGCTCTCAGCCCTGGGAATCCCCTGGCAGTGCTGGGTGTTACTGTGCAGTGAGGTCATCACACGTAAGCGCTGCAAAGAGCACAACTGGCAAAACACTGACACGTGGGGTTCATCTGTGTGAGAAACAAGTGCTTTTCTGCTCAGCTGAGAACAGGTTTCATACTTGAAGTTGCCTTTGTGATTCCAGTGCTAAACGCTGAGCACAGGTCTGGGTGACGCAGGTTACTGTATTGTTTAAAAGGCCCAGGATCGCACAGTCGTGTAACACTCCGTTTCCGTGGGTGCGCTGTTGGGCGGGACAGGTGGGACAGGTGGGACAGGACTGCGTGGCAGCCGGTAGTGTCCACTGAGCACTCTCGTGCCAAGGGCTCGAAGAGAATGAACACAAAGGACTGATGGAGGGACACCCCGCCACGCACGTGGAAGAGGAGTCATAACGGGGCGCTATTTACAGAGCAGCATCAGGACAGGAGACTAACAGCAAGGGCTGAATGCTCACAGGGTATCACAGCTGGAATCTGAAGTTCAAATGAGGGCAGCTGTGGAAAACACAAACGAGGTGCTCGGGGGCCCCCCCCGCTCTGGTGAGAGGCCTGGGGGCTTGCAAACATGATTTTCAGGTAGTTCCCGAGAATTAGGCTCAGAGACCTATCATCTCACCCCCGTGATCCAGAAGGAAGAATTAAATGTTTTTTCTTATTGTATTCTAAAATAAAGTATCTGCCACTACTGAACTGTTATTTCCGTGTAAAAGACAAAAAATTGGTTTGTGTGACGTCGCACAGTTGACTGACATTTGGTTTGAAGACAATTTATTCTTAAACACGTGGTACATGATAGGACAAAAGGCATTAATAAGTGGAATGCTGGTTTCAAAACGGGCTCAGCCATTTATGCTTGGCTTCACAGTCATTTTTTGGTGGAAGTGGTGTAGTTGAGTGGAAATCAGTGAAAGTTAAAATATCCACTGATAAACTGCATTTCACAGAGACGAGACGGAGGCTCAAAGACTTTAATTCGCCCCACATCTAGTTAGTAAGTGGCTAAGCCAGGTTTCAAATCCAGATCTGGCTCCCTGTGTACTATGACCAGAGCGTGCTGGCGGCCAGTGCCCGTCTTCTCAGCGTCTCTAGGAGAGTTGACAGGGCTCTCTCCTCCTGTTCCTCCTTATTAAACAACCATCTTCCTCCTGAGCTTGGAACAGCTTCCAGTTGGGTTTTATAGCCAGCAAAGCAGGGGCCGTTTCATGCGTTTCTGTACAACAGGCCAAGGTTGAGCTTCACTGAAAACTATGCAGTACATTTGCAGTAAATCTACTTTTGTTTTGGAGCCACTGAAAATACTGAGGCTCACACCAAAACTGAGGAATCTGAAGATTATTATCTTTAAGAGCAAAGGCTGTCACCGTGATGATGAAATACCAGCAAATCCCCAGGCCCAGATGGGAGGGCTGGTCCCTAAGCAAGTGTTGTTTCCACTGCCCTGCCCTTGGCTACCTCCCCTCCCTTCAGCTCCTTTGAATTCCGAGCAATTGTTGAAGTCGGGCTGACAGTGCCCTGAGAGCCATGCTGGGGGTGGGTTTCCAACCCTCACATGTTTCAGAAATAAATTTCAGAAATAAATAACATCTCTCAATCTGGCTAAGCAGGATTTTTTTCATCTTTTTAGAGCCAGGAACTTCTTTAACAGTCTGGGGAAGCCAGTGGACTCCTTCTCAGAATATTTTCTAAGGCATAAAATAAAATACATATGATTCCAAAGGAAACCTGTTTTATTGAAATACAGTGATCAAATATTTCAGAAATCTGGTGATATAGTAATATATGTGTTTTTCATTCATGCATTAAGATCGGTTGGCAGATCTAACAACTTCCCTAGTTTTGAAGCAGTGATGACCATAAATGGTCTTTCAAGAATAACTACAAAATTGTCATGTGATGTGAAAATATCTCTGATTTCTACTGGAGACAAAGGCACAGGTTCTGCTGGCCTGCCTATATCGTGCTGCCCACATCTGTAATTGGAAGGAAATGCTAAGTTTCAGTTCGAAGTTGGAGAAGATAAAGATGTAACTTTTCCCCGTCCAAGTTCACAAGTCTCTTGAGTTCCATCCACGGACTTTCGGGATCTGTGACCCTCAGGTGAGGAGCCCTGGACTAGTATCCCCCGCACGAAGGGCCAGCCTGGAAAGAGGCTCAATGCAGAATGAAATGTTAGGGGTGATCACAATACATCTCACGTCATTAGATTTCCTTCCATGTGGAATGAGCTTTCTGGAGTAATCAGTAACTATTTTGCAAAATTTGGGGGAAAAGGACAAGTCCTGCTAACAAAAGAAGGCTGTAGTGAAGGCTAACCAGGAATCAAAGAAAGTCTAGAAGCCACAGATGCCTGCAATGACTAATTAAGAAGGAATTCCTGAAGTACTGACGGCAAATGGCTGAACTTCTGGTCAGGCTACCACTTGACGTTCCCTGAACCATCCAGCTATCAAGTGATCGGTCCCCTGCTGCTACACCTGGTCTGAGTTCATGTGGTCACACACAGCCCCTCTGTTCCTTTGGGGGGTGACGGCTGCCAGAAAATTTTTTTTTTTTTTGGCTGCGTTGGGTCTTCGTTGCTGCGAGCGGGCTTTCTCTAGTTGTGGCGACCGGGGGCTGCTCTTTGTTGCAGTGCGCGGGCTTCTTATTGCAGTGGCTTCTCTTATTGCGGCGCGCGGGCTTCAGTAGTTGTGGCGCACGGGCTTGGTTGCTCCGCGGGGTGTGGGATCTTCCCGGGCCAGGGCTCGACCCCATGTCCCCTGCACTGGCAGGCGGGTTCTCAAACTCTGCGCCCCCAGGGGAGCCCCAGACACAGAATTTTGAAGTGGTTGGAGTGAGGTCCACCCACATCTCACCCCTGGGTCAAAATGAAAGTGAGTCTCAGACTGGATTCAGATACAAACAGGCATTTACGAGACACTGGTTAGAACACAGGCACAGAATGGTTCCTACAACCTGTTCTGGAGGCTCAAAGAAGGGCCCGCTCTCAGTCCTCTGCCTGCAAGTCTGTCTGCCCCACACCCGCAGATGCAACATTCCTGAGCTGCAAAGGCTGAGCCCCCATGCGGCCCCACCCCAGGCCCAGCCTGAGGGGCACAGGCCACGGGCCTCCACGCTCCCACGCCCGCTCTGGCAGTCTGACCGATCCCTAATTAAATACCTTTAACTTCACCAACGTGAGCCCATTTTTGGCATTTATCGCGCTAAGTAACAAGACACCACTGCTACCCATAAAACCCCGTTTTGGACGGCCAGGACGCTGATGAGAGAAGCCCAGGCTGTTGATGGAGTTGGCGGAGGGCTGGCGACAGCCCCGCCCTGAGGGTGTCCCTTCTTGAGTCAGTGCCGGGGGCCAGCTTCCAGGCTACACAGTCTCTGCCCCAACACTTCGTTATGAAGATTTTCAAAACATGCAGAAAACTCGGAAGAGCTGTACGACGAACACCAGCCTCTAATCGACGGTTCTCAGACGGCAGCCTGCGTCGGAATCACCTCCGAGGTTTGTGAAAACCCACCGCTGGGGCCTCCCTCCGGTTCTGATTCAGCAGCGGCTCTGGGCTGAAAACATGCATTTCTAACAAGCTTCTAGGTGAGGCTCTGCTGCTGGTCTGGCACAGCACTTAGGGAACCACAGACCTTGGTGCTACCTGAAAGTTTTGCCACATTTACTTTGTTGCACGTCTGTGTCTGACCTTCCCGCCCTCCCTCTCACTTCTGCTACATTTCGGGGCAGGTGGCAGGCCTCAGCCCAGCACCCCTAAACGTGCCAACAGGACATCAACTAGATGCCAGTATTCCAAAATGGATTTTTTGAAGTAAAATTTACAGTGAAATGTGGACTGTGCAGTCTTTTTAAGTTTACTGAAATATAATTTACATCTAGCAAAAACCTCCCTTTTCAGTATAGGGTTCTATGAGCTTGTTTGTTTTAATTTTTTGGCCGTGCAGCTCGTGGGATCTCAGTTCCCCGACCAGGGATTGAACCCGGGCCCTCGGCAGTGAAGGCACCAAGTCCTAGCCTCTAGGCCACCAGGGAACTCCCCTCTATGAGTTTAGACAAATATCTAAGCTGGGCACCACAGTCAAGATATAGAACTTTTCCTATGATATAAAATGTTCGTTAAGCCCCTTCGTAGTAACTTCGAGCCCCGGGTGGCCACCGATCTGTTTTTTGTTTTGTTTTTTAAAATTTTATTGAAGTATAGTTTGATTTACAATGTTAATTTCTGCTGTACAGCAAAGTGACTCAGTTATACATATATACATTCTTTTTGTTTGTTTTTTCCGGTTGTGTTTTTGGCTGCACCGTGTAGCATGCGGGATCTTAGTTCCCTGACTGGAAATCAAACCCATGCCCCCTGCAGCGGAAGCGCGGTGTCGTAACCACTGGACCGCCAGGAAAGTCTCTATACACGTTCTTTATTATATTCTTTTCCATGATGGTTTATCACGGGATATTGAATATAGTTCCCTGTGCTGTATAGTGGGACTTTGTTGTTTATCCATCCTTTATATACTAGTTTGCATCGACTGACCCCAACTTTCCAGTCCGTCCCTCCCCCAACCCCCTCCCCCTTGGCGACCACAGGTCTGTTCTCTGTGTCTGTGATTCTGTTTCTGTTTGGTGGATAAGTCCATTTGTGCACTGATCTACCTGAGAGTCGCCTTTTCTGGAAGGCCCTAGGTGCTCTGCAGCCGTCTCCCCGAGCACACAGAACGGAGACTGAGCTGCCTGTGGGGGGCTCACTCCGGTGACGGCTGAGCTGTGTTTTAGTGCTGGGAGCAGGCGGTTGGCTGCACGTTCTCAGAATTAGATGTGAAGCTGTTTGGCACACACGTGATATCACACCGGCTGCACTGGAGTATTTTAAGGTGAATTACGGGGCTTCCCTGGTGGCGCAGTGGTTGAGAACCTGCCTGCCAATGCAGGGGACACGGGTTCGAGCCCCGGTCCGGGAAGGTCCCACATGCCGCGGAGCAACTGGGCCCGTGAGCCACAGCTACTGAGGCTGCACTCTAGAGCCCGCGAGCCACAACTACTGAGCCCATGTGCCACAACTACTGAAGCCCACGCGCCTAGAGCCCATGCTCCGTAACAAGAGAAGCCACCGCAGTGAGAAGCCCGCGCACCGCAACGAAGAGTAGCCCCCGCTCGCCACAACTAGAGGAAGCCCACACACGGCAACGAAGACCCAACGCAGCCAAAAATTAATTAATTAATTAATAATAAAAAAATCTCCTAACAGCCGCCCTCGAGAGAATGCTGTGCACTAGACTCTGGCCTTAGCAGCGACCAGCACCTCACCTTCCCTGGGCCTCAGTCATGTTTTCTACTCTGTAGCTATCACTTCCTTAAAATGACTTCATGAAGCCTGGGTCTCTGTCCCCTCCCTCGGCCTCCCAATAACGCTTAGGACAGAGTGCTCTGTGATTCCACGGGTGGCCGGCAGGGCTGAGAATGTGAAATTATAATTGTAACATTACCCTACTCTTAGGCCAATTACTCCTTCAGGCCAACACATTCTCCTTTTCCTTTAAAGACTTTTTTAAAATTTATTTTTTCCATTTAATTGTGTAAAGTACAAATGCTGACTTGTCACACACCCACGTGGAACTCTCTCCCTCACGTTTACAACTCAACGGCTTGGTGACTCCAGAGGGACGACCACCATCACTGTACAGAGCATGCTGTGTTAATAGTTCAAGGTTATCCCAACCCTTTTTCAAATACTCTGAAACATCTTCGTTACGCTATCTGATGAGACAGATGCGCCAGAAAACGGAGGTGCCCCTGGTCAGTTCAGCTTCCGGCCAGTCAGGCCTGTCGTGTGCAGGTTCCTGACTGTGGTGCTTTGACCGCCACTCGGGAGCCCAGCCGGGCCGGCAGCTTCGAGGAGGGGTGCATAAACGGTCTTCCCAAGGGGCTGCACCACCCTGCGTTCCCGCCACCAGCGACCAGAGCGCCTGCTGCCCCACATCCTCGCCGGCATTGGGTGTGGTCGGTGTTCTGGATTTTGGCCCTTCTCGTAGGGGAGGAGTAGTATCTCATTGTTTTAATTTGCATTTCCCTGATGACGTGATGTGGACCATCTCTTCATAGGCTTATTTGCCATCCGTATGTCTTCTTTGCTGAGATGTCTGTTAAGGTCTTCGGCCCATTTTTAAAATTGGGTTGTTTGTTTTCTTACTTATTGACATCCTTCTTTTTTACTTGTGCATTTTACTTCACGTATTTTATTGAAAAGGTCTCTAGAAAAGCACGACCCACAAAAATATAGTGCAAATCACATATTAGGAAAAATGAAAAAAAGTGAAATAGATTTTAATTATATATCTTTCTTAACTCCAAATGCTATTTCAACATGTAATCAATATTAAAAATTTATTGAGATATTTACTTTCTGTTTTTTTTGCACTGAGTCTTCAAAGTCTGGTGTGTATTTTAACTTACAGTATATCTATTATAATATTCAGACCAAAGGAAACCATAAACCAAACAAAAAGACAACATATGGAATGGGAGCAAATATTTGCGAATGATGCAGCCAACAAGGGATTAAGTGCCAAAATATACAAACAGCTCATACATCTCAATAACCCAAAAAACAAACAATCCAATCAAAAAATGGACAAAAGATCTAAATAGACATTTCTCCAAAGAAGACATACAGATGGCCAACAAGCACGTGAAAAAATGCTCCACACTGCTAATTATTAGAGAAATGCAAATCAAAACCACAATGAGGTATCACCTCACACCAGTCAGAATGGCCATCATCAAAAAATCTACAAATAACAGATGCTGGAGAGGGTGTGGTGAAAAGGGGACCCTTCTACACTGTTGGTGCAGATGTAAGCTGGTGCAGCCACTATGGAGAACAGTATGAAGGTTCCTTAAAAAACTACAAATAGAACTTCCATATGATCCAGCAATCCCAATCCTGGGCATATATCTGGAGAAAACTATAATTCAAAAAGACAGGGCTTTCCTGGTGGCGCACAGGTTAAGAATCCGCCTGCCAATGCAGGGGACGTGGGTTTGAGCCCTGGTCCCGGAAGATCCCACATGCCATGGAGCAACTAAGCCCATGTGCCACAACTACTGAGCCTGCGCTCTAGAGCCCACGAGCCACAGCTACTGAAGCCCGTGCACCACAACTACTGAAGCCCGCTCGCCTGGAGCCCGTGCTCCACAACAAGAGAGGCCATCGCAGTGAGACGCCTGTGCACTGCAACGAGGAGTGGCCCCCGCTCGCTGCAACTAGAGAAAGCCCGTGGGCAGCAGCGAAGACCCAACATAGCCAAAAAATAAATAAAAAAAAAAGATACATGTAGCCCAATGTTCATAGCAGCACTATGTCCAATAGCCAAGACATGGAAGCAACCTAAATGTCCATTGACAGATGAATGGATAAAGAAGATGTGGTACATATATATAATGGAATACTACTCAGCCATAAAAAAGAATGAAATAATGCCATTTGCAGCAACAGATGAACCTAAAGATTATCATACTATGTGAAGTCAGACAGAGAAAGACAAGTATCGTACGATATCGCTTATACGTGGAATCTAAAAAAATGATACAAATGAACGTATTTATGAAACAGAAACAGACTCATAGACATAGAAAACAAACTTATGGTTACCAAAGGGGAAAGGGGGGGAGGGATAAGTTATGAGTCTGGGATTAACAGATACACACTACTATATATAAAACAGATAACCAACAAGGATCTACTATATAATACAGGGAACGATATTCAATATCTTGTAATAACCTATAATGGAAAAGAATCTAAAAACGAACATATATATATATATATATATATATATAGGTATAACTGAATCACTTTGCTGTATACCTGAAACTAATGCAACTTTGTAAATCAACTCTATTTCAATAAATATAAAAAAAAACCCTAACAATATTCAGACTAGTCACTTTTTTTTCTTTTGGCCACACTGCACGGCATGTGGGATCTTAGTTCCCCGACCAGGTATCGAACCCAGGCTCCCTGCAGTGGAAGCGCGGAGTCCTAACCACTGGAGTGCCAGGGAATTCCCCAGACTATCCACATTTTAAATGTTCAAGTCACATGTGGCTAGTGGCTACTGTATAAGGGCATCACACGTGTAGGAGCAATGGTTAACCAGGACCCCCTATGGCTGCGAGGGAAAAGTGTTGAGCTGTGGATAACAAGAATAATATTGTAGAGCAGATTTTGGTTTGCAGAGACTTTCCCAAAAATTATCTCATGCAGTCCTTGGAGCAACCCCATGAGATAATTATTTTCACCACCGTTTTGCAGTGAGAAAATCCAGGCTCTGAGGGGTGAAAGTGGTTGAGTAGGTAATGCAGCCGGCTCGTCTCCCCCGCCACCAAGGCATCTCATCTCCACACAACCTCCTGTTAAGCAGAGACCCTACAATCTAGGCGTCACCGAGGAACACAAAGCCCCTTTCATGAAGAATGCGAGGGCTATACCTCCTCAACCATTCTGGAAAACAACACCCCAGGAAGGAACGCTCACATTAATGTGGTCAAAGGCCAGGGTCACTCAGACTTTAATGCTCATAAGGATTTCTAGATGGGCTTATTTGAAATGAAGATTCCTGGGCCCCAAACCCAGACATTCTTATTCAGCAAGGCTGAGGTGGGAACTCAAGAATCTGCATCTTAATCAAGAGCCCTAGGGTCCTGATACAGGTGGTCCTAAGGCCCATGAGTTTCCAGAGGTGACCTGGGAGAGTGTGCAGGACCTTGAAATAAGAGTCCTACTGGAGAATTCCCTGGCAGTCCAGTGGTTAGGACTCTGTGCTTTCACTGCTGAGGTGCTGAGGGCGCAGGTTCAATCCCTGGTCGGGGAACCAAGATCCTGCAAGCCGCGTGGCAAGGCCAAAAAAAAGAAAGAAAACATCTTACTGAAGAACTGAAACTCATATCAGAAGGTCGTTTGACCTCAGGCAATTCCGGAATCCCGGAGAGGCGCAGGTTCACAGAGGAAATCTACACTCTGCTATACAAGAGGATTTAATGCTAGGTTAAGATGACTGTCATGTATTGCATATAAAAGGAGGTTGTGCATTTTTCTGTAGTATATATTGATGAAATGTTTAGAAAAAGATTATCAAATAAATGTTCATTCCACATTGGCACGTATTTATTTATATACATGTGTATCTACACAAAATGAATGAAAAACACCAAAATATTCATAGCTGTTATCACTCTACCTCACAGGGTTATGGATAATTTAAAAAATTTCTTCTTTCACTTTGATATTTTCTTCTGAATTTTGTGCAATACATGTTATTTTAATAAAAAATAAAACATTTCAGGAAATAAGTAATCATAGAGAAAGGTCTTGAAAGTTCAGTCCAACTAGTAGTTACTTCTTTGTATAGATGAGGTCTTAGGAAAAGTTTACATTTGGTAGGTTTTTAAAAGACCCATGTTTTCTCACTTGGGTGATAAATGAAGACGATTCATGTTATACTTGCACATTGAGTGTAAAACTGAAAAAGTTGGATCTGTCGGGTCCTCCAAGGCTGGAAGCTGCTTAAAGGAGTTTCTGTCCACTGGTGCCAAGCTGCTCCGGGCACTTTGCATCTCGTGCCAGGTAAGCAGAGATGGAGGAGCTGAGGCTCCAGGGTGTGGGGACCCGAGGGGACAGGGCACCTCAAGTTCTTCTGACATCAAAGCCCAGGGGAGCCTTGTGCATCACAGGGCCAGGCAGATCTGAAACCTACGGGGCGAGACAATCCACAGCTGCTGATTTAGCATACAGGTAGCTCTACCCCCAAGCCAAGTGTTCTCTGTTTAAGATGAGAATGTTAACGTGGGGGCATCACAGTTTCAAGGGAGACATCTGAATATGTGTGTGTATTTATATTTTTACATATAAAAAAAATATATATATAATGTATATTTTCTAGAAAGTGCAAGCAAATTTCTAAAGGCAGGAAAAAAAGTGTTTCCAGGCAGCCTCTCCAGTCCTGGCAAGCATGGTACAGCCTTCCGTGGGGCACACGCTCCTCGCTGAGGGCCTGTGGGTGCCCCGCGGGGTGAGTCCTGCATTAGGTCCGGGTTTGGACCTGCCTTGTGTGCTCTTGGACAGTTCCTGAGCTGCGATGACAAGGATGCCAAGGGAAGGCATCTTGAGCCGCCCTCGCTGGGACCCTGCCTGCATCCTTGGGCTCCCAGCTGGGACTCAGGGTCTCCACACCTGAAAGAAAAAGGAAGAAGAGTCGTATAACTTCGCAAGGTTTTTGTGAGCCTTCCATGCACTAATTCATGAGAAGTGCTGAGCCCTCACAGATGAGTAAATTGGAGAAAACTTTGCCAGAAATCCCAGCCCTGTGGTTGCCTAACCGCCAGTTGCTAAGAGCAGGGTGGGCCAAGCACCTGGCGCCCACACCTCCGGGCCTGTCCCCGCTGTGTCCCAGCCCACATCTCTCCTTGAAGCTCACCTGCAGGTCTTAGCATTTACTCCACCAGCTTTTCTCCTTCTTCTTGGTGTCACCCCGTCCTCCTGGGCAGGTTTCATGGGAAGGTCAGGATCTAAGATGATGGAAAGGGCTTTGATGGTCCCATGTGGCCTTCACTCCACCCGGCAGGCAGCACAGCAGACAGAGCTGGAGGAGACAGCAGGAGCCCCCTCTTCTTCCACAGCCAGGGGAGCAGGCCAAGTGCATGGACCTTGGGGACCACAGAAACCTAAGGACTCAGGACAAAACAGGCGTAAAAAGAATGGGGAGGAATTGTGTGAAAATGGCTAAGCCACGTCATCACTGCAAAACTGCCAGAAAAATTCTCATTTGATGAAAAAGCAGAGTAACTATTCCTTCTGTTCTGTACAGTGGGAAGGTGCATTTCACTCAACGGGACACAAAAATAAACTTTAAAGGAGGAAAAAGACACTGCACAGCATAAGCGAGCTGCTTCTGAAGGAGGCCCCTCCCGCTGCGTCACACACAGGACCCAGAGAACTTGCGCTTCTGTAAAGTTCCTTTCAGGGTGCTCGTCCTGACTGAACTCCCACAGCACCCCAGCCTGTACCACCTCCCCACCCCCCTTCCAGCACTGAGCTCCAGGCCCAGCTTCACCAGTCAGCTCCCACTGGTACCAGTCAGTGTGCTTTAGGAAGGAGGTCTGAGGGCCCTCTGCAGAGAGCGTTTGTCTGGCTTTGGGATCAGAGCAATGCCAGCCTCATAATAAGAGTTGGGAAATGTTCTACTTTCTGGAAACATTTGTGTAGAGTTGGTCTTATTTCTTCCTTAAATGGATGGAAGAATACAGCAGTGGAACCATGTAGGCCTAGAGTCTTCTATATGTAATAAGACATTCCTTCTCTTTTAGGAGGTTTTTATATCCTTCTGAGTGAGTATTCATCCACTTACTTGAACACTGATTGAACTAGAACTGCTACATGCTTTGGGCCACATTGAAGGTCTCCAACCCAACAGTGTTAGAACCCAACTGAAGTGACATGGGCTCAACTTCTGAGGCACCTTAAAAAGCTCATTGGTCTCTAGATTGTTTGTGAGCTATTTTTGTTATGTAGTCTTACAAAAGACACGAGGATTGGCTGAAGACAGCTACAATTCAGCACTCTATTTAAAGTGTTTAAAACCCAGATGCCTGGCCAAGAAGCATATGAAAAGATGCCCAACATCACTAATCACTAGGTAAATGAAAATCTAAGCCATAATAAGATATCACTTTAATAGTGGGTGACCACTATTAAAACAAAACAAAACGAAATGAACGTGGGCTGTGGATCATTTGGGCATGCTCCCTCTACCTTTCTCTAGCTCACTGGTATCTCCCAGAGAAGAGCTTATACGCTCTTCTGGAGTCCCAGTTTTTGTAGCTGCTGCCCAGGGGACACCTCCGGATAGCCTGGCTCTGGTGGCCAGTGGGGCTTACACTTGCAGTCCCACAGGGCTGTATACATTGCATTCTTTTAAAAGCTGCTGCCTGAGGGTCTGGCTTCCAGTCAGCCTGAATCCATGTGCTGAGACCCTCCCCTTTGGGATACTGGCAGGTCTTGGCACATGCCTTTTACCCGGGAGCAAGTAAAAATATCATAGGCTGTTTGAGCTGCATGTAAATCAATGAACTGAGAACACACCCTCACGCCCTATACAAAAATAAACTCAACATAGCTTAAAGACTTAAATATAAGACATGACACCGTAAAACTCCTAGAAGAAAACATAGGCAAAACATTCTCTTACGTAAGTTGTGCCAATGTTTTCTTAGGTCAGTCTGCCGACCCAATAGAAATAAAAGCAAAAATAAACAAATGGGACCTAATCAAACTTACAAGCTTTTGTACAGCAAAGGAAACCATAAACAAAATGAAAAGACAACCTACAGGCTGGGAGAAAATATTTGCAAATGATGCGACTGACAAAGTATTAATTTCCAAGATACACAAACAGCTCATACAATTCAACAACAACACAACAACGACAAACAACCCAATCAAAAAATGGGCAGAAGGGCTTCTCTGGTTGCGCAGTGGTTGAGAATCCTCCTGCCAATGCAGGGGACACGGGTTCGAGCCCTGGTCTGGGAAGATCCCACATGCTGTGGAGCAACCAAGCCCATGAGCCACAACTACTGAGCCCACGTGCTGCAACTACTGAAGCCTGCGCGCCTAGAGCCCGTGCCCCACAACAAGAGAAGCCACCGCAATGAGAAGCCTGTGCACTGCAACGAAGAGTAGCCCCGCTTGCCACAACTAGAGAAAGCTTGTGTGCAGCAACAAAGACCCAATGCAGCCAAAAATAAATAAATAAATATAAAAAAAGAAAAGAAAACCCTCCTTTATTAAAAAAAAACACACACAAAAATTTTCATCTACTTAGTTCTTGCCTGTGCATTTTCTAGGCAGGCATTTAAAAAAAAAAAAAAAACAACAATGGGCAGAAGACCTAAATAGAATTTCTCCAAAGAAGACATACAAATGGCCAACAGGCACATGAAAAGGTACCCAACATTGCTAATTATTAGAGAAATGTAAATCAAAACTACAATGAGTTGCCACCTCACACTGGTCAGAATGGCCATCATTAATAAATCTACAGGAGCTTCCCTGGTGGCACAGTGGTTAAGAATCTGCCTGCCAACGCAGGGGACACGGGTTCAAGCCCTGGTCTGGGAAGATCCCACATGCTGCGGAGCAACTAAGCCTGTGTGCCACAACTACTGAGCCTGTGAGCCACAACTACTAAGCCTATGTGCCACAACTACTGAAGCCTATGCGCCTAGTCCATGCTCTGCAACAAGAGAAGCCACCATGAGAAGCCCGTGCACCGCAACAAAGAGCAGTCCCCTCTTGCCGCAACTAGAGAAAGCCTGCGCATAGCAATGAAGACACAATGCAGCCAAAAATATAAATAAGTAAAAAAAAAAAAATCTACAAATAACAAATGCTGGAGAGGCTGTGGAGAAAAGGGAACACTCCTGCATTGTTGGTGGGAATGTATATTGGTGTAGGCACTGTGGAAAACAGTATGGAGAACAGTATGGAGGTACCTCAAAAAGCTAAAAATAGAGTTGCCATATGATCCAGCAATCCCACTTCTGGACAAATATCTGGACAAAACTATAATTCAAAAAGATATATGCACCCCAAGGTTCATAGCAGCACTATTTACAATAGGCAAGACACGGAAACAACCTAAATGTCCATTGACAGATGAATGGATAAAGAAGATGTGGTACATACATACAATGGAATTCTACTCAGCCATAAAAAAGAATGAAATAACGCTATTTGCAGCAACATGGATAGACCTAGGGATTATCACACTAGGTGAAGTAGGTCAGAAAGAGAAAGACAAATACCATATGATATCACTTATATGTGGTATGACATGATATCACTTTTATGTGGTATGACACATATAATGACACAAACGAACTTTTCTACGAAACAGAAACAGACATACAGACATAGAGAACAGACTTGTGTTTGCCAAGGGGGAGGGGTGTGGGGGGAGGGATTGTTTGGGAGTTTGGGATTAGCAGATGCAAACTATTATATATAAAATGGATAAACAACAAGGTACTACTGTAGAGCACAGGGAACTATATTCAATATCCTGTGATAAACCATAATAGAAAAGAATATGAAAAAGAATGCATACGTATGTATAACTGAAACACTTTGCTGTACAGCAGAAATTAATTTACACAACATTATAAGTCAACTATACTTGAATAAAAAAAATAATAAGCTGTTTGGACAAGCACAAGATTTGAGAGACAACCAAGAGTTGGGGCAGGGTTGAATGACAAATTTCACCTCCAGCACGAGGCCACTCCTTCAAGACTGGGAGAGGTAATTGTCATATCTACTGTATAGAAACCAACACAGAAAGTCAAGCAAAATGAAGAAACAGAGGAATACGTTCCAAATGAAAAAATAAGATAAAATCTCAGAAGAAACTTAATGAAACGGAGATAAGTAATTAACCTCATAAAAAGTTAAAACTAATGGTCATAAAGATGCTTACTGAAATGAAGAGAAGAATAGATGAACACAGTGAAAATTTCAACAGAGAGATAGAAAATATAAGAAAGTATCAAACAGAAGTAACAGAGCTGAAGAATATAATAACTGAAAAATACACTTAAGGGTTCAACAGCAGACAAGATGAAGCAGTAGAAAAAATCAGTGAACATGAAGACAAGGCAGTGAAACTCAACAGAGCAGCAAATAGAAGGAGAAAAATAACTTGTTACACACAAGGGAACCCCCATAAGACTCTCAGCAGATTCTTCAGCAGAAAAAAACTTTTCAGGCCAGGAGGGAGTGTCATGATATATTCAAAGAGCTGAAAGGGGAAAAAACTTGCAACCAAGAATACTCCACCTGACAAAGTTATCATTCAGAATTGAAGGATAAAGAGTTTTCCAGAAAGCAAAAGCTCAAGGAGGAGTTCATCACCATTAAACTAGCCTTAAAAGAAATGTTAAAGGGGCTTCTTTAAGCTGGAAAGAAAGCTGTAAGACATTGAGGAAATTGAGAAAACAATCTCATTTACAATTGCATCAAAAAGAATAAAATACCTAGGAATAAATTCAACCTAGGAGGTCAAAGACCTACATACTGAAAACTATAAGACATTCAGAAAGGAAACTGAAGAAGACACAGCTAAATGGAAAAATATTCTATGCTCATGGATTAGAAGAATTAATATTGTTAAAATATCCATACTACCCAAAGCAATCCACAGATTAAAAGCAATCCCTATAAAAATTCCATGGCATTTTTCACAGAAATAGAACAAACAATCCTAAAATTGGTATGGAACCACAAAAGAGCCTGAAGAGCCAAGCAATCTTGAGAAAGAAAAATAAAGCTGGAGGCATCATGCTCCCTGATTTGCCTATCTGGGGTAAATCCCACTTGGTCATAATGTATAACTTTTTACACATTGTTGGATTTGATTTGCTATTATTTGTTAAGGATTTTTGCATCTATGCTTATGATAAATATTAGTCTGTTGTTTTTCTTTCTTGTAATGTCTTTGTCTGGTTTGAGTATTAGGGTAATGCTGGCCTTACAGAATGAGTTAAGAAGTGTTCTCTCTTCTTCTATTTTCTGGAAGAGATTGTAAAGAATTTGTATACTTTATTCCTTAAGCGTTTGGTAGAATTCACCAGTGAACCCATGTGGGCCTGGTGCTTTCTGTTTTAGAAGGTTATTAGTTAGTGATTCAATTCATTATAATAGACAAAGGTCTATTCAGATCATCTGTTTCTTCTTGTGAGTTTTTATAGAGATTTACTTTTTAAACATTACTTTTAATTTCTAAAAGTAAATATATACTCATAAAAAATGTGGAAAACAAAAAAGATGGAATCACAATTATCCATTACTTTCCAACTCAGAAAAATTTGTTAATATTTTTGAATATTTCCTCCCAGAATGTTTGTGTGCATATATTTTAAAAACATAATTGAATTACTTTATTTATAATATTTTATGCTTCCTTTAAATGTAATCTATTACCAGCATAGTTTTAGTCATTAAGAACTTTTTAAAAAAAATAAATTTATTTATTTATTTATTAATTATTGGCTGCGCTGGGTCTTGGTTGCTGTGCGCAGGCTTTCTCTAGTTGCAGTGAGCGGGAGCTACTCTTCGTTTCGGTGCGCGGGCTTCTCATTATGGTGGCTTCTCTGGTTGCGGAGCACAGGCTCTAGGCATGTAGGCTTCAGTAGTTGTGGCACACGGGCTTCAGCAGTTGTGGCACACGGGCTTTAGCAGTTGTGGCGCACGGGCTTAGTTGCTCCGTGGCATGTGGGATCTTCCCAGACCAGGGCTCGAAACCATGTCCCCTACATTGGCAGGCAGATTCTTAAACACTGCGCCACCAGGTAAGCCCTATTAAGAACTCTTAGTAAATATTTTCCAAATAGAAATGTTAACTTACATAACATCTCTGTGTTTCAGTTTTCTCATCTGTAAAATAGGTTCAATAATATACACATCTCATAGGACGGTTGTGAAAAATAAATGAGATAATGCATGCAAACATGTGTAAGGTGCCTATCATGTAGATTGTTAAAAATGGCCATAAATTCCTCCATCCTATGTGCATGCCCTTTGTAGTGTGTCTTAGCTATAACTGACCAGGAAGTAAAGTCTACTTCTCCACTTCCTTGATTCTTGGCATGGCTTTGTGACTTGCTTTGGCCAACCGAATGTGGCAAAAATGAAGCGGTGTAGCTAATGAGCCAAGTGCTTACTGTGCCTTGCAGCTTCTGGTCTGACTCTACTGGAACCCTGAGACCACGATGTGAAAGACACATGGCCCAGACAGCAGCCATAGCCATCAGCTAGATAGGGAGGTGAAGTACCTTAGACCACCTAACCCCCTTCCTCCAAGCCGAGCTCTCAGATAACCACAATTACATGAGGGAAACCAGGCGAGACCGAACTGCCTAGCTGAGACCAGCCCAAATAAAATGGTTGTTACTTTAGCTTCTAGGTTTTCAGGTGGTTGTTACACAGCAATAAAAAGATAACTGATACAGTGATGATTAAATACTATTATTATTACTGCCATATAAATCTAAAAGGTGAGACTATGATACTGGGATACTTATCTAAGCACTTTAAAATGTCTTTAAACATTCAACACATATTTTACTGTCTCGTATATCTAAAGCAGAGTCTTAATATTCAGGCCATGGTGGACATCAATACCACAAAGAAAATCTATTCACATACATTTCCTAATCCCAAGAACTAACAAATAAATTACTGGAGATCTTTCTTCATGTGTAACCTTTTTTTTAAAAATATTTTTTGGGGACTTCCCTGGTGGCCCAGTGGTTAAGACTCCATGCTCCCAATGCAGGAGGCCCGGGTTTGATCCCTGGTCAGGGAACTAAATCCCGCATACCACAATTAAAAGATCCTGCATGCCTCAACTAAGACCCGGCGTAGCCAAATAAATAAAAGAATAAATAAATATTTTAAAAAATACCATTTCCCACATGAAAATAAAAAATAAAAATATTTTTTAATTTTTATTTTATTTTTCTTGGCTGTGCCACTTCCCAGGCATGAAGATACCAACCAGGGATTGATCACACGCCCTGTGCAGTGGAAGCGTGAAGTCTTAACCACTGGACCATCTTAATCCCAAGATTAGTACATCTTTATTTGAATGTGCAGGGTAGTGAACTGGCAGAAATGTATAATTAAGTAATTATGGCAGCAGTGCTATTTTTTTCATGCTTTCATGAAATCAGCTACCCTTGGGCAATAGAGGGAGTTGACGGGAAATTAGCCTCTTATTTTGTCCCCCTTGCCTCATTGCAAAATGAAACAGAATCTACAAAATGATGATGGTGATTACAATGGCTCACATTTGTTGAGTGCTTAGTATATATAGCAGACACTATGCCAACTATTTTAGATGCATTTATTCCTCATAACAGGTTATTTGGTATTCTGTTATCTTAATATGGATCAGGAATCTGAGTTGGAGCAGTTAAGTGATTCAAGATTAACCAGCTAGCAACTGACTGAGCTGAAGTTTAAACTTAAGATCTATCTAACTTCAGAGCCTAAGCTTTTTAAGCATTAATTAAGCTTTTTAGTTGCCTTCCACAACTTGCTTCTGGTAAATACACTGTTGACACTCTGCAGACTCTTGAGGAATAGCATATCTGTTTAAAAATCACTTTCAGGGGGCTTCCCTGGTGGCGAAGTTGTTGATAATCCGCCTGCTAATGCCGGGAACAAGGGTTCGAGCCCTGGTCCTGGAAGATCCCACATGCCGCGGAGCAACTAAGCCCGTGCGCCACAACCACTGAGCCTGTGCTCTACAGCCTGCGAGCCACAACTACTGAGCCTGCCTGCCACAACTACTGAAGCCCGCACACCTAGAGCCCGTGCTCCTCAACAAGAGAAGCCACCGCAATGAGGGGTCCATGTACCGCGATGAAGAGTAGCCCCTGCTCGCCGCCACTAGAGAAAACCCGCGTGCCAGCAATGAAGACCCAACACAGCCAGAAATAAATAAAATAAAATTTATATAAAAAATAATTTTCAATCTAATCATTTAAATGTTTAAAACAGGGGGTCACTTAAAAAAGTGAGAGATATTTCAACTCTCTGAAAAGCAAATGTGACCCGTCATTCTGTTCCATTGGCTTAAAAGGTACTGTAAATGAGAAGGTTCTGAGAACCAGGGAAGGGCTTAAAAAATGGACTCCCAAATCCCATACCTCAGAGTGTGTTGTAGTGGGAGTAGCCTTTAAAAAACGCTACCAACCGCCCCGAGCTGTAATGCGAAGAATGACTAGAGATGACACAGCAAGACCACTTAGGGACATCAGGACTGGTTCATGGCAGCACTGCTTGTAGTGCTAATGCCAAGCAGGCACGTATGCTCCTTTGTAAAAAATACACTTTTTAGGGGAATATAAAACAACCTATCTTCTAAGTAATAATTATACTGCCTCTACGCTTAATTCTTCTAGGAATGGTTATGGAAATGCATATATTTTTTTCTACTCTTGGTAACAAGCAGATGCTTTACTGAGAGTGTTTACATACACCTTTTTCTGAAATAGAAACCCATAAATAAATATTGTGCCTATAAATGCCATACACCTGGTCTCCCACAGATGTACATGAAGGAAAAATTTGAAAAGTTTAATAACGCCCCCAGAGAGGTTCAAATTTACAATCCACAACTTTTATCAAGAGTCAGAAAATTCTATAAAAAACATATTCTATTAAATCTTTTCCAGAAACATGTTTTGTACATATTCATGAATGCCTATTTTCCTGCCACCAGAAGCTATCCTTAACCTCAGCATCAGAAATGGCCATGGAGCTATAGTCACTGACTAAGGAGTATTCTGTAAAACTTCACATTACATATTTCTGATTTTAATTAGGATAATGTACCTTTCTCTCAATTTGAAATGCCAGAATATGTAAAAGAAAGAGGGAGAACAGGAAAAGTGAAGAAAGCTTGATGACCTATTTTCACATACCTCAAATGTTCACTCTTTAAAAAAGTTTTGTGGTAAAATATACGTAACATAAAATGTATGATTTTAACTATTTTTAGGTGTACAATTCAGTAACAGTAAGTATATTCATAATGTTGGGCAACCATCACCACTGTCCTTTTCCAGAAATTTTCATTGTCCCAAACAGAAACTCTGTACCCACTAAATAATAACTCCTCAGTCCCATCTCCTGCCAGGCCCAGGTAACCTCTATTCTACTTTTTGTACCTATGAAGTTGTCAATTATAGGTGCCTCATATAAGTGGAATCATACAATATTTGCTCCTCTGTGTCTGGATTATTTCACTTGGCATAATGTTTTCAAGGTTCATCACTATGGTGGCAAGTACCAGTATTTACTTCCTTTTTAAAAAAATTTATTTTTTGCTGTGTTGGGTCTTCGTTGCTGCACGCAGGCTTTCTCTAGTTGCGGAGAACGAGGGCTACTCTTCATTTTGGTGCACGGGCTTCTCACTTGCAGTGGCTTCTCTTGTTGCAAAGCACAGGCTCTAGGCACGCGGGCTTCAGTAGTTGTGGCGTGTGGGCTCAGTAGTTGTGGCACATGGACTTAGTTACTCTGAGGCATGTGGGATCTTCCTGGACCAGGGATCGAACCCGTGTTCCCTGCATCGGCAGGCAGATTGTTAACCACTGTGCCACCAGGGAAGTCCACTTCATTCCTTTTTGAGGCTGCATAATATTCCATAGTATTCATAACCATTCATCTGTTGACACTTAGTTATTTCCACTTTTTGACTATTGTGAACAATGCTGCTATGAACACTGGTGTTCAAATAGCTGATTCAGTCCCTGCTTTCAATTCTTTTCAGTATATACCTGGAAGTGTAATACTCATTTGAGTAAATTCTAAAGAAAAAGAGAACGGATGCATATACTTAAATATTAAAATGTGTGTTCAGAGCTGGACCTAGAAGGCCAAGTTAGGTGGATTGAGGGATGCCTGAAAAACTAGCTTAACTGTTCTATAATAAAACTACAGTTCCACTGACTCAAGGTATTGGGAAATTCTGTTTTGAAGAGAGCTTATTATTTGGAAAGGTTCAAAATGAGAGCTTACATCTAAGAAACTAAACCTCCCCAATATCACCAATAAAAGGTTGTGAGGTTCTTCATTTTCACAGTTTCAATGTTTTCCCTTTAACTGATTGACTAGAGTGCCCTCATGTGTCTGTATTTTTATACTACGGTGGTTTTGAAAAAGATTTAATATTGGAATCAGAACTGGGGAGGAAATTTAAGTATCATGCTTTAAAAAGTTGAATGCATGCAAGGTCCCATCCCTAACCAACTTAAAAAAAAATTTTTTTTACAGTGATGTAAATCACATGCATAAAAGACAATCTAAAATGTATAGCTACAATGTAAAGAATGAAAAACCACGCCGCTTTTAGTGAGAAAGAGTACATTACTAGTGCCTTAGAAACTCCCTGGATGCCCTTCAAAATTGCATGAAGCTTACTCTCAGAGGTAACACTGTCCTGAATTTAGTGTTTTCATCCCCTTGCTTCTCGTTATAGTTTTAATACTTGTGTTTGCTTCCCTATATAGTGTTTTTTTTTGGGGGGGGGGATGCATTCCTATTTTTGAACTTTTTATAAATTGAATCTTATTGTGTTTTCTGTGACTTGCTTTTTTTATACTACCTTTTCAAAAAGCATGTTGATTCATTCGTTCACTTTCAAATCTTTATGGTACTCCACTTTATAAATAGTCTTCATAGTCATTCAGATTGTTTCCAGTTATTATGAATAAAGGTGTTAGAATATTATTCAGCATGGTGCCTGGTGCTCATGTGTAACAGTTCCCCTAGAGTATACTAATAGGAGTGCAATAGATGAGTCTTAAGGGGTGCACATATCTAGTCTTTCTAGGTAATGCCAGTTTTTCCAAAGTGGATGAGAGTAGCCCATAATAATTCCCTTTCCTCCAAATCCTTGCCAGCACTTGGTCATCAGACTTCTACATTCCCGCCAATCTAGTAGAGTGAAATGTTATCTCATTGTCGTTTAAATATGCATTATGATTATTCATGAGGTTGGGCATCTTTTCCATGTTTCCATGTAATCTGTGTTTTCTCTCCTATGAAATGCCTATCATGTCTTTTCCCACTTTTCTATTGGATTGTCTTTTTCTTACTGATTCATAGGCATTCGTTTTTTCTTTAAGGTGCTATTTTTAAAAAATAGCAAGAAATAACATGCATGGAGAAGAGTATGCACAACACGAAAGCACTGTTTATAAAGAATACTTTTAAATCAAACAACTGAGTAACCACCACCTAGGTCAAAATATAGAATGTTCTCAACACTCCAGAAGCGCCTCCTCTGACCCTCCATGATCACAGTCCCCTCCTTTGCTCGGAGGTAACTACCATTCTGACTTTTGTAGTAATTACTTCATTGCTTTTCTCTTTATAATTACATCACCTGGAAATGCACCCTGAACAACATAGTTTAGTACTGCCTACTTCTGGATGTTAAAATGGATTCCCACAGTAAATATTCCTTTGTCTTTGGCTTCGTATACCCAGAACTATGTTTGCGAATTTCATGCTGTTTCGTGTAGCTACTGGTTGGCCAAAAAGTTCCTTCGTTTTTAAGCAAAAATAAAAGACACATTTTTCATTTTCACCAAGAACTTTATTGAACAACATATTCACCCTTTTGTTCCACTATCTTCTGCCATTTTTCAGGCAACTTCATAATTCCCAAAACTTTTTGAGCAAAGAACTTTTCCGGCTGCCTTTCACAGTCTTCCAGGGAATTGAAATTTTTTCCATTAAGAAAATTTTATAAAGACCAAAATAAATGGAAATCCGAAGGTGCAATCAATGTCTGGTGAAAACAGCGGATGAATCAGAACTTCCCAGCCAAGCTGTAACAGTTTTTGCCTGGTCATCAAAGATACATGCAGCCTTGCATTATGCTGATGGAAGAGTATGCATTTTCTGTTGACTGATTCCAGGCGCTCTTCTTCGAGTGCTCCTTTCAGTTGGTCTAATTGGGAGCAGTAGTTGTTGAAATTGGTTTTTCTGTAAGGAGCTCATGATAGAGGACTCCCTTCCAATCCCACCATATACACAACATCACCTTCTTTGGATGAACTCCAGTGATGTTGGTGTGGTTGGAGGTGGTTCATTTCGCTTGCCCCACAATCTCTTCCGTTCCACATTATTGTACATTATCTGCTTTTCATCGCCTGTCACAATTTGTTTTAAAAACGGAACGTTTTCGTTACCTTTAAGTAGAGAATCGCACGCGGAAATATGGTCAATAATGTGTCTTTCGCTTAACTTATGTGGAACCCAAACATCAAAGCGATTCGCAAAACCCAGCTGGTGCAAAGGATTTTCAGCGCTTGATCTGGATATTTTGAGTATGCTGTCTATCTCCCGCGCGGTATAACACTGATTGTCCTCCATTAATGTCTCGATTTGATTGCTATCAACTTCAACTGGTCTAACCCGAGTGAGGAATTTTACAAACCATTTTTGACACGTTCGATCCGTCACAGCACCGTCTCCACACGCTGCACAAATCTTTTTGTGCGTTTCAGCTGCATTTTTACCTTTCTTGAAATAATAAAGCATAACATGCCGAAAATATTGCTTTTTTCCCTCCATCTTCAACATTAAGATGGCTACACAAAAATTCACCAATTTTTATGTCTTTTTTTAAATGCACGCTGATATGATAGCTGTCACATACAATCTAACAAAACTTTCCAATGAAGTGAAAGACAACTAGGTACTGCTAGAGACAGCTTACCGGGAAAAACGAACGAACGTCTTGGCCACCGCAACAGTCCGTTCGTCCTGGTTGCCGTAGGCCACCCACTGCTGTTGGGTAGTCTGCTGCTGCACGGTCTACAATTCACTGAAGTACCGTCGCCTTGGACACTTGGGGGGGTTTCCAGACTTCGTCCTTATTAACGACGCCGCCGGGAATATTCCTGTAGCTTCTCCGGGTGTCCTTGAGCCAGGTTTTCTCTGGAGTAAATACCACAGAGCGGAATTGTTAGATCGCGAGTACACGCACCTTCACCTCTGCTTCACGACCTTCGACCGCCCAGAGTGGGCGCACGGCCTACGCCGCCGCCAGCGTCAGAGGATCCCCGCGGTCCACCCACGGCGCAGGTCAGTGTCTCATTTCCGCCAAGCCAGCGGGCGCAGTGCGTCTAAAATCCAACCAGCCTAAGCCAGTCCCTGTGGTTTTAACGCGTCCCCGGGTTAGCACTGCGCCCGAGCGCCTTCTGTGTTGACCGGACACCTGGATTCCTCCGTTTTAAAGCACTTGCCCAACTCTCCTGCCCACTTCCCACCGGGATGTCTGTGCTTTTCTCCAGGAGTCCTTGGGCCTCCCGGACACAAGCTTTCCAGCCACCACACGCCTCTCGGACGTCTCCTCCGGGCCTGCGGCTTGTTTCTCTGAGAAGTCTTTTTCTTTTTTTTTTTTCACTTTAGTCAGATTTGCCAGCCTTCTCCCGTTAGCGCTTGTAGTACCACGCCTCCCACCCCTTGGCCGTGAAGGCGGCCCACGGTTATTCCCAGAGCGCGCTCACCCTTAACTTCCGTAGCCCGGCGTCCGCCTCCCTCAAGCAGCCCCTCCGCGCGCGCCCGTCCCTCAGCGTCTAGCCCGCTACACCGGCGCCCGCCCTTTCCCAGGACGCAGAGCGCAGGCGCGCCCGCCGGGCCCCCGCGCCGCACCGCCTAGTGCGCCTGCGCCGAGAGACGCCCCGCCCCCCCCCCCCCCCCCCCCACGCCGGTCGTCTATAAATTCTCGAGCGTCTCCTCGCGAGAGCTTTGATTCTCATGCTCGCAGTTGGGGTCGGAGGTCAGGGCGAGCGTCTAGCGGGCCGCAGGAGGAAGATGGCGGTGGAGTCGCGCGTTACTCAGGAGGAGATTAAGAAGGAGCCCGAGAAGCCCATCGATAGGGAGAAGGTGCGGGTCTAGAGAGGTAGAGGGGGCCCCGGGGCGGAGGGGCGGCCGGGAGGGGGCGGCCGTGCGCGGGTGGAGGGGAAGGAAGGGGCCGCGCTCGCCGCCTCCTGACTCTCGCCTCTCCCGCCCCCAGACCTGCCCGCTGTTGCTGCGCGTCTTCACCACCAACAACGGCCGCCACCACCGCATGGACGAGTTCTCCCGCGGAAACGTGCCGTCTAGTGAGCTGCAGATCTACACCTGGTGAGTCAGGGCCTGGCGTCGGGGCGGGGGTCGCTGGGGGCCCGCCTGCCGCGTTTTCAGTTCTTCCAGCGCTCGGGGCCTCTGGGCGCAACTCGCGGGAAGTCGGGGTCTCAGCTGTTGGAGAAATGGGTATTTGCTTATCTTGTGGCGCTTTTACGTCTGAGGTTGAAACTTTTGGGTTGTAAAGAATTGAGCCAAGGTTGCTGTGACTGTCTTGGCTGCTTGGTACGAAAGTGACACGTAGGTCGTTTAGTGCGGTAGCCGCCCCTAAACTTGGTCGAGTTTGTGGTGCTAGAATAACATGGGGTGGGGGAGTGGCGCTGTTGGGTGATATTTGTCGTCCTCGTAGAGCGTCTGCACATACTACTAAGCCTTAGGTGTCGTAGCATGGTAAAAAACAGAACCGGGTGGTTTTTGTTGTGGTGCTTAATGGAGAAGCTTTTGATGTGTGTTTCCTGAAGACCTGCCCCTGAGCGTTTTCCACTCAAGCGTACCTTACCTACCCCGCGTCTGACTAGGAGCATCACATACAGCAAGCTGTATGCAGCTCCTTGGTTGGACATTATCGTGGCTTTTTAGTAGCAGTGAAAGGTGTATAATTTTAAAAAATACATCTAGTGTGGTAAAATATATATTTGCCATTTTAATTGTTTAAGGGTACAATTTGATGGCATTAAATATATTCACATTGTGCAACCATTACCACTATTTACAAAACTTTTAAATTCCCCCCAGCAGAAATTCTGTACCCAGTAAGCAGTAACAATGGGAATTCCTCCCTTACCCCAGTTCCTGGTAGACACTCCTCTATGTCTATATGAATTTGCCTATTCTAAGTACTTCATATAAGTGCTCTCATATCAGATTTGTCCTGTTGTGTCTGGCTTATTTCTCTTATGTTTGCAAGGTTCATGGTTTAGTATATAATAAAAATTCATTCTTTCTTAGGGTTGAATAATAGTTCATTGGAAGCATGTGCTACATTTTGTCCACTTGTCTGTTGATGACTACTTCAGGGGTTGTTTCCACCTTTCAGCGAAATTTATGTAGTATGATTCTAGTTAAGTATTGTTCCAGGATTAAAAGTTCAGGAAGGTTGATTTAAGTTATAGGGAAGAACTGTTATCAATAGATTGATGAACACCTCTGTTCAGATGTTAGAAGTCTATATTTCCTCCAACAAATTAAGAGTTCCTATTTGCCAGGTGCTTTGCTTAGACCCAGAGGGTATAAAGAGGGTACTGCCCCTCTCTAGAGTAAACACAATCTCAGAGAGAAAGCAGATGAAATAAATGCTAATTAAGACTTTAGGGTGGAGCTGGCAGGGTGAGATTGTTCCACAGACTCTCTACTCTCAATCAAGAAAGAAATTACAAAAATTTCCTGTCCTAAACTGTCCTGTCCATAAACTGCAACCAAACTAGGAAAGACAACCTTATGTTATACCTCAAAATGGTGGCTAAAGAAAGACAGGATGGTTGGTGAGGGGTAGCACAGAGCCCTGCTGCCACTCCCAGAAGCAGTAATGAGGGAAGATTGGGAATTCTCAATTTGTAGAAGTAGACTGAGGGGCCAAAGTAGGAGGCCTTAAGACAAATCAAGGGAAAAGGAGTGAGGTCCAGAGGAGCCCAGCAGAAGCTAGTTGAGTTTGCTGGTGTCCAAGGCACTGTGGAGCTGTGGGAATACCCACACAGGAGTGATACATCCTGTGCTTGGGTGACCACTGAACAGGTTGTGGGAAGAGGATTATGTAGATCACTGTAATGGTTCAATCAGAAGCACAGACCAGTAGGAGATGTAGAGAGATTTACAGCAAAGAATTGGTCCACACAATTGTGGGGACTGCTTAGGTACCTGAGTCCCTAGTCTGGTGCATAACCTGTGGTGCAGGTTATGATGAAGGGCAGGCTGGAACGCCGCAGCTTAAGCAGCTGAATTTCTTCAGGGAAGTCAGGAGCTCTGCTCTGAAGGCCTTTTCAACTGATTGCATGAGGCCCACTCATTGATTAAAAGGGTTGACTCAGACTATCTAGGATAATCTGCCTTAAAGTCAACTGATTATAGACTTTAATCCCATCTAAAGAACACCTTACACAACACCTACCTTAGTGTTTGAATAACTAGGGCTGTAGCTTCTCGAAATTGACACATAAAACTGACCCTCACAGTCACCTAGCGAAGGCTTCAACCCCGAGAGAGCTCTTGCATTTGTCGCCTGTGTACTCACCTTTTAGACTGCTAATCAGAAAGCAACACTTGGCACTGCAACTGTTGGTTTGGGGAGAGTCCTCAGCAGGTGGGAAGCTTGTGGAGGACTCCCACTGTTCAGGACTGACAAAAGGTGTGAAACGAATTCCCCACGTTCATTATGAGCAAGATGACAGTATGTGGGAAATGTTGGAAAGGAAGAAAGAGTCCTTTCTGGTACATAAGTATACACTGTACATACCAGGGAATAATTGACACAGAATAAACATCATTAGAATGTCAGGTTAAAAAGAAAGATGAGATGAGTTGGAAGCAACATACAGAGATTTGAATAATGAGAGGTTGAAATAAAGCTGTGATGGTGGAGATGGAGAAAAAAATAGATTTGATCTGTCTTTTGGCTGTGCCACGTGGCATGTGGGATCTTAGGTTCCCGACCAGGGATTGACCCTGCACCTACAGCAGTGGAAGCGTGGAGTATTAACCACTGGACCGCCAGGGAAGTCCAGTTTGATCTATCTTTAGGAGGTAGAAACAAGATAGAGATGGGAAGAACTGAACAATGCTTAGGTTTGTGACCTGGGCATCTAAGTGGGTGACGGTATTTTGAGGGTAATATGAGAGGAAGGGCATGTTTTGCGGGGGACACTGTTGAGTTCTGTTACGGGCATATTGAGGATTCAGCAGCAGTAGAGAACAGAAGTCGATGTGGTCATCGTGGATGTTTTTGTTCTCACTGCAGTTGAAGCCATAGTTCTACTTGATTTGTTCTCACTGCAGTTGAAGCCATAGTTCTACTTGAGGATAATGTGGTAGAGATGGTATAAATAGGGTGCAGAGTTAAAGCTAGATGATGCCTTGGGTGTTTGATTCCCTGTTCGATGCTGTCCATTGGAATTGTCATCTTTACAGGTGCCTTGTGTCCAGGGTCATTGTATAGCACTCTGCAGGCCGTGTTGCTTCAAGTTCCAAGTCCTCTGTTTCATGTTCCCAGTTGTCAGGGAAGAAAATTCAGAAACTTAGACTGTTGCTTATAAAACAAGATGCTTATATTTTAAAAGGTTTTTCCAGATTGTGCCATATTAGCTCAAGGGACTATATTAAATTCTGAGTTCAAATAGAAGTTGGCAGGGCAAGAATATATATTGTGAAAGGAGCCTATGCTTAGTCTTGAAAATTCCATAGGTTTCATTGGCTTTAGGAGTCCATCTATTGTAAAACTCATCAGAACATTCAGTCTTAGAAAGGAGATGCTAAAATGTAGAAAAGTATGTCTTTGAAATAATGAAAAACAATTATTTTAAGAATTTGGATTAATTTGGACTAGTTATCCTTAAGTGGGTAAATCACTAGGCCAGTGAGATGTTACATAGCAACAAAAGGTAGCATATGTAATTCTGAAGTCCCTTTTAGCATATTACCAGTCTGACCTTAATTCATGAAAATTTCAAACACTGAGGCTGGTAAGGGGAATATTTGGGGGCAAATAGTATTAGTAGGTGCTTTAAAATTAACTCAGTTGTAAGACCCTGACAGTTTCTAAGGTAAAGTTGCAATTGAGACACATGTAATTAACTCACTGTGTGTCAGTGTCCTTGGTTACATCATTGCTGATTAATCAAATGTAATGTCTTTTTTTCTAAAAAAAAAAAATTCAGGATGGATGCAACCTTGAAAGAACTGACTAGTTTAGTAAAAGAAGTCTACCCAGAAGCCAGAAAGAAGGGCACACACTTCAATTTTGCAATTGTTTTTACAGATCTTAAAAGGCCTGGCTATCGGTAGGTAACTTTTCATTCTTAATTCCTATAATCTCTTTGATTTCAGTATGTTCTGATAGGGATAATCCCTTCAGTGAATCTCTTTAGTGGAGGGTGAACTACAGATTTATACATCTTAATACCTGGTTTAGATTAATGCAGTACTTACATTTTAACTGTGCTGTAAGATAATGGAGCAAGTCAGGCCCCACGGTCACTTTGTAGCACACACTGGCATTGACCAGCCACCCTTTAACAGTTGGTCTCCTTCCCTGCAGAGTAAAGGAGATTGGCAGCACCATGTCTGGGAGAAAGGGGACTGACGACTCCATGACGCTGCAGTCGCAGAAGTTCCAAATCGGAGACTATCTGGACATAGCAATCACTCCTCCAAATCGGGCACCACCTCCTTCAGGGCGCATGAGGCCATACTGAATTTTATTTACTGTTTCTTGAATTTATTTTCCATTCAGTTATGTAAAATAAACTTTTGCTTTTTCCTCCTCCCCTTATTGCCATTAAGCCTTTAAACTCTAAACAAATTGTAATGCATCTATTTAGGAGTTAGATTTGGCTTTGCTGTGGTATGAATATTAATAGAAAGTCCATGTTTCACGTTCTTCTGTAAAATATGAAAAGTGCTCTTAGCATTATATGTAAAACTGTATTATGTTGCAGTCACTTGGAGTGTGAAAGTTAATGGGGCATGGGTTCAAGGTTTGATTTAGTATTGGGGGTTTATACTAAGTAGTGGAGTTGGTATGTTTAAGCCCAAATGGGGCAGAACAGGAAAGCCATGAGATTGTATTAAATAGAGCAGGAGTTTGTCGCCCAGAAGGTTGTATGGAGTTGGGAAGAAGACCTTTGGGAAGGTGAGAGGGGCAGCTGAGGCGTTTTGGAACAGTCTGAGCTGAGGCAAGTTGAAGAAGCTGTCTGTTTGAAGGGAGCGGCCTGCCTGAATCAAGGTGTGATGACAAGTTAGAGAAAAGGAGAATGGGTGCCACAGTGATGCCTTTTTATATTTTAAAAATGGCGAGAACCGGGCATTCTGAGGGCAGGAAGTAGTATAGAGGAACAAGGATTAGAACTTAGGATAAGGATGGAAAGGTTTACCTTGAAGATCTGAAAATGCAGGGAGGAATGAAAGAAGAATCTTAAGATCAAGGGAGAAGGTCAGGGATGAGGTCAAGTTAACAAGTAGGGGATGTTCACACACCCTGTTCAGTGCTGGGGCTGACTCGTTTCTGATTTGAGAGGCAGTATGCACAGTGGTTATAACCAGTTGGGCTGAACATTGAAATCCTGGTTACGCTAATAGCAACTTTGGACAAGTTACTTGAACCTGTTTTTTTCGTTTGTTTAAAATTTGTAAAATGGAGGTAACAGCCCACAGGATTGTGAAGACTAATTAAATGTTTGCAGAGGGCTTAGAATAGTGTTTGACATGTAAGAAACAAAGTTAACTATAAAGTAGAGTTCAGTCAGAACGGGTGCCATCTCTTCCACAGCACTGTTACAGTCTCATTTTGAAGTTTATAAACTGTGCAGTATGTGATAAGGCCAATTACCTTTAGTCTACTGCAGTGGAAAATTTTGAAAATGTGTATTCCAAAATTTGAAAAAATGTACTAGCAAAGTAAAATTGCAGTAATTTGATCTTGTACCTACAAAAGCAGCCTTTTAAATCTAATGACTGTAGGATTGGGGTCCCCGGTGCAGTCAGCAGGTGACAGATGCAAGCCTGCAACCCAGATCTAGGGCCTCTTCTCCACTGAAGTTTGCACAGACCCTTCGATTCTTTATTTATTCACACTAGATAGGCTTGAGCTCCTTAAGTCACACAATTAACTTAAACCTAATTTTTTGGAGAAGAGGAGCCATGATTACCTTCCTGTTTGTGGAGAAGATACGTACTGTGCAGATCAAGAAGGCAGGAACTCATTAAAGGACTTTGAAAGCCAACTTTTCATAACGGTGTGAACTCCTACAATGGGGGCTTCGCCTGTAATTTCAGGCGAGTTGAAAATAAAGCGGCTTATTTGCTTGGTTCCAACGTGGATTTTTTTTTTTTTAGGTAAAATTGGTACCTAACAATATATTAGTCTCAGGTATACAGAATAATTCATTATTTGTATGCACTACAAACTGATCACCACCACAAGTCTATAGTTACCATCTGTCACCATACAGTTGACCCCCTTTACCCTTTTGCCCACCCCTGTGCCCCTCACCATTGATAACCAACAATCTGTTCTATCTATGAGTTTGGTTTTGTCTTGTTGGTTGGTTGGTTTTGAGTTTTGGATTCTACATCTAAGTGAGGTCATGTGGTACTTGGTATCTTTCTCTAAGTCCACTCAGCATAATGCCCTCTAGGTCCAAGTTGTTGCTAATGGCAAGATTTCCTTCTTTCTTTATGGCTGAGTAATATTTCATTGCATGTATGTATGTGTCTGTATGTATCTCACAACTTTATCCATTCATCCACCCACAGACCCTTAAGGTTGTTTCCAAACCACGGCTATTATAAATAATTCCTTAGTAAACATGGGGGTGCAGAGAGCCTTTCTCCACACCCTTGCCAACACTTATCTCGTCTTTTTGACAGGTGTCAGGTGTTATTTTTGTGGTTTTGATTTGCATTTCCCTGATGATTAGTGATGTTGAGTACCTTTCCATGTGTCTGTTGGCCACCTCTGTGTCCCAACATGGAATTCTTCCATCAAAAGTACAGTTAAAGAATACCTAGTGAATTTATCATTGAATATAATGCTAAGAATGAAAAGACTTGTACTTGGTCCTTATTCACCTCTGGCTGTGACAGTACGGCTTTGAGGGAGCAGCTGAGCTGTTTCACGGTCACCGTGACGGTACGTGCTCAACCTTCAGTGTCCTGACTGCCTCACAGGCTCTTTTAGTGTTTTCCCTTCGGAGGTTGGTATCTTCAGTTTTCTCACAGCATAGAGGAGCTTGGCATTTTCAGCTACTTACCGGATCCTCGGTAGGGAGTCGATGTTAAAATTTTCATTACCATCGTGGGCACTGGCTCAGGGGATGTTTCAGATATCAACTCCGTGTGTGTGTGTGCATGTAAGGGCAGCTGTGAAGGGGAAAGAAAGCTGTTAAACTGTTAGGCAAACTCTTGTTACTCTTACGTAGAGCAGAACTCAGCCTACCTGTTTCTATTCTATCACAAACTCCAAACTTAGCTGTTGTGAAATGGAGCAGCTTATAATTTGAGTGCTGAGCTGTGCTGAGGAGCTCGGGTGGTGCCTGACCTCATGTAACCTTCAGCACTGAGGTGCAGGCAGTGGCTACCATTTTCACTTCAGCGGAAGTGGAGGCCTGCTTTAAGTAACAGCTCACAAGTGGGCTGGGAACCTCTAGGTAGACAACAATAGATGACTTGAAACATACGTTTCCAAAAATAGTGCTGTGTTGTCCTCAGCTCACTGCCAGCTGGCTTCCACCCGCTGCACTGGTACTGCTCTTGCCGTGAAGCTGTCTGCATTACAGACTTCTGCCAGGGGACCGTCATCCAGAGTATGTGGGCGTGCTTCAGTTTTGGTGCAAACCAAAACACCTGTCTTCTAAGGAAATGATATGGTCATGGTTTCCAGGTTGAGTGTCAGAGCAGCCAGGTGAGGTCTGAGTGTTCTGGTGTGTATTGTATTGCTTAGATATAGGTTGTTCTTACAAATTGCTACAGTTTCTTGGAACCTGTAATGGAACAAGCTTGAAGGAAGCATATTTATTCTGTTAGGATTAATCATGAACTAGGCGACTCTTCTATGAAGACAGTCATTGATCTCCCCACCGCCCCGGTAATCCCTAGGAGGAATAAGCTGAAACCTAAAAAGCAATTTTAATAGTAAATACTAAAATAATTTTAATAAGCAAAACCCATCAGCCTGGGAATGTCGTGAGGAGTTTACTCTATAAAGGTGTTCTGATCACACGCCTACCTCAGAACACTGCTGAGAAGAGCCAAGTGAAAGGGGGCTTAGACGAGGGCCTGGTAGAGAGGGAATGTTCAATAAACAGCCGTTTTAAAAACAAAGAAGAAAAAAGGCACATGTAGCCCCCTCACTTCATGCCTTCAGCTGTCAGAATTTCCTGCTCCTACCCACGCTAGCGGGCCAGCCCAGCTGCAGCCAACAACTCCTCAGAAAGTGTCCAGGAGAGGATGAAATTAAGGCAGTTTAAACTATGAATGAGGTGAACCACCTGAGGCATTTCCAAAATCTGCATACATTATTGGAAACTATCAGAATCTGTAGTAGTACTAGCTCCTTACACACTTCCAGGGAATAAAATATGGGATGAATGCCGTGGGCCTGGGGGTGCAGACAAACCTGACACACAGACCCTTAGAAAGCCGCAGTCTGGTAACAAAAGGTGTAAATGCTGATGATCAAAGGCGGATTAGAAGGTGTCATGAGAAAGGGAAGTTGCTGCTGAGGATGGCATGTGACCTTGTTCAGCGCCCACAGGGGTTGGATTTAGGCTCCCAGTAGATAAAGGGTGTGGCGTGAGCTGAAACGGCAGGAACACCAGAGCACTCACCAGGAGTTTGGTCAGAGATGAGGACGAAGAGGACCGTAAGATGCTTCTGCCGTCAGGTGACAAGTGGGGGCGTGGTGGAGGATGGGGGGAGGGAACACAGCCCAGAGGCGGTCAGCAAGGTCTGGGCTGGGAAATGGGACGTGGAAAGAGAAGTCCATCATTAAAGCCTCAATTTCCTCATCGGAAAAGTTGAAATGCTAGCACCTGTTTGCTAAGAGTTACTTTTTTTTTTTTTTTTTTTGCGGTACGCGGGCCTCTCACTGCTGTGGCCTCTCCCGTTGCGGAGCACAGGCTCCGGACGCGCAGGCTCAGCGGCCATGGCTCACGGGCCCAGCCGCTCCGCGGCACGTGGGATCTTCCCGGACCGGGGCACGAACCCGTGTCCCCTGCATCGGCAGGCGGACTCTCAACCACTGCGCCACCAGGGAAGCCCAAGAGTTACTTTTTAAGAATTAAATGGGTTAATGAATGTACTTAGAACCATGCCTAGCATAGTAAGACCTCAGTAAGTGTTTGATGTTATCACTAACCAGTAAATAATTTTAAGTTGGCAGGTACCAGTGTAATAATGAACAAGGCAAGCAAATGAGGTCCTTGACCACATTGACCTTATGGTCCAGTGGGGCAATGAACATTAAATAAATGTACACTCAAATATTCTGTTACAGATTCTACCAAGTACTATAAAGGATGAGAATAGGGGTGCTGACTGGGAAAACCGGTTAAATCTTTGATAAAATGACATTTAATCTGAGACCTGAAGCAGATGGGGCAGGACTGTTAAGAGCTTCACAAAACAAGAAAACAAGGAGTTTATGAATCATTTACCTGAAAAATTGGGGTTAGAGTTGGCCTCCAAGCTCTCCCACGTCTCCTGCTGGAACTTCTGTGGCAGCTCCACCTTCAGCCTCTCCCTTCGTGGCTCCGGGTGCACATCTCTGCACATCCAGAAAAACGTGCTGCTCTTCCTAGTAGTTCCCCAAAGTCCCACAATTGGCTCTCTTGGATATGACGTGGGTCACGTGCCCAATACCAACTGGTCAGGGACTGTGACCCTGCTTGGTTGGTCTTGGAACTGGGCTGAGCTCAGGGAAAATCGGAGTGTTTTCCTTTAAGGGGGTAGGAGTGGTGGGCAGACGAAAACGTCAAGTATCTACAGCATAAGGATGTGAGGGTAGTCAGCTGAGCTGAGCAGAGTGGGTGGGAGAAGCCATTTGGGCAGAGAGAGCACGTGTGAAGCCCGGGGCCTATGAAGCCCAGGGCAGGAAGGAAGGGAAGGAGAGGAAAGGCCGGCTGCCAGCTGGAGCCCAGGTTTTGAGACAAGAGGGAGGGGCAACTGAGGGTCGAGTCACAGGGGGGTGGTCCTGGAGGCCATGTTGGGACCCTGGATTCATCTTGAGAGCAGTGGGAGGACACTGAAGGGTAACATTTGAAGTTTGATAAGCCGGAAGCATCCTAGTTCCAGGGAACAGAAACTAAGATCACGGGAGGAGAGTGGTAAGGGCCAGGGAAAGAGAAATTCTGGTCAAACTGAATTGAGGGGCCATCACAAGACAGGTGGAGACACCCAGCAGGCCATCGGAAATGATTAATGGAACGTTCTTTATTTCCCATCTTCAGAAACCTGGTTTCACTCACACCCCCTCTGGCTGCAGCACCATTTCTTTTCTCCCTTCTTGAGCAAAACTCATGAAAAGAGCCGTCTCAGTCCGTGATCTCTGCTTCCTCACCTCCGACCTTTCCAGTCCACCCCAGAAGTCCGTCCTGAGCGCTCTGTCAGAATTAGTCAGTGCTGTCAGCAACAGCAATTTTGCCTAGTCCAGCGGTAATTCTGTCTTGTCTTGGATTCTCAGCAATATTGATAGAATCGATCACTTGGCTTGAAGTATTTCCTTCCTACTTCACCAGCTTCATCTCCTTTGCTAGATTTTTCTGCCTCTTTCCATCTTCTAAAATGGAACTCCAGGACTCAGCCCTGCATGCACTTTGAATATACTCCCTCCCTCAAGCAATCTGTCCACTCTGTGGACTTAGGTACACAGAGCCATGGTAAATAGTGTATAAAAGGCTGATATAATTTGGGAGTCACCATCGTATATACAAGGCTGACCAGAGCTTACCTGGAAAAATAAGACTAAATATGTTGAATTTTACATTGTATCAATATTTAGCAAAAATTATTACACAGTAGTTCCTAGAACAAAGAATAAATTGTTTTGTTTTAGTGGCAATTTTCTTGACAAAACGAAGATTCACAATGTCACAGGTCTTCACATTTGACTTTCAAGGCCCAACCATAAAAGAGGATAATCTTTGCTGCATCAACTTTACTTAGACCGGAAGGATCTTGGGCTCCATGGACAGGGCAACCTGGAGCTCTCAGACAGCTCTAGAGGCACAGCGGACAGTCCAGAGATGAGCACCTGGCCAGGAGTCCTGGGACCCTCCACAGAGTGTGAGGCTCAGGCTCTGTTGGGCTGCCGAGCTGGAGGGGGACGTGGAGAGGTTGCAGCCATGCTGGTAAGAGGTGATTTGAAAGGATGAAACTGACAAGTAAAAATAAAACAGGCGTCCTGACTGCAGGCAAGTGTCTAATTTCCAAATGTCCGAGACACCTACTTCAGTATAGTTGCCTAGGCCTGTAAATTCCTCTCTTCCTAAATTAATTTAAGCTGTCATTTGTAAACAACAGTGCCTTAAAAGAGCACTGTTGAAATAAAAGGTGTAAAAGACTTGGGATAGTCATGAGAGGAGACAGAAGGGCAGAGCTAGACCCAAGGAAGAAGCCCAGGTCTAGCAACAACTGTCTAGCCCAAGAAGACTGAAAGTGGCCTTATCTGAGTAGCAAACAGTAACGTTTAAATTTCAAAAATTATTTATCCTGCTTCCTAATATTACTTAAACCATACTCTTCCATCAGGCAGGGTAAATTTGAAATCAGTGAAATAGTAATGATCTTTCCAAACTGAGTAACTGAACTACATGTCAACAAGACTGAGGTTAGACTAAATCAAACTTAATAAAAAGCATTTTATGACATCAGTGTCCGTGCTCATCTTTAATATGAGTTGGATTTTCAAAAGGGGAAAGATGTCGAGGAATGTGAAAAACAAAGTAAGAGCAGGTTTGCTTTCATCTTTCAGTTTCTATAATGGAAGGATGGATCCACTACAATTTCTGTAGAAAGATACAAACAGAAAATATCAATTAGGTATAACCAATAGCCTTCAACGAAACAAATGACACGACACCGATGCCATCTATTTTTACACTTATAATATGGTTGGGAGTAGATTCCCAGTGATATTGTAAAACATGGTAGTGTGGGAGCCTGAGATGCAGGGATCACGAATTCTGGACCAAAAGAGAGATGGGGGGGCTTCCCTGGTGGCGCAGTGGTTGAGAGTCCGCCTGCCCATGCAGGGGACACGGGTTTGTGCCCTGGTCCGGGAAGATCCCACATGCCACGGAGCGGCTGGGCCCGTGAGCCATAGCCGCTGAGCCTGTGCGTCCAGAGCCTGCGCGTCCGGAGCCTGTGCGTCCAGAGCCTGCGCGTCCGGAGCCTGTGCTCAGCAACGGGAGAGGCCACGACAGTGAGAGGTCCACATACCGCAAAAAAAAAAAAAGAGATGGGCTGTTACCTGGCTGGCAGATGTCAATTACAAGTGTTTATTACCATTCCAGTGTTCTCCTCAGGTAACAAATCTAGTCCCTTTAGGATGGAAACATACTCACTTTCACCAGTTTTTCTCTGTTGCCAGCGTCTCGGACGTCCTGTCCTTCACACCGAGGAAGGAACACTTTGCTGGGTGGCACTTCTCTAACTGCTACCGGAGTAGCTAGGTTTGAGTTGTATTTTGATAAAATCTAAAAGAAAGCAAACTCCTTTCACCAAGTCATATGAACAACATAAATTTGGAAGCTGTTATAAAACATTCAAGAAAAACCAAGGAAAATTTGAAGATCTGGGTTATTTAAAACAGTCAGAATATTTAGCAGCACAGACATTCAGCAACACAGAGATGGAGATATTAGAAGTTTAACTTGGGTGTAGCGGGGATTTCTAAAGCTCCTAAATGTACTGCTGGGTTAACGGAAGCAAGCAGCAGTGCATCCCTGTGAGCAAATCAGGCCTTTACGAAGACGTTAGGGAAATCTATATAGGAAAGAGGTGACATAAATGCTCAAAAGAAAGATTGTTAGCTGTAAAGATTATAAAAACAGGAATCTGAAATATCAACTATGATTTTTTCACAAAGAAGTAATACATTAAATGCAAGTTTTGCCTCCTTTAACACAGAAGTGAAGAGAGAAGGATCATCATGGCAAACTGGAAACTGTATATAATGCCTGTAGACAGAAGCTGCTCCTTCCGCAGTTTATTATAGTGCCAGGAAAGCACAAAAGATAGAGAAGGAAGGATAACAAATACTTTACTGCTGTCTTAGGATGAGTCCCTTCCAATGGCATTTGGGTATTTCCCCAAGTAGCTTTATCCTTCTCCATAAGCTAGGAAGGTCTCCAGAATGGTTATTAAGAACTCCACTTGCTTAAGCAATAACTCCCCAACACCGTAACTTGTATCAAGATGGGATGCTCAAAGAATCAGGCTGGTGGTTATTTAGTAGAGTCGGTAGTTGCTATAAACCAGTAACAGACTACTGGTAAATTATGTTGTACTAAAGAATCAAACATTCTGTGGGAATTCCCTGGCGTTCCAGTGGCTAGGACTCGGCGCTTTCAGTGCTGGGGGCCTTGGTTCAATCCCTTGCCAGGGAACTACGATCCCACCAACCTCGCGGTGGCCAAAAAAAGAATCAGATATTCTAATATATTTAAACAAATGTTTCTGAAACTGAGGCCCAAGACATCTCAAGTTCAAGAAACAGTGATACAAGTTATGCATGATACTCCAACTCTGGAGAACCGGAGGGTAAATGACATTTCTGACTTCGCTAGAAACACCAGTGGAAACAGTGGTCACCATGGTGATCACATTTGAACAATGATTAGAAAATATTATGAGAATACATTTCAGAACATGAAGTTAAAGAGAACATGCCTCATGAGGGAACAAAGGCATGATGACATCACTAGCTTGTGCTCAGCTCTGAAGAGCCTTAGCCAGGTGGTCTTAGACAGGCTTAACAGCCCAGAATTTAGATTTAGATCCAAACGAGCACATTAGCCCGATGATAAATAACACAGTTAAATATGGTTTAAGGTATTTTTGCAGAAAACAAACAATAGCCTAGAAAAATAACCTGGCGAATATCTTCTGGAATTGTAGTTACTTCTGGAGGTGTAGGTGTTCTGAGCAGATTCTCATAGGAAGAAATCGTAGGAGAAGAGGGATCCGCAAAATTCTCAAAGCACTTGTCTGAATTTAAACTAACGATGTACTGGTCTTTCATTTCCAAGTCATTTTGATGAACTATTTGTTTTTGATAATGGATAATTTGTGGATACCTATAGAATAAAAAGAAATAATTAAATTATGGTGGTATAAAGTAATATAGTAAATAAAAATTGTTAGTTCGTTGTGATCTCTAAGTAGGCCCCCAAATTACCACCCTTTTCCCTGACCGAGAACTAAATAAAATCAAGGACACAGAGAAATGGCATATGGAGGAAAAAGTACCATCGTCATTACTGAAGGCTGAGCAAGAGCTTCATGTGAAATCTAAATAGGCCGTTGGCTGAACCCCAGATTTAGACGGATTCACCACCCAGACTCAAGCAACACTATCCTGGGCCAGGTAAGAGTCGTAGGAGGATGAGCTACGCCCTCACTGCTGCCAGGGAGAAAGCCCATTCACGCCAACCTGGCCCGTCTCCCTACAGCAGAGTCAGCAATGAGGCCAGGAACCATAAGCAGTGGATTACCACAAGTCGCATGGTGCTATTAAAATTTAATTATACATTAATAAAATTTAAAAAACTGAAAATTAGCTTCTCGGATGCACTAGCCACATTTTACATGCTCAGCAGCTAGCTACCACACTGGATAGCACAGATTACAGAACATTTCCATCACTGCTGAAAGATCCACTGGACGGCCCAATCTACCATATTGGTTGTCTTAAGTGTTCATACCAACTTTAAACAGGGATGAGGTTCTGATTACATAGTAAATTTGTTCAATGGGAAAAATTTGGAAAAAAAAGGCATAAAAATCACCCATAGATAACCACTTTCTGGTGTGTTTCTATCAATTCTTATTCCTTAAAATAAAATACATGTGTATATAGGGCTTCTCTGGTGGCGCAGTGGTTGAGAGAGTCCACCTGCCGATGCAGGGGACACGGGTTCATGCCCTGGTCCGGGAAGATCCCACATGCCACGGAGCGGCTGGGCCCGTGAGCCATGGCCACTGAGCCTGCGCGTCCCGAGCCTGTGCTCAGCAACGGGAGAGGCCACAGCAGTGAGAGGCCCCCGTACCGCAAAGACAGAAACAAAAACAAACAAAAAATATATATATGTGTATGTGTGTATTTATATACATCACTTTCCATATCATTAAATATTTCTTGAAGACATTCTTTCTATATGTTCTTATCTGTTTTTCAAAACATCCTAGTCACATGACACTGGCTCTTATGGATTTACCGTAATATACTTTGCTTCCCATTTATCATTTGACATTTAGTTTGTTCCCATATTCTGCTCTTATAAATAATGCTATTCTTGGGCTTCCCTGTGGCGCAGTGGTTTGAGAGTCCCGCCTGCCGATGCAGGTTCGTGACCCTGTCTGGGAAGATCCCACATGCCGTGGAGCGGCTGGGCCCGTAAGCCGTGGCTGCTGAGCCTGCGTGTCCAGAGCCTGTGCTCTGCAACGGGAGAGCCCACAACAGTGAGAGGCCCGCGTACCACCAAAAAAAAAAAAAAAAAATCTTTGTTCCAATGTGCCTTAGCATAAATGCTGGTTAAAGGGTATGCAAAAATTTTAAAGCTCTTGATATTTCCTGCCGAATAACCCTCCGGAAACACTGGAAATATACTCCCAAAGGCTACAACAGTCTACGTTTTTTAAACAGACTGTTTGAGTCTGGAAATAGTGTATCGGATTCACTAGGGAAAAGATTAGCACTTTCAATTTTATAGAAGTTTACCAAAGCTGTGCTGTTCTTTGTAGAAGGGATTTTCAAACCAGGGGTGCAGAATGTAGGTGCCACAGGAGAATGTGTATGCTCGGCATCTAGAAGACACATACAATGGCATGAAATACATATTTGAAAATAAGGTTGAAATAAAGATTTTAACTTTTATATTATAATCTTTGTCAGTTTAATTTGTGCACTTTATTTTTAATAACTGAAGGAATCATAACTATTGTGTACTTGACTGGACAAGAAAAAGCAAAACTGTCATATTCACAATCTAATTATCATTAGCACTAATAAAAGTTCAGCAGGGTTGCAAGATGCAAATGCAATACACAAAAATGAAGTTCTAGTATAAGATCAACAAACAATAAAAAATATATTTGAAAAAGAATATCTTTCACAATAGCAACAAAAAAGATAAGATACCTACATATAAATCTGTTAAAAACTGTGTAAGACCTTTATGGCAAAATCAAATTTCTGAAGAAGAAAAAGGAGGAGGAAGAGGGCAAGGAAGGCCACTTGCCCTCCAAGATATGAGGACTTCCTCTAAAGCTGTAGTAACTAAAAGCAGTGTAACACTGGCCAAGGATGGAAGAACTGGTTACTAGAACGGAAGAGAGAACCTAGAAACGAGAACATGTGTATATGGACATTTGCTATCTGTAACAAAGTATGCAAGCACCCTAAAAATACCAAAGAGAAAAAGTAAACATGTTAGCAAAATGGTCAAACTGGCAAAAGTTTATTAAGTCTAATCATCAAGTGCTGAAAAAGATGGAGAAACAAAAACTCAAACACTGTTGGTGAGAATAAACCACAATAGCCACTCTACAGTGGCAATTTAGCATTTTCTAGAATAAGTAAAGATATGCATCCCCTTTGATCTAGAAATTCTACTCCAAGATGTGAGAGACATGTGTCCAAAGGACAATTTAACTAGAGCACTGCCTGTAATAGTAAACAAACAAACAAACAAAAACAATTTAACTATCCCTTAAGAAACAAATGAATAGGGACTTCCCTGGTGGCACAGTGGTTAAGAATCTGCCTGCCAATGCAGGGGACACAGGTTGGAGCCCTGGCCTGGGAAGATCCCACATGCCATGGAGCAACTAAGCCCACGTGCCAGAACTACTGAGCATGTGCTCTAGAGCCCGTAAGCCACAACTACTGAGCCCGCATGCCACAACTATTTAAGCCCTTGCGCCTAGAGCCTGTGCTCCACAACAAGAGAAGCCACCGCAATGAGAAGCTCGCACACCGCAACGCAGAGTAGCCCCCGCTCGCTGCAACTAGAGGAAGCCCAAGCACAGCAATGAAGACCCAATGCAGCCAAATATAAATAAAATTATAAAAACAAAAAAACAGCACAAAACAAAACCAAGGAGGCTGAAGGATAACATTCTAAAATATATCTTACAGGAATCTGAGGAAAAAAATCGAGGAATTAGGAGAGAAGTAATATTATTAAAGAGGTAATATCAGAGAGTTTTCCAGAATTAAGGACATAAGTCCTTAGCTTGAAAAAATCATGGCTTCACAGGCGAATTCTATCAAACCTTTAGAGAAGAGCTAACACCTATCCTTCTCAAACTCTTCCAAAATATAGCAGAGGGAGGAACACTCCCAAACTCATTCTACGAGGCCACCATCACCCTGATACCAAAGCCAGACAAAGATGTCACAAAGAAAGAAAACTACAGGATAATATCACTGGTGAACATAGACGCAAATATCTTCAACAAAATACTAGCAAACAGAATCTAACAGTGCATTATAAGGATCATACACCAAGATCAAGTGGGGTTTATCCCAGGAATGCAAGGATTCTTCAATATATGCAAATCAATCAATGTGATACAACATATTAACAAACTGAAGGATAAAATCCATATGATATTCTCAATAGATGAAGAAAAAACTTTCAACAAAATTCAACACCGATTTTTGATAAAAACCCTCCAGAAAGTAGGCATAGAGGGAACTTACCTCAACATAATAAAGGCCATATATGACAAACCCACAGCCAACATCGTCACCAATGGTGAAAAACTGAAACCATTTCTACTAAGATCAGGAACAAGACAAGGTTGCCCACTCTCACCACTATTATTCAACATAGCTTTGGAAGCTTTAGCCACAGCAGTCAGAGAAGAAAATGAAACAGAAGGAATCCAAATCGGAAAAGAAGAAGTAAAGCTGTCACTGTTTGCAGATGACATAATACTATACACAGAGAATCCTAAAGAAGCTACCAGAAAACTACTGGAGCTAATCAATGAATTTGGTAAAGTAGCAGGATACAAAATTAATGCACAGAAATCTCTCACATTCCTATACACTAATGATGAAAAATCTGAAAGTGAAATCAAGAAAACACTCCCGGGCTTCCCTGGTGGCGCAATGGTTGGGAGTCTGCCTGCCCACACAGGGGACACAGGTTCGTGCCCTGGTCCGGGAAGATCCCATGGGCCGCAGAGTGGCTGGGCCCGTGAGCCATGGCCACTGAGCCTGTGCGTCCGGAGCCTGTGCTCCACAACGGGACAGGCCACAACAGAGAGGCCCGCGTACTGCGAAAAAAAAAAAAAAAGAAAACACTCCCATTTACCACTGCAACAAAAAGAATAAAATACCTAGGAATAAACCTACTTAAGGAGACAAAAGACCTGTATGAAGAAAATTATAAGACACTGATGAAAGAAATTAAATAGGTGGAGAGACATATCATGTACTTGGATTGGAAGAATCAACATTGTGAAAATGACTATACTACCATAAGCAATCTACAGATTTAATGCAATCCCTATCAAACTATCAATGGCATTTTTCGCAGAACTAGAACAAAAAACTTCACAATTTGTATGGAAACACAAAAGACCCCGAATAGCCAAAGCAATATTGAGAAAGAAAAATGGAGCTGGACGAATCAGTCTCCCTGACTTCAGACTATACTACAAAGCTACAGTAATCAAGAGAGTATGGTACTGGCACAAAAACAGAAATACAGATCAATGGAACAGGATACAAAGCCCAGAGATAAACCCACGCACATATGGTCACCTTATTTTTGATAAAGGAGGCAGGAATATACAATGGAGAAAAGACAGCCTCTTCAATAAGTGGTGCTGGGAAAACTGGACAGCTACATGTAAAAGAATGAAATTAGAACACACCCTAACACCATACACAAAAATAAACTCAAAGTGGATTAAAGACCTAAATGTAGGCCAGACACTATCAAACTCTTAGAGGAAAACATAGGCAGAGCACTCTATGACATAAATCACAGCAAGATCCTTTTTGACCCACCTCCTAGAGAAATGCAAATAAAAACAAAAATAAACAAATGGGACCTAATGAAACTTAAAAGCTTTTGCACAGCAAAGGAAACCATAAACAAGATAAAAAGACAACCCTCAGAATGGGAGAAAATATTTGCAAATGAAGCAACCGAAAAAGGATCAATTTCCAAAATTTACAAGCAGCTCATGCAGCTCAATATCAAAAAAACAAACAACCCAATCCAAAAATGGGCAGAAGACCTAAATAGACATTTCTCCAAAGAAGATATACAGATTGCCAACAAACACGTGAAAGAATACTCAACATCATTAATCATTAGAGAAATGCAAATCAAAACTACAATGAGATATCATCTCAAACTAGTCAGAATGGCCATCATCAAAAAAATCTACAAACAGTAAATGCTGGAGAGGGTGTGGAGAGGCGGGAACCCTCTTGCACTGTTGGTGGGAATGTAAATTGGTACAGCCACTATGGAGAACAGTATGGAGGTTCCTTAAAAAACTAAAAATAGAACTACCATACGACCCAGCAATCTCACTACCGGGCATATATATACCCTGAGAAAATCATAATTCAAAAAAAGTCATGTACCACAATGTTCATTGAAGCTCTGTTTACAACAGCCAGGACATGGAAGAAACCGAAGTGTCCAGTGACAGATGAATGGATAAAGAAGATGTGGCACATATATACAATGGAATATTACTCAGCCATAAAAAGAAACGAAATTGAGTTATTTGTAGTGATGTGGATCGATCTAGAGTCTGTCATACAGAGTAAAGTAAGTCAGAAAGAGAAAAACAAATACTGTATGCTAACACATATATAAGGAATCTAAAAAAAAAAAAAGGTCATGAAGAACCTAGGGCAGGACGGGCATAAAGACGCAGACCTACTAGAGAATGGACTTGAGGACACGGGGAGAGGGAAGGGTAAGCTGGGACGAAGTGAGAGAGTGGCATGGATATATATACACTACCAAATGTAAAATAGATAGCTAGTGGGAAGGAGCCGCATAGCACAGGGAGATCAGCTCGGTGTTTTGTGACCACCTAGAGGGATGGGATAGGGAGGGTGGGAGGGAGGGAGACACAAGAGGGAAGAGATATGGGGATATGTGTATATGTATAGCTGATTCACTTGTTATAAAGCAGAAACTAACAAATCATTGTAAAGCAATTATACTCTAATAAAGATGTGAAAAAAAAGAAAAATCATACTAAATTCTAAACATAATAAATAAAAATCTTATAGACTACCAGGGAAAAAAAGACAGATTTTCCACAAAAGAAAGCTAATCAGACCAATAGCACTCTGCTCACCAGCAGCTCACCAGGTCACAGTGGAATACTTTCTGTAAAATGTTCAAGAAAAACAAGCTGTCAATCTAGTCGTCTATATCCAGCTAAATTATCATTCAAGAATGAGCAACAACATTGTAAATCAACTATACTTCAATAAAATTTTTAAAATAAGTAAATAACATAAATGATAGCATGGGGGGGGGAAAGAATGACACAAAAAAAGGGAAATCTAAACCCAGAAGGAATGAGTCGGATAAAAGAAGCAATGGTAAATTACTAAATTTTAGTAAGTAGAGACTGTAAAAACTGTAATAATCGCACTTTTGTGGCATAAAAATAGGGTCAAACTAAATACAGCAGAAACTCTATTAACAAACAAGCCTCCACGTAACCAGATTACTACTGGGTAAACGTAAGCGTTCTGTTCCTGCCGTGAAATATACTGCTGATGCTATATTAAAGGATTTCAGTTGGTAAGCTGTTCTTCAGAAAATCCATCCCACTTCAGAAGGCCTAAAGATATTCTCCTTTATCATTTTCTAAAAAGTTTATAGTGCATTGGGAATTGATTTCTGAGTGTGATGTGCAGGAGGTAGTGGTTCATTCTTTCTATTAAAAAAAAAGGCCTTTATTGAATATAATCATGCTCTTATAAGTTGAGCTCAGCTTACTATGAGTCAGTTGTATTTTTGTTTTTTAATTTATTTATGTTTGGCTGCTTGGGTCTTCATTGCTGCACGTGGGCCCTCTCCAGTTGTGATGAGCAGGGGCCACTCCTCCCTGTGGTGCACAGGCCTCTCATTGCAGTGGCCTCTCCCGTTGCAGAGCATGGGCTCCAGGCACGTGGGCCCCAGTAGTTGTGGCTCACGGGCTCCAGAGCACACGCTCAGCAGTTGTGGCACACGGGCCCAGTTGCCCCACGGCATGTGGGATCCTCCCGGACCAGGGCTCGAACCCGTGTCCCCTGCATTGGCAGGCGGACTCCCAACCACTGCGCCACCAGGGAAGCCCCCAGCCCAGTTGTATTTTTTCAAACCTGTTTATGCCAGCAGTATTTGTTAATTTACTAACAAGTCAGTGCAAATAGTACAAAAAAAGAATTTCTCTGAAAACATGTCCAAAACGTTGGAAAGACCTGATAGACAAGTTACTTTAAAAAATTTTCCAATAAATTTGGTATAGACCAGATGATTATAAATAATTATTCAGGGAAATCATAAAACTCTAGGATTTTTCATTTTATAGTATGTGAAAACCAGTGTTTTCACGTTTGCTGGGACAAATATGAAAACACTACATGAAAATGATTTTCAGTTTTTGTACTATTAAAAAAACCCCAAATTTGAAATGGTAGCTGATGTATTCTGGGCGTGGTTTACGTAAGGAAGATAATGTAGAACTCTAATCAGTAGGCTGAAGCTAAACTAAAACAGAAAAAGGTATTATTGGCTCTACATCAAAAGATTGGTGAATGAATATATATTTAAGTTAAAATGTTAAAAACAAACAAACAAGCTGAAAAATACTGAGTACAATCAGAAAGAGTATGAAAAACATTCCAGAAAATTATATTTCTCTTGTATGAAATCATGCTGAACCTGAATGGAATGGCACTTCCTATAATTCAATATTGTGAACCGAGAAGATGCAGAAGGCTGTTAGAATGTCTACGGTGATAGAACCATTTTTTGTACAAAGATAGTCTGAAAAGAGTATAGCTGAGAAGTAACTCGATTTTCACACTTACCATTTTTTTCCAATGGCTGGGTTATGGGGCCAGGAGTGGCAAAGAAATTGTTGTTGGTCACTGGTTCTGTTTCCATGGCCTCCTCACTGGCGTGATTCATAAGGAAATAATAAGGTCAAAAAAAAGTTAATATTTAACCTCTGGAAAAAAATTTAATCTTACTATATATCGTCAAGTCTGGACAAATATTCAGTTATGTTTTATGGAACAGTAGTCCCACGGAACAAATTGTTCTTTTGTTTTTAAATGTATATCCATGGCTCAAAAAAAGGTTAAGAACCATTTTGTATTGACAGTGTTGACTTAGAAGTGGGTTAAAAGTCTTTAACGTAGGGACTTGCCTGGCGGTCCAGTGGTTGGAACTCTGTGCTTCCACTGCAGAGGGGCACAGGTTTGATCCCTGGTCGGGAAACTAGGATCCAACATGCCGTGCGGCCAAAAGAACCCCAAAACAACTTTGACTTCAAGGAAAGCTATGAGTTCAACTCATTAGTTCAAATATAGGAATTGTATAGCTCATGGCTTCAAAATCATAAAGTGGAATTTTATACCAGTATACAGATAGAGATTAAGAACGTTTTTTTAGACTAAGAAGACTCATCCTGCTATCTTAAGGTAGTTCTAGCCAATTACCCAGATGTCTGAAATACAGTTATAAAGAAGAGTATCACTGAATACTAGAAGATGGTTCAATTAACCAACTGTCCTAGTGTAATTTACTGAATAATCTTTACTTCAAAAACACCTTCAGTATATATTAAGTTCTTATGTAAATTAGAGGCTGTTTCTGGGCTATTCTGTTCCTGCAATAGGTCCATTCTGTCACAATTTTATACTGCTTTACTTACTGTAGCTTTATGTATTTTAATAACTAGTAGGTTAAGTCCCCTCATTACTGTTATTTTTCATTATTTTCTTAGTTATCCTTACTTTTTATTCTTCCAAATAATTTTAGAATAATTCTGTCAAATATCCCTCACTTTCTACCTTAAAAAAAAAAACCAAGGTTTTATTGTAATTGTATGATATCCATACATTAACTTGATATGACTGAACATCTTAATAATATTCAGTCATTCTATTCAGGATTATGGTCTATTTTTTCATCCTAATTCTCCCTTTATATAACTCAGAAATATTTAATGGTTTTATTCATATAGGTCTTTCACATACAATTGGCATGAGTATTTTACCTTTCTGTTTCAAATTTGAATGATTTTCCCCCCTGTATTTACCAATTAGTAATTAATAAAATATAGGAAAGCATATTACTTTAAATAGTTATAACTATATAAAATATATCTTATCAATATATCAGCTTCTTTCTTGAACTTTTATTATTTCTGGAAATTTTAGATGTGACTTTCTCGAGTTGCCCAGGCACAAAACATAGCCTAGAAATACATCAGAGTAATACTTATTTCTGTTTCCTATCTCATTACATAGGCCAGAACATCAAGAATGACATTAAAAAAAATGATGTTTAATAGTGGTAACAGATAGCTTCACTATTAAGTTAGATATTCATATTGTTTATTATGTTAATGAAGTATCTTTCCACTTAGAATTTGACCAAACAATTTAAATGAAGAACAGGTGTCAAATTTCATAAAATTACTTACTGAGGAATAATAATAGGATAATCTATTGAGATTATCCTAGTTTTAAATTAATTAATTAATTTTATTTTTGGCTGTGTTGGGTCTTCGTTGCTGCGCGCAGGCCTTTCTAGTTGGGGTGAGCAGGGGCTACTCTTCGTTGTGGTGCACGTGCTTCTCATTGCGGTGGCTTCTCTTGTTGTGGAGCATGGGCTCCAGGCGTGCGGGCTTTAGTAGTTGTGGCTCACGGGCTCTGGAGTGCAGGCTCAGTAGTTGTGGCGCATGGGCTTAGTTGCTCCACGGCATGTGGGATCTTCCTGGACCAGTGCTCGAACCCATGTCCCCTGCACTGGCAGGTGGTTCCTTTACCACTGCACCACCAGGTTAAGTCTTCTTTTTTTTCTTGTTGAATCATAGAAATGGTGTATTTTATGAATTCCCAAATATTAAACTATCTTTGCATTCCTGGGATAAGCTTAATGTGGAAGTTATGCATTATAGTTTTACTATTCTGTAGAATTCAATTTATGAGTATTTTAATTGGGATTTTAACATGTATATTCACAATTAGATTGGGCCATAGCTTCCTTTGGTGTGCTCTTTCTGTGTTTGTATCAAGGGTATATCAATGTCAAACTGAACTGCAGAGTTTTCTGTTGTATTCTAGTTTTAGAAAAATAACTTTTTTTTGAGTGTGTGTTCCAATAAAATTTTATTTACAAAAAATAGGCAGTAGGCTGGGTTTGGTCTCTGGCTATAGTTTGAAGACCCCTGATAATGACAGTTCTTTTTAAAAATATTATTTTCATAGTATCTCATTCTAAAGGCAGTTTATAATTTTTTATCCATTATACCCCACTAACTCTATGTAAGCAGGATGGGTATGGTTGTATCCATTTCACTAGCGTTTGTGAGTCTGGAGGTCCCCAGGTTAGGTGTTGGCATCTGAACTAGAACGTATGTCTCCTTCTCAGAAAAAGAACTTTTATGTAAGATGGAAGGTATATGTTCTCTGAAATTATGAAAGGATTCATCCAGGAAACCATCTGTGCCCAGAGCTTTTCGGAGCTACTTCTCTGATAACTCTTCTAGTTTTCTTCTCTGATTTTTGGTCTATATAGGTTTTCTAATTCAAGTCTGTTTTGATAATTTTGTGTTGTTTTCAAAACTTTTTAATTTATCTGAATTTTCTAAATTTCCCAGTATTATACCCTATAGTATTTCTAATAGCTTGAAAAATAAAAAATATAGCCCATAGTTCCTAATTTTGCCATTTACATTAATGTTTAAATAAGAACCAATTCTTCAACATATCAGTTTTACCCTTCTGAAAATATTTTGTAATGACATTTTATCTTTAGTGTTTACTCTCTTCACTTTTCCCCATAATTGTGGGGTTTTCTTCTGACACTTTGAGTTGAATGTTTATTTTCCTTCTTTAATAACTATAGTTCTTAAAGGTATGGATTTATATGTGGTACTGTGATATGCGGTATTTTCATTTTCATTGTAACTCATTAATTACCACTTCCATACTAATCACTCCCCATCTCTTTAGTCTAGCATGGAATTCATCACTGCGCTTCAAATTCATATTAAAATACCTAAGCTTAAGAGCACCTCAAAAGCAACATGTAAGGAAACTCATCACCTTTACTGCATCCCAAGCTGCAGGTATTTCTATTTTAGTTCCCAAGCATCACTTCAGGCAACAAAACAGAAATCTGTGATTTACCCAAGATCCTCTTCTCTTCCCAAGTCTCCATACCAAATCAGTCGTAAGTTTTTAATAATTTTACTTTATCCCTTCTTCTTTATCCTACCATATACCATCTGTTTTCAGGCTCTTACCATTCCTTCTATATCTTCTAACCTGAGGAAACTAATAGCTAACACTTTACTGATGGAATTGGTGATTCAGAGAAGTTTGAAATATGAAGTATCTTAAAATCTTTGAAGGAAAGATATTGTCTGAAACATATTTCTTCTAGGGAAAAAAAATCAATAAATACAAAAGATTTAGAAAGTTAGATAAAATACTCCTTTTAAGAAAGCTGCTTACCTGTTATTCTTCACATTTTTAAGTCCCATTGTATAATCTTCATTTAAACACATAGTATATTCAGAGATACCAAAGTGTTCTAACTTAGGAGTCACACACTCAAAATCATCCATCTTTAGGGCACATTTGGGAGTTTTTACTAGTGTCCGTTTGGAAAATGGAGTTAAAATTTTTGGCTCTTCCTTCTCGTTGTTTACTGCCTGGGGAGGGTTTGGCAGAACTTGGGATATCATGTACCGCTCAAGTCCAAAATCGGAAAGTTGTGGACTACGTGGAGGCTTCTCAGAAACAGAACTGCTTGGAGGAGCGGAATCCGACAAATCACCCTTCACATCAGGCTTCTCAGGATTTTCACGTTTATTGTTCTCTGGTTTAGAGTCAACGACTTCTTGCTCATCCACTGGGAGGAAAAGTCAAGGTCATATTCTGGTCAAACAGCAGACTAGAAAATGTCATATACTAAAACCACATAAAACAGCTCCATTTGAAATGTCCCAAATCAGCAAAGGTCCTGACTCTCTCCTTATTCTCTAAGGTTTTATTTCAATTGTCCCTTTAAATTTCTGACATGTACCGCCTTGTCCATCCATATCTCATCTAGGGGATTACATTAGAGAAGGGGAGTAAACGAAAATGTTAAAAGATGAAAAAACAATACTCACAAATAAAAGTGTAATTTCCTTACTTTCTCAGTTAATGTGATTTAGCAGTCTTTCTTAACATATTATAAAACTATCTTATCATGTAATGACATTTAATTACAGTGTGGAGTTAACTACAATCTAGATTTAACACAAAGTAAAATAATATTATTTTAGATTTCTAACTTACAGATGGCCTAAGGTAAAAAGGAAAGACTGTTACACAAGTATAAATTTTAACCTAAGTCAGTCTGGAACACCTGTGTCAAAAACCTAGTTGAGAGAAATCAGAGGAGAAATTAGTGGGACAAGTAGTTTCTCAGTCTTTAATAGGTTATATCTGACTCCACACCCCCATATGCTTAACCACTACACTGTACATTTCAGACTAAATAACTTTACTAACAACTATACTTTTTCCCACAGTCCTCTGCCATCTCCTGGGTATACCACTGGTTAATAAGTTTGGTGTGGAACTTAGGTTGGATCCAGGATAGCACTTACAATGCCAAGATAGAGTTCAAGAAGGAGAAATACTAGTTTTCGGTGTGAGAGACAACAGAAAGTGAAAGAGGATACCTAGAAAGAAGGTAAGTGGATTTGGTCAGGATTTGGGCAGAGATTAATTTAACAAATGATAGGGCTTCGGTTAGACAGTGAGACAGCCAGGTATAAAGGTATAAAGTAGAGAATAGAATGGCGGAAGAAAATGCAGAATGACAAATGTAAAATGTGTATTAAAGAAATGTAGTATGAAGTAGAGAAGGAAAATTAACCAATAATTGGAAAGGGCTGATAGAAAGAAGAGACAGAGGAGAGGGTGAGATGAAGGAAGAGAAACTAAAATGTATTTAGAATCCCCGATGGGATAGGCATTTTTTTTTTTTTGATAGGTATTTTTATATTTAATTTTTACTCCATTTAATTTTCATATTAACTGCTCCAAGCACAAAAAAAATCTTTGAATATTTTTTCCTCATTTAAAAAATTAAGGTACTTAACAACATTTTGGAGAACATTCATTCAGCTGATAGAATTTAAAGAGCCAAGATCTGAACCCACATCTTTTGATTCTAAATGCTGCCATATGTTTAAGCATTTGGAGGGAGTTAATAAAGAGATTTGTTTTAGATAATTTTGAACAGATAACATCTGGTTGCTAAATGGGAAATATTAATTGTAATAATCATACATATTTATCGAAAGAAATGGGAAATAAAATTTTCTAAAATTTCCTGTTTGTTGCATCTTTTTTAAGAAAATACCAGGAAGGGACTTCCCTGGTGGTCCAGTGGCTACGACTCTGTGCTCCCAGTGCAGGGGGCCTGGGTTTGATCCCTGGTCAGGAAGCTAGATCCCACACGCTGCAACTAAGACCAATGAGCCAAATAAATAAATATTAAAAAGAAAATACTTATACTTTTTTATTTTTTAGGAGTCATTACAGATTGAAGGAAGTGAAGGCTTGAAGGAGGTGAAGAGGTACACACTTTTTCTATGAAGATATTACTTTCCTTGTTCTGATTGGCAACCGAAATGAACTAGGATAGGATATTGTTTTTTTGTGCATGATAAGCCACGACATGTTAAACATGAAGGATGTACCGTTAAAAAAAAAGTTATAAACTTTGATTTCGTGGCTTTTGGCCCTTGGAAGAGCTGCTGATTCAGAGCTGTTTTGGCATTGTGCTTTCTGTTAATTTTGAGAAATGTTACAAGGACTACCAAAAAACCTATTGTTGAATTTATTACAAGGCTGTCACTGATAAGTTTAATAAAGTTATCACCATTATTACTACGTCTTAGGGAGGTATTAACATCTCTAGTTCACTAGTGAGGAAAAGCAATTTAGAGAAATTATCCAGGGTCACACATGTAGTAACTGGTGGAACCATTTTCTGAGTAACCAAAGTCAACCTGTCCACACCAAAGTCAACTGAATTCTTTCCATTACACCATGTGGATTATTTAATATACCTTCATATATATCCTTGATATATACATATTTGTTGAATCTAATTAATGTTTTATTTATGTACAAAGACTCTCATAGCAGAAATGAAGACACTGAAGCATATTGAAATTAGTTACTCACAGTTATGGGTATAACAATAATAATAGTTGACAATGGGTGATTAGCATACGAGGTACTGTTCTAAGCAAATTTTATCTCATTTAATCCTTATACAGCCTCAGAGGTAGATACTATTAAACATATCTACTTTATAAGACTTCCCTGTTGGTCCAGTGGTTAGGACTCGGTGCTTTCACTGCCGTGGTCCTGGGCTCAGTTCCTGGTCGGGGAACTAAGATACTGCAAGCCACGTGGCGCGGCCAAAAACAAAAAAAAAACTCTCTCATTTATAGATGAGAAAGTGAGGTACAAAGTTAAGTAACTGGTCAAAGATTAATACAGCTAGTAAGTGGTGAAATTAGAGATTTGAACTCGGGCAGTTTGACTCTAAATTCTAAACCATCATGCTATCCTACCCTTCATTAGAATTTTAGAACTAAAAAGGACTTTACGAATTTATATAGCCAAAAATCTCTCGTTCTATGGAAGAAGAAACTGAGAACGAGAAAAGTGAAATAGCATGCCTTAAGGTTGGTCTCTCAGATGTTTACTGGCAGAGCTGACCAGAAACAACTATCCTCAAGTGACATAGATTTATCTGGTACCCTTCTTTCATCTAGCACTGTGTTGGTTCTCATCTAGCATTTGCAAAGGAGAGCAAGGACTGTCTTTATATTGTACCACTGATCAGCACTGCATCTAGAACACAGTGATTGCTGAATAAATGATCAAAGGACTATCATATAATGGCAGAGTCAGAACTAGAAACAATGGCCAAGCCTATAGTAGTCTTAATCATGCTGCCTTCTTTCTTTAATACTAAAACAAATGCTATAAAATGCAAGTTATTCACACCTGAATTTTCCTTGGCACGTGGATTATATCCATACTTCTGGAAAAACTCTCTTATTTTCATGATATCCATTGAATTTTTTTTCATCAGTACTTTTGTTGCCTTTATGAAACCAATGCTTTCTTGACTGTCCAAGCTTGCTTCATCAAGAATAATATTGACATTATCCTTTTATGAGGAAAGAAAGTACATTTTAATTTAACTTTTGACTAAGTCTATTTAGTTTTTTAAAATTACCACATAAAAATGATAAATTAATATTGTAGGATTGATACCTTTAGAGTCCGGACTTCTGAATGAAGGTCATGTAAAACTCTCATTGGATAATCTTCAAAGTCTTCAATATGAATATTGAAAGAAAAGAGTATAACAAGGAAAAAGAAAGAAAATGTAATTTAGTATAGTTATTTAGAATTACAAAATCCTTGTAGATACTTATTTATAATTTATATCCTGTCATTTGCAAAGAAAAGTGTTAAGACTTTTCTTTAAAATTTTTATTAAACTATAACATACATACAGAAAAGTATAGAAATCATAAGTATATAGTTTGATGAACTTTCAAAGTGAACATACCTATGTAATCAGCACTCAGATCAGGGACTGGAGGAAGGAAGAGGGAATGTAGTCCTACTTAGCTGTTTTTCATTTATGGTGAGCACGTTTTGGTTCCTATTTTTAAAATCTTTGCCAGTGACAATGCTTTTGTTTTCTTCTAAAAGCTTTATTGTTTGGCCTTTTGCATTAATTAAATTAATTAATTAATTAATTAATTTTGGGCTGCATTGGGTCTTCGTTGCTGCACGCGGGCTTTCTCTAGTTGTGGCGAGCAGGGGCTACTCTTCATTGAGGTGTGCGGGCTTCTCATTGCAGTGGCTTCTTTTGTTGCAGAGCATGGGCTCTAGGCACGTGGGCTTCAGTAGTTGTGCCACGTGGGCTCAGGAGCTGCAGTGCATGGGCTTAGTTGCTCCACAGCATGTAGGATCTTCTGGGACCAGGGCTCGAACACGTGTCTCCCGCATTGGCAGGTGGATCCTTAACCACTGCACCACCAGGGAAGTCCTGGCCTTTTGCATTTAGAGCTACAATCCATCAGGAATTGATTTTTGTGTATGGCAAGAGGTAAGGATCAAGATCCATTCTTTTTTTTTCCATATGAGTGTGCAATTGACCTGGCACTGAAAAGACATCCTTTATCCACTGTACCATCACCTTTCTTATTAATCAGTTGGTCATATACCTAACATAGAAGCAGTTTTTAAAAAGATTTCTCTTTTCTAAAATATGCCTCCTTTCAAGACTATCTCCTTCCACCCGTTAAAAGTTGATCAGTTTTCACATTTGTAGAGATGTGGATGGACCTAGAGACTGTCATACAGAGTGAAGTAAGTCAGAAAGAGAAAAACAACTATCGTAGATTAACGCATATATGTGTAATCTAGAAAAATGGTACAGATGAACCGGTTTGCAGGGCAGAAATACACGCAGGTGTAGAGAACAAATGTATGGACGCCAATGGGGGAAAGTGAGGGTGGGTGGTGGTGGTGGTGGTGGAATGAATTGGGAGATTGGGATTGACATATATACACTAATATGTATAAAATGGATAACGGATAAGAACCTGCTGTATAAAAAAAAGAGCTGACCAATTTTCATTAGGAAAATGCAAATCAACAACACAATGATATTGTATTTCATACCACTAGAATGACTATAATTAAAAAGAAAGACAATAGGCCTTCCCTGGTGGCGCAGTGGTTGAGAGTCCGCCTGCCGATGCAGGGGACACGAGTTCGTGCCCCGGTCCGGGAGGATCCCACATGCCGCGGAATGGCTGGGCCCGTGAGCCATGGCCGCTGAGCCTGCGCGTGCGGAGCCTGTGCTCCGCAACGGGAGAGGCCACAGCAGTGAGAGGCCCGCGTACCGCAAAAAAAAAAAAAAAAAAAAAAAAAAAAAAGACAGACAATAACAAATGTTGATGAGGAAGTGGAGAAACTGCATCCCTCATTCACTGCTGGGGGAAATGTACAGTGGTGCACTTTGGTAAACAATTTGGTCGTTCCTCAAAAAGCTAAACACAGATTTACCATATGACCCAGCAATTCCGCTTCTAAATGCATACCAAAGAGAACTGAAGACATTACGTTCACATAAAGCGTTGGCACACGGGTGTTTACAACAGCATTAGTCATAATAGCCAAAGTAGAAACGACCCAAATGTTCATCGACTGATGGATAAACAAAATGTGGTAAATCCATACAATGAAACATTATTCAGCAATAAAATGTAATGAAATACTGATACATGCTACCATGACAGGGATGAACCTTGCAACGCTTCACTAAGTGAAATGTCAGTCACAAAAGACTACAGATTGTACAAGTCCATTTACAGGAGATGTCTGGAATAGGCAGATCTAGAGAGACTGAAAGTAGATTAGCGGCCGCATAAAGCAGTGCGGTAGGTGGGAACAAGATTCCGGGGACTGGCTGTCAACAGTCACGGGGGTTTGTTTCGGGGGGTTATGAAAATCTAAACTCGGTGTGACAATGGTCGCACACCTCTGTGAAGATACTGAAAACCACTGAATTGTATCCTTTAACATGGTGAATTTTATGAGATTCATAACTGTGATCATAGAGGGCGAATTTAGGGGATGTTCATTTTCTCTAATTATCACAATTCCATATTTTCTGTAATACATGCAGGCCAGGAACTGAAAAAATTATTCCAACTTTTTCTTGTAAAACCAAAAGAAAAGAAAGAATATGTGTAACCAGGCAATAGATTGGTAAGGAGGTAAATTAGCAAAAGCTTTATGGAAAACTATTCAGCTATGTCTAAAAATTCCAAAACCATTAATACAGTTTTGTGTCTTATAGCGTTATCTCAACTACGTAAACAAAGTCAAGCAAAACAAGGCAACGCTAAAAGTAAGGATGGTAGAAAAGCTACTGAACTATTAATAGCTGTGTGTTCTGACGGTGAAGTTATAGCAAAGACTTATTTTCTTCTTTCTACTTCTCTGTTACCTCAAATTTTTTGCCGTGCACATAATATTGCTTTCACAGGCACAAGCATAAACATTTTTAAATGGCTGGAAAACTATTCATAATATAGTTAAAGGAAAATGAGTCTGCGTCTACAGGATGCGATATTTTAAGGCGGATTACAGTTATGACGCACAAAATAATCTCAAAATCTGCACTACTCTTGCAACAACTTCAAAAAGTCTCTTAATACAAACGTTAGTGGTGGAGAATTTTGCTTTATCTATATTTTAGAAAACGGTACTGCGTATTAGCTTTCGTTTTGGCAGTACGGTTTGTTGGGAAAAATACAGACACTGCAACTGTGGGCCATCTGGGTGAGACCAAAGTCACTCTACATGTCAAGAACAGGGCTGAGCGGCTGCGGTTAGAAGAAACGCTTCATCTTCTCTTGGTGGTATTTTTCTTGATAAGCCCCCACTACGTGCACCTGAAAGCTCGTCGTGTGTAAATGAGCGCGTGCATCGCGAGCCCAGCCTGCCAGCTCGATTAGGGCTTTGGTTTCTAAGTGCGGCTGTTTCTCCGCCCCGCGTCCCTGGTGGGGCAGAGGCTGCGCGCAGCGCTGGTAGGGCCCGGGGGTGCCTGGGGCGAAGGGCGCCGCCGCCTCCCCCGGGGGGGCTCCTCACAGTCAGCCGCCTGTCGGTCGGCCAGTGCGCGCGCCAGAGTCCCTCACGCGGCTCACTCACCGCTGTCCTCTCCGTCCAGCGCTCGCTGCAGCCGAGCCGTCTCGCCGTCCAGGGTGACGGCCAGAGACCGCAGCTTCCCGCAGAAGCCCCGGATCAGATCCATGGACGAGCCTCACGCTCGTCCTCAGCGCCCGCGCACGTTTGAATCCCGGCGCCGGAAACGCCATTGGTCCCGCGACTCGCGCAAGGCCCTTCTCGCGAGAGCTGAAGCCTCGCGCGAGGAGACGGGCGGCGCCTCGAGAAAGCGCGCTTGCGGCTTCCGGCTTCCGGCGTCGTGTGCTGGCGTGAGGAGAGCGGCCGTGAGGCGCGGCTGGTGAGTGTTGGGGCGCGAGTTGGGTTGGCCTGCGGGCGGCGGCGGGGCTCCCCTCTCCCTTCTCCCCGTGGCCGGCGCGCTGCCGACGCCCGCTTCTGTGCCCTCGGCAGGCGCCATGTTCCTGACCGCGCTCCTGCGCCGCGGCCGCATCCCCGGCCGGCAGTGGATCGGGAAGCACCGGCGGCCGCGACCCGTGTCGGCGCAGGCGAAGCAGAACATGGTCCGCCGCCTGGAGATCGAGGCGGAGAACCACTACTGGCTGAGCCGGCCCTTCCTCACGGCCGAGCAGGAGCGCGGCCACGCGGCGGCCCGCCGGGCGGCCGCCTTCCAGGCGCTCAAGGCGGCGCAGGCGTCCAAGTTCCCCGCGTCCCGGCGGCTGGAGGACCAGCTCGGCCACCTCAAGGTCACCGGGAAGTGGTCCTGACCCGCGCCACGCCGCCTGCGTCCTGCGGCGACGAGCGGGAGCCTCTGGCCGGAGCCCCACGGAGCCCCGGCCAAGCCGAGCGAGTGCCTGCGACGGAGGCCCCGGGCCCGCGCTCCCCACCGCCCGCAGTGTGTCTCGGTCGGATCGCGTCTCGCTTCTCTTGCCCTGAGGACGGAACCGGACGGCGCCTGCGTCTTACGGGATGCGGAACGCAACCTGCGCGCAGCCGCAATAAAGCTGCCGACCGCGCCCTGGCATCTGGGCCTCCGTGCGAGATTCTGCCGGGGGCCTTGCCGTGCATGCTCGCTTACCTTCTGCCGACAGGTCTTGCCTAAGCGGACATGAAAAAAAATCTACTTTTCCAGTTAAACGCGCTCCTAAAAATAGCGGTTTCTGGTGAGATTTGCTCCCAAAATTGGACAATTGGACATCGTCCATTTTGTGGGACTTCCCCCGGAACTAAGAACTAAGACCTTTTAAGCCAGGCGGCGCAGCCAAAAAACAAACCAAACAAAATAGTCTTGTTTAAAAAAATCAGGTTGTCACCTCAGTGTTGAGATTTAAGGATGATTTACGTATTCTGGATAGGAGTCCTTTTTCAGGTGTTCTTTTTCCAGTGTTCGACTTTTCATTCTTTTAACAGAAGGGCTTTCAAAGAATGGAAGTTCTTAGGTTTGATGAAGGGGACAATTGAAAATTGTTCAATAAAAGCTAAATTAAAACGTTTTTGATAAAGCCGTGTGTGCTCTGGCGTAGGCAGACCACAGTGTCGTCGCACTCAGGTAGTCCCCGTGGTTGCCCGAAGGATGAGCCCCATCGCTTTCCCAAGGCAACGCCGTACCTTGCCACACCTGCCAGGTGACTAAAGCAACAGTCATACCCTAACAACAACAACAGCAACAGCAGCTGTTCAAATACAGGACTTTATTTATTTATTAATAAAGTAATCATTATTACGATTTTTGGAAAAAACAAGTTTTAAAATGTTCAGCCTTCATGTTAATGGAGGTTAGGCCACCCAAAAGGCAAAGCAAAGATAACATTAAGTCATGGTCCAGGGTTACACTTACGAAAAGCAAATACAAGATTTACGGGACATGATATGTAAAAACAACCAAAGTAAACTATTTCAGATTTGTTTATATAAAAACATATTAAAGATCCCTTTAAAATAGTGTCCACCTTTTCTGTAAATGGGCATAGACTAACCTGCAATCATGTACAAATGTGATAGACTCTACAGCTTTCTGAAGCTATTATTAATACAAATACAATTCCTTGCTTTAGGCAACTCAACAAAATAATATAAAGTGAAGTCGTTAGAAAAATATGGACCTTGCTGAATCTATCTTGCATTTTTAATTTAAGTTGGAAAATATAGTTCAGATCATAAAAAACATGAATTTTAGATTTACATATTAGCTGTATCTTATAGAATGAGATACGATCTTTATTTTGGCTGAAATGCAAAAATATGGTTAATTTCTCTAACAGATTAGTTAAAAATACTTTCCGTTGATAGCAGTGCTAGTCCTAGAACAAAATGTAAGCAAAACATTTGTAAGTCAGTTGTCTTATCAGCGCCCCAAATACGCAGATCCTAACACTGAGCCCTTAAAATGCATCTGCTTTAAAGATGACTGAAGGGAAATCTCACAAGACTGAAAATCCTACAAACAGTCAAAATCTGCTATTAATAGAAATTCAAGTCAACATTGCATATTTGATTTAAACTAAGTTAACTTATGACACTTTGGAATCATAACCACTAAATATGTCGAAGGATTTTAAAAAGTCATCCATATGCAAAGATGAAACTGTACTGTGTAAGCGGTGCAAGTTCAGTGACCACTAAGCTGTAGCTGCTCTTTGGTCTGGCACAGTGACAGTGGTCAGAGGCCTCAGGTACTGAATATTCAAGTTTGTACCCACGTAAAACCAAGTTTCCTGTCTAATTTGTTTTTAATGGCAATGGCAAGACCTGAAATTCAACTTTTATTCTCCTTAAATATTATCACAACTGTTCAAGTGTTTGAAGGAACAAAGACAGTACTAATAAATTTTGACAGGGCTTCATTTTGACCATTTCTCCGCAAAGGTTGGCAGCACTAATCAATCCCAGAGGAATACCAGAGTCAGCCTTTCCCTGATTCCCATACCACTTGTAGGCCCTTGCCAACAGTCATTAATATGTACAACTAAACGAAGCCAAGTATTTAGAACGTGGCAAATGTTGGCCATAAATTAATTAAACCAAAGGTAACTAAATTAAAAGGCTTTAGCTGAAAATTCCTGAAAAGGTGTTTACTAATGCTATTAAGATGATGTTAACATACTGAAAGAACTGAAAAAGAAACACCACAACAGCACCCAGATAGGTTAAAGGGAAAATTAAGTTTCCTCAGTTGTTAATCAGGTGCATGCAAATCCTTTGACCTGAATGTAAAAATACCCACAAGAAGTACCAGGACATTTCCGAAAGCAGTCACTTACGTTTAAACATTTACTATTTCCTTGTAACACTCAAACCGCCAAACTGAAGTGATGTTTCTGGTTGGTAAATGGATATCCCTTAACTCTCATAAGTTTTCTAGAATCAAGATTATTAAGACTACAGTGTTGAAATAAAGGTAGAAACTGTATTATAGTATTCCAAACTATATTTTCAAAGCTAGACTCATTCCTCTAGTTCAAAGGGGGAAAAAATTACTTGCTTTTAACATCTAATATTAATATAGCCCATGGAATTAGACAAATCCTATACATTATAAACCTGGAATAGTAGGCTATAAAATTTATGCTACATTAGGAGATTATAGAGCTATCCCTAGTATATTTGGCGTCCAGAAGGAACTCCAAATATACCTGTTGGACGAAGGTATTATGCAAAATTAGAGACTGAAGAATGTTAAAGATCGTCAAGTCAAAATCATTCTTAACACCCCTCTCCCCAACCCCGTTTTATAGACAAGGAAACTATAACGTTTTTACAGACGCTGGTTAAAACTGATCTCCACCCACTACTGGAAGCAATCAGTCATTTTAGCTTGTGTGTGTCTGACTAAGCAGAGTATAAAGGAGTAACATCTGTATATTGTTTCTCCGCTATAGGACACTGTTTTTCTTTAGAATTAATGCAACGATCCCTGTCACTTACATTGGATTTCAAAAGGAAAAGGGGGATAAGTGTCTAGGCAGAAAGGGGTTGCTGTTAGGAAGTCAGATTTAAAACCCTGCATGTAAGAGTGGAATCCACCTCTCAGAGAATGGAAGCTTTGAATGATACTCAAGTGAGAATTTCCTTCTCGAGAGCAGTGTTATGCTAAACAGTTTGACCCTAGTTCAAACTGTATTTTATGTTGCTGTTTAAGCTATTATAGGATTACTGTAAAAAGTTTCAAAGCAAATTTCGGTCATTACCTAAACTGAAATTTGAAAGTCAGCTCAGCAGCAGGCAGCACTCTGAAAACATACTTTAACAGCTTTCTGTAGCTTGTCTTTCGCTTTATTTTTCTTCTAGCCACTTCTACCCAATCCTACTGTGTCCAGTATTTCTACAGCACACGTAACCTTTGTTTCCCTACCTGTATAAATACCCATGAAAGTTCAACAAGAGTATATATTGAAAGCAGAGAGAAACAAAAAGATTTCTTATACTGCCGAATTTTCTTTAAGCCTTGGGCACAACACTGCACATGGTTTAATTAATGCTTAGAACTAAGCCTTCAATGAATTATACAAATATGCTCCATGTTTTAAATGATTAGGTATCTAAATCCTTCTGAGTGTTATTTTATAGCAACAATAAAAAAAATCTTTAGTAAAAATGTTGAAAAGTATAAAACAGTAACTATAAATTAGCAAACACCAAGTTGTTTTTAAAGCAATTATTTTCTTTTTCTTACATAGTACAAGCGCTCTCAGCCACCATACTGACCTAGATGTACTTCACTTAAAACAAGTTTTCTACCTTGTGTTTCTGGAGTGAAAATTTATATGGATACTAAGAACTCTAATAATGTAACTCAGGTATCAGAAGAATACATACGCCATGTTAACATGTGACCTGACAGCTCATATTATAGCATATCATAATACATTATTATGAGTAAATGTTATTTCCAAAGTAAAATTAAGTCACTTTTGTAGCTGTAAGTCAGTGTTGAACAAGTGGGCTCATTTAAGATTAAGGCATCTTCCAGCTCTGGAGCAGTGCTTCTGTGGATCCAACAATCTGTACAAAGGTTTCCTTTTTTAAAAAATATATCTTCATTTATACTTCAATTATTTAATTCCACTGATCATCATCTTGCGTATAAAACTGAAAATATTCAGTCCATAATGTTTTTTATAAACCTATAAAACCAGAAACAATTGAATTATCGATTAAAACTTGATTTTATATTTCTGAAAATAAGATTAAACAGTTCTTTGGGCTAAGGTCTAAAGCTGCTAATACAACACAAAAGGAAAAATACTTTAATATTACTAATATTCTAATAATAATAAAGGTTTTTAGGTGCTGTAAATAAGGGACAGATCACTGACTTTCCCTGAAGCCATTAAGTGAGCATTTTAATAGAGGCAGATCCTTACACTTTTCCCTTAGTGTTAACTTGGGCATAATCTGAGAAGACTGCTATCAGATGTTTATGGGAATTTCAGTGAGGATTCTCAACCACCGCGAGCATCAGCCATCGTTCCGCCCACAGCCTACACTGAGAAGACGCGGTGGGGCTGCCAATGACACGTGATCACCGCCTGCAGCTCCTGCTGCCCTCTGCCTGCCCGGAGCCCCACCGGGGGCTGTTTCTGATGCTCTCTGAGTCTTAGGCTCTGGCTGTGACTTGGACATGGACTCCAGGTCCTTGTAAGGAACTGAATGCTAATGATAAACACCAAGCAAGGAAGCAGATGTCCCCTAGATGAGGCTACAGATGAGAACAGAGCAACTGAGGTAATAAAGGTGTGTTGTCTTAAGCTGCTAAGTGTGTGATCATTTGTTAGGTAGCAATAGGTAACCGAGAAACACTACACGTAGGTTTTCAAAACTCTTAACAGCTGCGTGTGCTGCTGCTGAGCCCGGGAGCTTACTTCCGACTTGAAGGTGCATACCTGTCTTCTGTTTTTAAGCAGCAGGAGAGTTCACTACATCCCTGCGCTCAGTCAGTGTTAGCACTGCCCTCACTGCTCCTACCGGCCCATGGGGAAGGGCTTCTATTCCTACTTCAGTCAACCTCCTCTGGCTACTGCAAAGGCATCACTGACTCACGTACTTGGCTGCAGTAAGCTGCTCTTCTGCTGTATCTTTTACCAAGTAAATAACATCAATGAACCCCTTAAGTCTTTTTTTCAGACTTTAATCTTAGTCACTCTTCTCTGGATCAAATTTCTTCAGTAGTGGGCAAAAGTCACCTTTTTTCCTTAAACTAATTAATAAGGTACCGTTCAGTGAAAAGGGTAGTTGTCCATATACCAGTCCTAACAATTTTTATTAGTTTCCTCATTAATCTACCAATGAATATCCAGTAAGATCATGCTAGGAGTGGTAAGAAAAATGGGAGTTAGGCAGATGTTACCTTCCAATCTCTCCTGAACTACCTGATTTTGCTGATATAATGGAAAGAGTAAAAAAGACTGAATTGCAAACTGTTTTGAGATTATGACATGCAAATAAACTAATTTTTGGAGAAATTACCTTTATACTGTCTTACCTTGCTCTTATTCAACTGGTTAGTTATGAACAAGTGGTACTCAATTTTCTATTGCCACTGTTACATGGTTATTTGTCCCTGTAAGCACATAATTATATATGACATGACAAAAAAAGAAATATGAAGTACCTGGCTAAATGGTCAAATTGATGATTACAGTAAAAGCAAGTATTATGTAAGCACTAAATAGGCTTCTGGTGCCAATCATTTGCCTTCTGTTAGAACCCAGAAGGAAGGAAAGCAGTGCTAAAATCTCAAAGTCTGGTTTTATGCTTATTTTTGTAAAAACGTCCATTGGCTATAAAGATGTTCAGGAGCGATAATTTCAAGTCCACAAATGGATTTTTCCCTTTATTTTATACTGAGGGTCTAATGACCTGAATGAAGGTCTTTTTTAAAAAATTTATTTTCTTTTATTTATTTATTTTTGGCTGTGCTGGGTCTTTGTTGTGGTGCACGGGCTTCTCACTGCAGTGGCCTCTCTTGTTGCGGAGCACAGGCTCCAGGCACGTGGGCTTGAGTAGTTGTGGCACACGGGCTCAGTAGTTGTGGCTCATGGGCTCCAGAGCACAGGCCCAGCAGCTGCAGCACATGGGCTCTGTTGCTCTGCGGCATGTGGGATCCTCCCGGACCAGGGCTCGAACCTGTGTCCCCTGCATTGGCAGGTGGATTCCTAACCCTTGGGCCACCAGGGAAGTCCCCTGAATGAAGGTCTCAATGAAACTAATTTAAGAGAATTTAAATGCTGCTGAAAGCCAAAATGACAATAACAACAAATCAGGAATTGTGACAGCAAGCTTTCACGTTTTAGGGTATTTCCTAGAGTTAGTACCAAACCATTTTCCTACAGTGCAAGAAGAATGTTATTACTGGTATTATTAAGAACCACAGATATGTTTTAAGCTATAATGCTAGTGAGTGGCCAGACTATATTATAAACCGAGGCCTGATTCAAAAGCCCACTTCTATCTTATCAACTGTTGTATAATGTACCACAGTTCATGAAATGATTAAGAGTCATCATGGTTCAAATACATTCAGTGCACTCTTTTTATACTAAGACAAGACAGCCAAAGAGTACAAGGCATTTCAAAATTATTTTCAAATAAGCAAAAGCTATGACCCCCAAAATAACCTTGTTTAAGCATTATCCAGAATATTATGCCGAAAGAATTCTCTACATCTGAGGCGACAAAATACACGGCTGGGTAACAACAAGGAAAAACAAAATTATGAACAGAAAAAAACACAGCAGCAGCCACTACACTTCCTCACTCAACCTTCGCCTCCGTGAAAGCTACCAGTAAACGCTAACGGCCCACGTATAAGATATTTTATTAAAAAGTTTCAAATATTTTAAAATAGCACATAATGTATTTTAATTTTTCCACATTTATTAAACCTGGTGATTTTCATTTTAACCAGACAAAGCAATGTTTTCAGATGACGGCATTACCTGATCTGATAACACCTTCTTCAGATCCATTCTCTAGCCACTGAGATTCACTGTCCAACAAGCGGTTTTTTGATTCACTAAGTGGTTTGATAGGAAAGGGTGGGTTGGAGCCAATACTGAAAGAGGAGCAAATAATTTAGTAAATAGTCTAATGCTCAATTAATAATACTTAATTAATAAGCAGCAAATTAGTATTCCTTCTCCTAAATATGTGAGGGCAACTCATGAGATCTCAGCACTGTGAAAAAGCTCCATCTTCAAGAGAAAATGTGCCCCCAACCCCCCCGCATTAAATGGCTCTCTAGACCCAAGAATTTGTACTCAGCACTGCCAATGAAAACAATTAGATAAAAGAAAAACAGCTTCAGAGGCCAATCTGAAACATTTTTAACATGTTAATCAAGAGCCATAAGGTAGCACAAGGACAGGTGAGGATCTATGTCTGTGGCCAGGACAAAAAGATTACCTGTCATTTCCCAAGTTTTCTGCTTTCTACCTCTGCAGTATAGATCTAAGGGGAAAAAATGATTTAGTGATTTAGCGTAGACTTAGTTTTCTAGCTAAGACATCCAGGGAGGGAGGGAATGGAGGAAAAAAAAGAAGAAGGAAAAGGGAACTAGTATTGTCGGGGACCCACTATGGGCAGACGCTGTGCTGGGTGCTTTCTACACACCATCGCAATCTTCACAATAACCCCCGAAGGGAGTACAAATCCTCCTCTCATAGAGCTGGCAGCTGAGGCTCAGACAGTTTAAGTAACTTCTTGGAGCTCTGAGGTCCTAGGTTCTAAGGCCTATGTTCTTCCAAAATTAATCCGCTAGCTTGGAATTTATAATCCCTCCTCCCCCACAACTTATTTCTGTAGTCAGTAAGTTTCAAGTGTTTCCCTTTCACAGAAGCATCTCTATCTCCTTTAAAATTTCATTTAAAATGAACTATTTCTCTGAATTTATGAATCAGTGTGCTTGCCATACAAACTCTGAGAAAATATCCTCTAAGACGAAGACGAAAAATTTTGTATTTGTATTTTTGAATCCTCATGAATAGCATTTTCACGCTGCAGTTAAAATCTGTTTATCAAAATAAAATGGCGAATAGTACAATGGCTAACTTCTTTGAAAATGTAACTGATATAAACCAACATAATCAAATCTTGAAAGAGTCTTCGTTTCTAGGAAGAGGCAGCGCAGGTAGGGTAGCCATGCTTCCTACCCTGCCAGACGCGTCCAGTGACATGAGACTGTCCTGCTTCAACTACTAACAGCAAGCATTCACTTTATTACTCTCAAAAGTGTTCTGGTTTGAATGATAAAAAAATATGGTTATCCTGAGCATATCAGCTATATCCACATTTTAACCCTCAGTTAAAAAAACTGAATAGAATTTCTCTTTATCTGTGCTGGCTTGCTCCATCACTACTATATTTATCTATGTATCACACACACACACACACACACACAGTTTGCTCTATAATGAATTCTGAAAAACGTAATGACAAGAAGCGCACCTTCTGGTATTTTCACTGTGGTTTGAAACAGAGGCTTGTTCTGGATCCGTCCCCACAAGACGAGTCGGAAAACTGCAGCCATCACCCTGACTGCATAATGAAAAATATCAGTGATAATTTAATCATGTTCAGTTAAATCTAAGTGGTCAATTTAACACCTATTTTCCAGAGGCATGGTATAAAACGATCACAACTTGTCATTTCAGAGAATGATTTCTAAGATTTCTAATTTAGACGGTTATTAGACTCTACTGAGGAAGTCTTTTTCTTTTATAATTTACATATAGTTAAAAACAGTATCTTCCATGACTATTAAAATGATCATGTCTATTAAAGTTATGATAAACATACATATTCAAATATTTGGGTAACTGACCTGCTTATCACAATCAGTTAAGATATCATAAATGCTCAAACTGAAATTCAAGATGTACGTTCCACATATTTATTTATTCAACAACATTCATTAAACGAAAATATACTGGATGTTCTGAGTACCATTTGAAGTGCTAGGGATATACCACTGAACAAAAGAAAAGAAAATCTCTGGCTTCAAGAAGTTCACAACTTAAAAAAAAGTACAGCTATGCCTTCCGCATTCTAAAAACATCAAAACTGTGTACCGCAGGGAATTCCACTTCCAGCCAAGATGGATTAACCGGTATATTTGACCTCCTGTTGAACAGTACATACAACAACTCTTTTCAAAACAGGCAGCACAGAACTGTGGTGTCTGAAAGAAGAGAAACCAACCAAGGAGTTGCAGCTTCTGCCAGAACTTGAGCACCAACAGGGGGATGTGCAGAGCAAGGTGGTCTCACTGAATTAAGGTGACAGAGATGGGAGTTTCGAGAAGATGAGGAGGTTTGCTTCTATTGGACAGAGCTGAGGAAGAGGGATATGTGCAGAGAAAGGGCTACAGAAATCTGCACAGGGTTTTACTTGAGTCTTCTGATGAATACTAAGCCACACATGTGAATCTGGGAAGTCTAAGCTGAACAATTCAGAGCCTGCCCAGCACTGAAAGCCATTTGCATTCGACCTGCCAGAGTAGAGACCTCACTGAACACGTGGATACGGCAGAGACCGCAGCAGGCTCTCACCTTTGCTGTAGGACGAAACTTGCCCTAGAGAAAACGCTACTTTACACCCAACCACAGGTTTAAACAAGCATCAGGAGGACTAAGCTGAAACAGAAGTCGGCCAAGACAAAATTCAACATCCTTTAAAGGGAGACCAAATTTAAACACTCAGAATTCAAAATGTCCACCATCCAATCAAAAATTACCAGCATAAAGAGCAGGAAAATGTGATCACAACCGAGAGAAAATAAAGTCAACAGAAAAGATTTAGAAATGACTGTGACCACTTGAATCAGAGACGCTACACCAGTGACTATAAATATGTCCATGAATTAACTGGAGAAAGTGGATATGAAGAAAAATGAAATGTAAGATATAAAAAAGAACCAAATTGAACTTCTGGAGCTGAAAAATAGAATATCTGAAATAAGAAATTCACTGGATGAGCTTAACAGCAGACAATACAGAAGAAAAGATAAGTGAACTCACAGACGTAACAACAGAAACAAAAAAAGATGGAGGGGGAGAAGGGAGGGACAACAGCAATGACCGGTGGATCACGACATATATTTAAGAGAACCTGAAAAGCTAGTGGGGGAAGGGCACAGGAAGAGGGAAGCGGGCAGAAAAAAACAATTGAAAGTTATTTCAAAATTATTCAGATTGGACGTCCCTGGTGGCACAGTGGTTAAGAATCCTCCCGCCAATTCAGGGGACACAGGTTAGAGCCCTGGTCCGGGAAGATCCCACGTGCCATGGAGCAACTAAGCCCGTGCGCCACAACTACTGAGCCTGCGCTCTGGAGCCCGCGAGCCACAACTACTGAGCCCATGTGCCACAACTAGTGAGCCCGTGTGCCACAACTACTGCAAGCCGTGTGCCTAGAGCCTGTGCTCCGCAACAAAGAGAAGCCACTAAATGAGAAAGAAGCCCACACACAGCAACAAAGAGTAGCCCCTGCTTGCTGCAACTAGAGAAGGCCTGCGCACAGCAACGAAGACCCAATGCAGCCAAATAAATAAATAAATGAATGAATAAATAAATAATTCAGATTTGATGAAAACTACAAATTCATAGATCCAAGAAGCCTAATGAACTCCAAGGAGGATAAACACAAGGCAAACCATACTAAGGAACATCATCATCAGACAACTTAAAGCCAGTGATAAAGATAAAATCTTAAAAGTAGCCACAGGGGAAAAAAAGACAGTAATTTACAAGCATACCTCATTTTATTGTGTTTCATTTTACTGTGCTTTGCAGATACTGTGATTTTTATGAATTAAAGGTTTGAGGCAACCCTACATTGAGCAAGTCTATCGGTGCCATTTTTCCAACGGCATTCGCTCACTTTGCGTCTCTGTGTCACATTTTGGCAATTCTCACAATATTTCAAACCCTCCACCAGCAAAAAGATTATGACTTGCTGAAGGCTCAGATAACGATTAGCAGTTTTTAGCAATAAAGTCTTTTTAAGTCAAAGTATGTACATTGTTTTTTCTTTAGACATAATGCTATTGAACAATTAACAGCCTATGGTTATAGACTGTTATATGCACTGGGAAACCAAAAAATTCGTATGACTCACTTTACTATGATATTTGCTTTATTGCGGTGGTCTGGAACCAAACCTGCAATAATCTCCGAGGTGTGCCTGTACAAACAGTGGAATAAAGATAAGAGAGAGGCTGATTTATTGACACAAACAACACAAGCCAGATGATACTGGAACAACATCTTCAAAGAAGGGGAAAAAAAAACAAAGACAAAAAACCCAACTGCCGACATTGAAATTTCTGTTTAGAGAAAATAACCTTAAAAAATAATAGTCTATGTTCCAACCAGTCAGAGTGGAAACACCTGAATATAAGAGACAACAGATAAAGCGCACAGAAGAGACTGGCGCACTTGAAGATGAAACTCAGGAAGAAGACTGAACAGAAGGTGAGCAGTCACCAGTGAGCCGTGGCGGAGCCTCCCGAGGAGCCACAGACATGTAGCTGGGGTCCCTGCAGGGACAAGGGGAGGGAGGCGACAGAAGAAATACTTGAAGAGACAGTGGTTAAAAGTACTTTCCAAATCTGATGCAAGTTTAAAAATTACAGATCCAAGGAGCTCAACAATCCTAAGCACGAGAGTCATGAAGAAAACGACGCCAGGCGTGTCATAATCAAATTGCAAGAAACTAGTGATAAACAAAATCTTAAAGGCAGCCAGAGAAAAATGTCATGTTACACAAATGATAATAAACATAATATCCACAAACTTCTCATCAGAAACAATGCAGCAGCATCTACAATTCTATTCCAAGCAAAACGTCTTTAAAAAATGAAGGCAAGGGCTTCCCTGGTGGCACAGTGGTTGAGAGTCCACGTGCCGATGCAGGGGACGCGGGTTCGTGCCCCAGTCCGGGAAGATCCCACAGGCTGTGGAGCGGCTGGGCCCGTGAGCCATGGCCGCTGAGCCTGTGCGTCTGGAGCCTGTGCTCCGCAACGGGAGAGGCCACAGCAGTGAGAGGCCCGCGTATCGCAAAAAAAAAAAAAAAAAAAAATTAAAAAATGAAGGCAATTGGGAATTCCCTGGCCGTCCAGTGGTTAGGACTTTGAACTTTCACTGCTGGGGCCTGGTTCAAGCTCTGGTCAGGGAACTAAGATCCCATGTGGTGTGGCCAAAAAAAAAAAAAAAAGGAAGAATGCAAATATGTCATTTTCAGACAAAATAACAAGCAATACAGTTCCTTGTTAAGGGAAAAAAGGAAAAAGCCCACAACACTTACAAATATGGTACTTGAATTTCAAATACTTTTTCCTTCTCTCTAATGACTTTTGGTATATAGATGGCCTAGGATGGCTGAGAATTTGAGAGAAAAGGACATTATGAATCATCTTGAGCGTATATTCTCATTTAAATTTAAATGCAGGTAAAAACTGCATTACGTGTTGGGTCTTCTTTGATTTAAGAGACAACAGAATACATAACCTGTACTGGAAATCTTTGAAGATATGGCTAATAAATATAAATTCTTATGATTCTTTACTTCACAAAATTATTTTCATTTTGAAAGAAACAGAGTGATTCTTATTTTCTATGAATCATCTTTTTTTTCTCATTCAAATATATGCCTAAACTCTCCTTCACCCTTATAAAAAACATGAAAAATAAAATATTTCATGTAATCAAGATATTCTGAGTTTTCATTCTTAAGGCTCATAATGTCATAATATACTATATTCTCTGAATCATTTAATCAGAGAGACAATCACAGGTTCCATAATTTCTGAGACGTGCATTTTATAAACTACCTTGAAAATATTGGAAGTAGCCAATATTTCTTTTCATCACCAAAGACTTGTCTCCAATTTTTACTGCATCCAAGCGAGAAACCGTTTCCATCAGGTCCATATGAAAATGTGGGTGCACGGAATGATTCTGTTACAGATATATATTACAAAAGAGAAGAGTTAACCTATTCAAAAATTATAGGAGGGAAGGAAAGTACCAATTTTTTTTCTTTTTAAACTTTTTTGGGAAAAAATATAACCTCTTGAATATTTCATCACCCTTATAAAATGAAAATGTCAAAATAATTATATGATATTAAGGAAAATCGACAGAAGAATGTTCAATACACCTTAGCCTTTTTCTTTCTTTTTTTTTTTTTTTAAAGATATTCTATCTCTTGCAACTTCACTCATTCATTATGTATCAACTTCCTACTACGTGCCTATGGCAAAGCACCAGGTTTTGGGATCCCAAGGTAAAGTAGATGAAATTCTGACCAAAGAACCCACAGTCTAACAAAAGTCTATCAGAATGATAGTGTGATAGAGATACATGTGGGGTGGTGGCCAAGGAAGGTGAAATATGCAGGAGGTGATGCCTGAGCTCCATCCTGAGCTATGAATAATAACAAGTGAGGAAGCTGATGGGGGCCAGAAGCTAGGATCTCTGTGTAAAGAAAGAATGCATTGCGGAATGTTTTATAAGCTATGGATAAGAAGGAGCCAGGGAGAGACGGATTGGGAAAGGTAGATGACACAGAAAAGTGAAGTAAAAACTGATGGAGAGACGGATTGGAAAAGGTTGATGACACAGAAAAGTGAAGTAAAAACTGATGGAAGAAAGTTCTAGAAGAAATGGGATGGCCTTTAGAAAAGTTCTAAAGATTAACCATAGATACCAGAAAAGACATCGTGTCCGCAGAAGTTAGAAAGAGGGTGACAGTGATGGGTTTGAAAGTAGAAATGTTTGTGTGAGGTTATAAAGATGAGACGATAAGAATTTACTTGTGACAACTTCTAATTTTTCTATGAAGCATTCACAAAATAGGTAAGGAAAATAGGGAGGAAGATGAAAGTCTGGAATACCTATTGTGGGTAATAAGGTGGCAAACCTGATCAGAAACACGTGACATTACTGCCAAATATAGCTGAGGGTCTAAGTGAGGTCTGAGACTTTGAATCTGTAGTTGTGACCACCTCTGTGGGAGCGAGACGGCCTTCACCAGCTCTCTCCAGCCCCATCGCACTGGGAGAAGAACGCATCGCTGGAATAACCTGGGTCAGGGACTGGCAAAGGCGTTATGGGAGAAGAGGTACTTAGGGGCATGTGTAATGCGAGGGTGCTGCTGGGAGCTTGAGGACATTTATTATAGGATCTAGAATGGAAAAGGGTAAGAAACGAAAGCAGAAGGGAAAGAAACGTGGGAGAAAAGTGGTGGAGTGTGGAGGACTCAGTAAGCTAAAAAGGGTGCACACTGGAACACGGAAAGGGAGAGCTGAACGGATAAAGACTGTGGTCAGAGAATGGAAACTTCAAGGTGAAAATGTGAGGCCTCTTCAGTTTCAAGTGATGAAAGGTTCAGTGTTTGGGTACAGGAATGACTGGCTATCAGAATCAAAGAGACCAACCAGCCTTTCTGGGGTGACAGCAGCAGTTTGAATGTATTAATAGAAACTCTGTAACATGAGAAATGATTCAAGGTATGGCAGTGACAGCTATGAGGAAGGTACAAGTGATGCCCCAAAGGACATCTGGAAGCAGCAGTGGAGAGCTGGGTAATACCAGGGTGTGTGGGGAGTGGTGTGTTAGGGGAAGGTTTTTCAAAGTGTGGGTTTAAACATCTGAATAGGCTGTAAAATCAATTCAGTGCTTTGAAACCAGCATTTCTTTTTAAAGAACTAGAACAGAAAATATTAGAGTATATTGGACAGAGTAGACATTAATGATGTTTTATGAAGATTTTGCTTATTCTACTTATATAATTTTATAAATGTGTGTGCATGCACTAGGTAGTGATATAAAATGATGCATTTCTTACCGTAGTCACTGGTAAAAACGTTTGAAAAAGATTGTTTTTAAGAGAACAATGTGTTTCCCAGGAAGCGCTCACCTCTCATACACCTACACGGTTTGGGTGGGAAACAAATGAAGCAGGGTGGGAACCGAGGCCAATTAAATGCTCGTGGCCACCGAAGCAGTCAGCCACTACTGAGCTCCTACCGAATGACGCCAGGTGGGAAAATAGGGCCACCAGAGTCGTCAGTTTTGAAAAGAAGAAATCTCCTTTTCTGTGAGAAATCTCTCAGTGTCCAGCTGCTTGGGAGGTCTGAAGAGCTAGGCTTTGCATGTGGGCTGCCTTCTATGACCTCGGGTTAAAGGTGAAGAGATGACAGGATATTCTGTGACGATGATAAATTAATTGACATGAGGAAGCTTATTCACATGGAAAGGGATGAAGGCATGGGAAGTGGAGGAGAGGCAACAGCAGAGTGAGCTGGGAAAGGCAGGGCACCGCACCCTTACCCTGGAAGCCCGTCATATTTTACAGGACTCCACAGACACGAGATTAAAGTGATCCAAATATAAAAGTACCTAAGAATCTCCCTACAATGTCTGCATCTTTCTATGTTAAAATATGTCCAACTCTCCTTTAGACAGCAGGGAGTGTTTAACTTTCTTTGGAAACACTGTGACAGATCCCCATTCTGTTAGCCAATACCTCAATATTCCAGTTATGGCTGGTGTTGCTGTTTACATGCCAATGGTTTAGTCTGAGCGCCACACCACGGTTGTTTAAAAAGTGTGTGTCAGGCTTCCCTGGTGGCGCAGTGGTTTAGAGTCCGCCAGCCGATGCAGGGGACACGGGTTCGTGCCCCGGTCCGGGAAGATCCACATGCCGCAGAGCGGCTGGGCCCGTGAGCCATGGCCGCTGAGCCTGCGCGTCCGGAGCCTGTGCTCCGCAACGGGAGAGGCCACAGCAGTGAGAGGCCCGCGTACCGCAAAAAAAAAAAAAAAGAAGTGTGTGTCCAATTATTGGAATACCTTACTGAATTCTTCCCCAATATTTTCATTTTAAAAAAATGAGCAAAAAAGGGACACAAGTGCTAACATTAGTGATACAACAAATGCAGGAAACAGCTTTTATTAAAATTTGTAAAATATAGTCAGTTCTCTACTTTTATATACAACACACTACTGAAAAATTATAGAAAAGTCAATCTTACTTCCTCAACCTTCTCAAAATTATGAACCTTTACATTTATTAAATAGCCATTGTTCCTATCCAGTCCAAGTTAATTTTAATACAGAATTATTTTATCTTTATCATCTTTTGTCCTTCTCTAGATTTCATGTTCATCTGTGGCCATTTTCCTAAATAATTATGCTTTATTTTAACCTACTTACCTATGGTTGTTCTGTTTTTTCCAACTAGCCAGCAGTGGTAGCTGAGAAGTGACAATACACTGATGAAGAACATTGTCGACACAAAGAATAGAAAAAGTATGTGGAATTTTGCACGTGTATCTGAGAGTTCATTCTGAGGAAAGAAAAAAGAAGACTTACTTTTCAGAATAGTCAACCTCCAAAATATACTCTTACAAATTTGGTTCTTCCTGAAGATTGCTGAATTCGCCAAAAAAATACCAGATATGAGAAGTAATAAAATAAATTAGGTAATACATCCAAAAGCAACATTTCCCAAAGCAGAGAATTGGTATTATCAGAGGGGTTTGCTTACATAACATGTCAGAAAGAGTCACTTTAAAAACCGCTCTTGGGCGTCCCTGGTGGCGCAGTGGTTGAGAGTCCGCCTGCCGATGCGGGGGACATGGGTTCGTGCCCCGGTCCGGGAAGATCCCACATACCGCAGAGCGGCTGGGCCCGTGAGCCATGGCCTCTGAGCCTGTACGTCCGGAGCCTGTGCTCCGCAACGGGAGAGGCCACAACAGTGAAAGGCCCGTGTACCACACACACACACACAAAAAAAGTAAAAAATCGCTCTTAAATTTTAGCAATAGTTTCAGTAATAAAATAAAAAGATGGACATTTTTACCCAACGTTTTTCTTTTGTACTTTATACACATATTCAAGCTTTCCCCAACATCCAGGATACACGAGGGTTTTCTCCATCTACGCTACTATTTGCTTGTTTTAATTATATAACCAGAAACTAATTGTGATAAATTTAGTTTTGGACTTCCCTAGTCTCTGTCTTCGGAACACCACTGCACAGTCATCCCTTCAGCTGCTTCCATTCCTACCTCTTTAATCCCTGCTCCTTTCCTACAGAGCCTGTTTTGGTAATTACCGATTTGGTATGTCAATTTGCCACAAGGCATTAGTGAACGAAAACAGCTTCTGTTACCCATTCTAATGGCTAGATTCATTTCAACAGAAGCAAAGTGTTAACCCAGAAGAAGTCAGTCTCTAGCATGAGGATTAGAAGGAAGCCTTTACGCATTCGCTCTCACGACAAAGCCGCACAGCCAACCACAGCCTCAAAGAGTAAGGGCTGCTCCTGCTTGATTTAAACACTGTTTACAGGCTAACAGGACGGTTTTTTAGCATTAGGTGATTCTGACATCTATCTTCTCCTCTTCTCTTCCAGAGTAGCCGCAATACCTTTTAAATACATCAAGTGATTCTTCTATTTCCCCATCTTGTGAAACAAATGAGTACTATACATACTCACTATCAATGTCACAAAAAAGATGGCAAGAATATCATGGCAATGATGTATTTTTTAAAAAATTATTTATTTATTTTTGGCTGCGTTGGGTCTTCGTTGCTGCGTGCGGGCTTTCTCTAGTTATGGAGAGCAGGGGCTACTCTTCGTTGTGGTGCACGGGCTTCTCATTGCAGTGGCTTCTCTTGTTGCGGAGCACGGGCTGTAGGCGTGTGGGCTTCCGTAGTTGCAGCACATGTGCTCAGTAGTTGTGGCGCACGGGCTTAGTTGCTCCGTGGCACATGGGATCTTCCCAGACCAGGGCTCGAACCCGTGTCCCCTGCATTGGCAGGCGGATTCTCAACCACTGTGCCACCAGGGAGGCCTGCAATGATGTATTTTACCTTTGGACAACTCTCTGTAGATTTCCTGTGGCAAAGCTTGTATAAATAGAGACAACGCATTAAGAAACCACTTTTTATACAAAATTATCCTGTGCACTATTGTTATAAACCTTTCATGTTTGGAAGGACCACTAAGACGTGGCTCTCTACAGGCCATCAATGACGTTTTCTCAAAAACCACAAAAGAACATTCCGCTCTCCAAGCACATTTAGGGTACACTTTACACACCTTTCCACAAAGTTTTTAAAACAGAGATTTGTATCTAGGAAAGCGTAAAATTGATTTTTTTAGCAAACAGCTTTTTAAAAACTTCGGATGAGTAGTTTCTAAAAGCTAGATCTAATAATTTCTCACCTGCCTCAATGGTACTGCAGTAGCCTTCCAAGGGGTGCCATCTCCTCCCCTCCAGTCTACTTTCCACAAAGCAGCCAGAGGGCCCCTTTATAAGGCCGATGGCGTTACGCCCTGCTCCCCATTCCACGGCCCTTGCAACGCCCGCAAAGACCCTGCATCCCTGGCCACCTCCTGGACCCGTTCCCCCTGCTCATCTACTCCAGCCTTGCCAGCGGCCTGGCATGGTGCTCCTCTGGGCCTTTACTCTAAAGGTCAGATGTCTCCTCTGTTTGAAACACTCTTCTCTCAGGTATCCACTAAGTCCCGTCAAGTCTTCGCTCAGCTTTCTTACTGAGGCCTACCACAATCACGCTTAAAAAAATTCAGATGTAATTGACATATAATGTTATTTCAGTTCCAGGAGTTCAACATAATGATTCCATATATGTCTATATGGCAAAATGATCACTACAGTAAGTCTAGTTAACATCCATCACCACACAGAGTCACAAAACCTTTTTCCTCGTGAGGAGATCTTTCAAGACCTAACTCTTCGACACTTATTAGCCACAGCCACCATGTCGTACGTCACAGCCCCAGGCTGCTTCTGCCACCTTCTCCCACTTCGGCCATCCCCCACCCCACACCTCTGACAACCACCAAAACGTTCTTTGTGTCTATGGGTTTTTTTTTTATTCCACATTAAAGTTAGATAATATGGTATTTGTCTTTCTCTGTCTGACTTTATTCCCTTATGATAATGCCCTCAAGGTCCATCTGAGTTGTCAAAAACGGCAAGATTTCCTTCTTGTTCTATGGCAGAATTTATACCATTTATGCAACGGTATAAATTCCGTTGCGTATTTATACCACAATTTCTTCATCCACCAATGTAAACTTAAGAGTGTTTTCATGTCTTGGCTGTCATAAACAATGCTGCAATGAACACAGGGATGCAGATAGCTTTTTGAGTTAGTGTTTTCCTTTCCTTTGGATATACTCCCAGCAGTGGAATTTCTGGATGGTATAATAGTTCTAATTTTAATTTTTTGAGGACTCTCCGTACCATTCTCCATAATGGCCGTGCTAATTTACACTCCCACCAACAGCACACAAGGGCTCTCTTTTCTCCACATCCTTGCCAAAACTTGTTATTTCTTGTCTTTTTGATAATGGCCATTCTGACAGGTGTGAGGTGCTATCCTGCTGTGGTCTGGTTTGCATTTCCCTGATGATTAGTGATGCTGAGCATCTTTTCACGTGTCTGTTGGCCATCTGCATGTCTTCACTGGAAAAATGTCTATTCAGATCTTCTGACCATTATTTGTTGTTGTTGTTGTTGTTGTTTTTGTTTTTTTGGTGGTGTGCGGGCCTCCCACTGCTGCGGCCTCTCCCTTTGCGGAGCACAGGCTCCGGACACACAGGCTCAGCGGTCATGGCTCATGGGCCCAGCCGCTCTGCAGCATGTGGGATCCTCCCGGACCAGGGCACGAACCCGTGTCCCCTGCATCGGCAGGCAGACTCTCAACCACTGCGCCACCAGGGAAGCCCCTGACCAGTTTTTAATCAGATTGTTTTGTTTTTGCTATTAAGTTGTATGAGTTCTTTATATACTTTGAATATTACTCCTTATCAGATACATAATTTGCAAATATTTTCTTCCATTTAGTAGGCTGCCTTTTCATTTTGTTAATGATTTCCTTTTCTGTGCAGAAGCTTCTAGTGTGACATGGTCCCACTTGTTTAGTTTTGCTTTTGTGGCTTTTGCATTTGATGTCAAATCCAAAAAATCATCGCCAAGGCTGAGGTCAAGGAGCCTACCACCTGTATTTTCTTCTAGGAGATTTACGATTTCAGGTCTCATGTTCAAGTCTCTAATCCATTTGGAATTGATCTTTGCCTATGATGTAGGATTGAGGTTCAGTTTCACTCTTTTGCATGTGCTGCCCAGGTTTCCCAACATCCTTTACTGAAGAGACTGTCCTTTCCCCATTGTATCTTCTTGGCTCCTTGTCATAAATTAACTGACCGTATGTGCATGGGTTGATCTCTGTGCTCTCTTATTCTATTCCACTGATCTATGTGTCTGTTTTGATTCCAATAACATACTGTTTTGATTACTACAGATGTGTAATATAATTTGAAATCAGGAAGTGAGATGCCTCTAGCTTTGTTCTTTTTCTTCAAGACTGTTTTGGTTATTTGGCTCTTTTGTGGTTCTATACACATTGTAGGACTGTTCTATTTCTGTGAAAAATGGCATTGGAATTTTGATGGGGATTGCACTGACTCTGTAGATTGCTTTGGGTAGTATGGACATTTTAAACAATATGAATTCTTCCAATCCATAATCACAGATTATTTTTTTCTAACAGTTTTTTTGTAGACTCTACGATTTTCTAATATGTCACTTGAAAACAGAGACAGTTTTACTTCTTCCTTTCCTATCTGGATGCATTTTATTTCTTTTACTTGCCTAACTGTCCTGGCTGGCTAAGACTTTCGATACTATGTTGAATAAAAGTGGCAAGAATGGGCAACCTTGTCTTGTTCCTGATATTAGAGGAAAAGCTTTCAGCTTTTCACCACTGAGTATGATGTTAGCTGTAGGCTTGTCAATATATGGCCTTTATTAAGCTGAGGTGCATTCCCTCTATACCCACTTTGTTGACAGTTTTTATCATAAATGGATGCTGAATTTTGACAAATGCTTTTTCTGCATCTATTGAGATGATGATATAATTTTTATCCTTCATTCTGTTAATGTGGTGTATCACGTTGACTGATATACAGATGTTGAACCATCCTTGCATCCCTGGAATAAATCCCACTTGATCATAGTGTATGGTCCTTTTAATGTATTGTTGAATTTGGTTTGCTAATATTTTGTTGAGGATTTTTAAATCTATGTTCATCAGGGATATTGGCCTGTAATTTTCTTGTGGTGACCTTGTCTGGTTTTACTATTGGGGTAACACTGACCTTATAAAATGAATCTGGAAGTGTTCTCGCTTCCATTTTTGGGAAGTCTGAGAAGGACAGGTGTTAACTCTTCACCTGTGAAGCCACCTGGCCTGGGACTTTTGTTTGTTGGGACGTTTTTGATTACTTATTCAATCTCCTTACTATTAATCAGTCTGTTCAGATTTTCTATTTCTTCATGATTCAGTCTTGGTAGGTTGTATGTTTCTAGGAATTTATCCATTTTTTCTAGGTTATCCAATTATCTGGCATATAATTGTTCATAGAAATCTCTTTGATCCTTTGTATTTATCAGTTGTAATGTCTCTCTCTTTTTTTTTTTAATATTTATTTTTGGCTGTGTTGGATCTTCGTTGCTGTGCACTGGATTTCTCTAGGTTCTCTAGTTGCACCACCAGGAAAGCCCTAAGAGCTGGTTTCTTGTAAAGATAAACAGAATAGACAGGCCTTTCCCTTGTCTCACCAAGAAAAAAAGAGAGGACTCAAAATCAGAAATGAAAGAGGACTTCCCTGGTGGCACAGTGGTTAAGAATCTGCCTGCCAATGCAGGGGACATGGGTTCGATCCCTGGTCCGTGAAGATCCCACATACCGTGGAGCAACTAAGCCCGTGCGCTGTAACTACTGAGCCTATGCTCTAGAGGCCACGAGCCACAACTCTTGAGCCCGCGTGCCACAACTCCTGAGCCCGCGTGCCACAACTACTGAAGCCCACACACCTAGAGCCCGTGCTCCACACGAGAAGCCACTGCAATGAGAAGCCTGTGCACCACAAGGAGGAGTAGCCCCCGTTCACCACAACTTGAGAAAGCCTGCGTGCAACAACAAAAACCCAACTCAGCCAAAAATAAACAAAACAAAACCCCCCAAAAACAGCTCTTAGTTTCACTCATCTTTTTAGTTTCTGTTCCATTTATTTTCACTCTGATCTTTATTTCCTTCCTTTTAGGGCTTTTAAAAAAATTTTTAATTTTGGCTGCTCTGCATGGCATGTGGGATCTTAGTTCCGCAGTCAGGGATTGAACTCAAGCCCCCTGCAATGGAAGCACGGAGTCTTAACCACTGGACCACCAGGGAAGCCCCTAACTTCAGGCTTTTTCCTTTTTCTAGTTCCTTGAAGTGTAAAATTAGGTTACTTGAGATCTTTCTTACTTCTTTTTTTTTTTTTTTGCGGTACGCGGGCCTCTCACTGTTGTGGCCTCTCCCGTTGCGGAGCACAGGCTCCGGACGCGCAGGCTCAGCGGCCATGGCTCATGGGCCCAGCCGCTCCGCAGCTTGTGGGATCTTCCCGGACCGGGGCGTGAACCCGCGTCCCCTGCATCGGCAGGCGGACTCTCAACCACTGCGCCACCAGGGAAGCCCAAGAGATCTTTCTTACTTCTTAACACAGGTTTATCTCTATGAACTTCCCTCTTAGAACTGCTTCTGCTGCATCCCATATGTTTTGTTATGCTGTATTTCCATTTTCATTTGTCTCAAGATATTTTTTGATTCCTTCTTTCATCCACTGGTTGTTCAGTTGCATGTTTAATCTAAACATATTTGTGAATTTTCCAGTTTTTTTTCTTGGAATTGATTTCTAGTTCCGTATCACTGTAATTAGAAAAGATGCTTGCTACGATTTCAATATTCTTAAATTTGCAAGACTTGTTTTGTGACCTAACACGTAACCTATCATGGAGGATGTTCCATATGCACTTGAGAAAAACGTGTATTCTGTTGCTTTTGGATGAAGTGTTCTGTATAAATTTGTTAAGTCCATTTGGACTAAAGTGTCATTTAAGTCCAATGTTTCTTTATTTCATTTCTGTCTAGATGATTCATCCACTGATGAAAGTGGGGTATTAGAGTCCCTTACTATTATTGTCTTGCTGTCTATTTCTCCCTTTACTTCTGTTAATATCTACTTTATATATTTAGGTGCTCCTTTGTTGGGTGCATAAACGTTCTTTTTTTCCCCCCACCCCGTGCCATGTGGGATCTTGGTTCCCTGACCAGGGATCGAACCCACGCCCCCTGCGTTGGAAGTGTGTAGTCTTAACCACTGGAACGCCAGAGAAATCCTGCATAAATATTCTTATCTCGGATATCCACTAAGTTCCTTCAAGTCTTGCTCAAATTTAATCTTCTTATGGAGGTCTGCCACGATCACTCTCTTTAGTGCTATAACCTGCGCCCGTCACACCTCCCTCCCCACACACTTGCTAAATCCCTTACTCTGCTCTACTTGTTCTTCACAGCATTTACTTTCTAATATACAATATAATTTACTTATTTGTGATGTTTATTATTTGTTTCCTCTTTCTCAAAAGTACATTCTACAAAGACAGAGCTCTTGGTCTCTTCTGTATATTGATATATCCCAAGTGCCTAGAACATATGTGCCTGGCACATAGTAATCGTTGAAGAATGGAGAAAAAAGTAGTCTTTAGTTTATTAGTCTTTCCTTACTCATGATGACGCTCAAAAAGTTTTTTTTTTTTGATTTATTTATTGTTATTTTTGGCTGCGTTGGGTCTGTTGCTGCGCGCGGGCTTTCTCTAGTTGCGGCGAGCAGGGGCTACTCTTTGTTGTGGTGTGCGGGCTTCTCAATGCAGTGACTTCTCTTACTGTGGAGCACGGGCTCTAGGCATGCGGGCTTCGGTAGTTGTGGTGCGCAGGCTTCAGTAGTTGTGGCTCGGGGGCTCTAGAGCACAGGCTCAGTAGTTGTGGCACACGGGCTTAGTTGCTCCGCAGCATGTGGGATCTTCCCGGACCAGGGCTAGAACCCGTGTCCCCTGCATTGGCAGGTGGATTCTTAACCAATGCACCACCAGGGAAGCCCTCAAAAAGTTTTAAAATATTTATATTTTAATTAATAAATCATCACATGCAAACATAAGTTTCTGATAAAGAAATGGGAAATTCTACAATTTGGACTTCTTTCATCTGGCACAGATTCATCTCCATTTATTATTTTAAAGGAATTTTTGGCTGTGCTGCACAGTTTGCAGGATGTTAGTTCCCAAACCAGGGACTGAACCCTGGGCCACAGCAGTGAAAGCAGCGGTCCCAACCACTGGACCACCAGGGAATTCCCTGCTCTTCATTTAAATAGGACCACTGAGTACGGTGAAGTAGGTTGTACACTGAACAAAGCTGTCCAACTAGGGGAACAACAGGGGCTAAAATTCATTAGGCTGATACCACACAGAACTGAAGTGCACAAAGGGACTGCAAGTGCTAGCATACCCTGGTTTTAAATAGCCAAACTTTAAAAGTCTAATGATGTTTTCAGGAAAATCCTTCCAAAATGTATTAGACATTTCCTGGAAAATTAATTGTTTGATGACTCAAGTATCTGGATTTGGAAGAGAAAGATCTAAGTTAAAATTTTGGCTTCCTACACTATGAAGTATGTGACCTGTTAGTTACCTAACTTTTGCAACCTCAGTTTCCAACTCTGAAAGCTGGAATAATAATAGCTCCTTCTGCGTTCATTACATTTTCTTCCTTTCTGTATTCTTGATGCTCTCGCATCTGGAGCCTTGCTGACTGGGGAGAGAGTGCCTCTCCCAGGGCCATCCAATTCTTACCGAGATAGCAAGGAATGTACCTCTCATATACAAACTGATCAATCCAGAGCCCATACTCCAAAACACCTCCTTTCTCTGGCTCTCACACTCCAGGGGGCAATATTACCCTGCCCTAATCACACCAGACAACCAGGGACAGCCTGCATCCTCAGAGACCACTGAAATTAATCAGACCAGCTAAGCCAAAGTGCATCTACCCTGCCTCACCATGCTTTCCCATGGGCCCTGCGCCTTCTGCTTCCTGAGCAACTCTGGTGCTTCCCTGTGTGGCCCTGCACGGGGTGGCATGAACCCTCCCTTGGAACTGTGAGTAACAAACTATCTTTTCAATGGTTATCATCTCCTGATCTGTCAGCTTCACCATACCTGAAGAAAAATAAAACCTACATTTTAAAATACCTTCACAGGGACTTCCCCTGGTGGCGCAATGGTCACGAATCCGCCTGCCAACGCAGGGGACACAGGTTAGAGCCCTGGTCCGGGAAGATCCCACATGCCATGGAGCAACTAAGCCCATGCGCCACAACTACTGAGCCTGCGCTCTAGAGCCCGCGAGCCACAACTACTGAGCCCGCGAGCCACAACTACTGAGCCCGCGCGCCTAGAGCCCATGCTGTGCAACAAAGAGAAGCCACCGCAATGAGAAGGCCCGCGCACCACAATAAAGACCCAACACGGCCAAAAATAAATAAATAAAATAAAATAAATAAAATAAAATACCTTCATAGGATTTTTAGGAAGAGTAAATACAAAAGTACCTTTAACCACAATAACCCCCACCTTCAAAATCAAAGATTTAAATGGAGGGAGGAAAAAAAAACCACAATAAAAATGCCAGAAGAAAAGCTGGGTAAATATCTGTATAAATTTACAGCGAACAGAATAAAGCCAGAAATCGTAATTTAAAAGTACTGCTTTAAAATATAAAAATTTTGATTTAGGAAAAACAAAAGCAAACAGGGTTACAAGACATCGATCAAAATTGTGGAAAAACTCACAATTTGCAACTCACAACAGAAAAAGTATTAATATCTCCAGAGACAGGAAACAGATTAGTGGTTACCTGGGGCTGGGGATTTCACTTTTATTACTGTAAAACTGCACTGAGTCTCATCATCTGAAATAAAAGTAATTACTTCCCTAAAACTGATAGTATGGTTCGAAACAGTTTGGATTACTAAAAGAAGCTCACTATATCCTGTTTAATATTCATTTATTTACAAACATGTATATATGAAGGTAAATTTTAACCCCAACCGTCTTCTGAGCCATTATAAACTCTAACTAGTAAAATTAAGTATGTCTAGTTATAATAAAGAATGGAGGAATTATTTATGAAATAGCACCTTAAAAAGCCCTAAATATATGTTTTAAGATAGAAAAAAAGACTTACCGTCCAAAATTTTATAAAGTACTGTAAAACTGTTGTAGCCACGAAGAGGCAATATAATAGAGAGTACAATAAAAATAGCAGGAAGAATTTGTAATTAGAAAATCCCACACAGTTATTCACCCTAGAAGAATAAAGAAAATCACACTGTAAAAATAAGACAAACTCACAGAAACAAAAACTAGAATGGTGTTTGCCAGGGGCTGAGGGGCGGGGAGTGGGGAGTGTTTAATGGGTACTGAGTTTCATTTTGCAAGATGAAAAAGTTCTGGACGCTGGTTGCGAAACAACGTAAACATACTTAACACTGCTGAACTGTACACTTGCTAAGACGGCAAAGTTAATGGTTTTTTTACCATAATAATAACGAATAGGACAGATGAAAAAACTTAAAATCACTGTAACTAGAAAATGGGTCATTTGGGAAGTAGAGAGCAGTGTCTTAATTATGGATGTGTGTTTTAAATAAATCCTGTAAGGAATTTGGAATTTCAGTGTTAATTCTTAGTAGACAATTATTTGGGTTAATAACATCAGAATGTATTTTTAAAGGAAAACATGTAGCAGAAACATAAAACTAGATCAATCTTGATATCTATGAGTAATTAAATTGACCTTCAACATTTAGGAATGCTGAGGTAAATCACTCCAAGTACCCCCCTCCCACCTCTCCAGCCCCACGTCATTTCCTCTGTGTTTACACGTACCAAGGGCAGTGGTGATCCATCTTAAGAACGCACCTAAGAAACAAACGAACATGAGAAAATCCACGTAGAAAAATTTCCCTGATTCTCATTTCTGATAATTTTTTTTCTTTACTTAAAATTTTCTCTTCAGCAATACATCTTAGAAAAACCAACCCAGTAGACATTAGGTTAGAGACAATTTCTGTTATTTCCACAAATACTTTCATAGGTAAGAAGTAATGACTTTTCACACTGAGAATTCAGCTGAGCATAGCCAGCTGACTTGGACCACATCAAACAACATTTTAATGTACAGATATGGTGCATATAGCACTTGGTACATTAGCTAGATCTAGTTTACAAAGTCAGCTGAGGAAAGTGAAATGAAAGTTATTTCAAACATGTGCAAGTGATAAAACTTTAGAAGCGAATATTGTTAAAATATTAACACTGATGGGCTTGTAGGTGGGTTTTTTTCCCATAGATTTTATACAATTCCATCCCATGTATAAGAAACACTGTACTTCTATAGTCAGAAAAAGAAAAGCCCCAGATTCGCCCCCCTACCAGTGTACGTGATGTACACGAAGCTAGACAAGGGGCCACTTCAAGTGATACAACAAGTAACTGGTACCCAAAAGGTAAACGACCCGTCTCACTCAAGTTCAAGGACTCACTGGAATTCCCATACCAGGGGTCTTTCTTTCAACACACTACCTTCTCACAAGAGCATAAGGGATAAAATCTTTGAAATTTTTGGGGGGAACAACTTCAGAGGTGGTAACGGAAAGTAATAATGGGATTTCTCTGGTGGTCCAGTGGTTAAGACTCCATGCTCCCAATGCAGGGGACCAGGGTTCGATCCCTAGTCAGGGAACTAGGTCCTACACGCCACAACTAAAGATCCTGCGTGCTGCAACGAAGAGCCGGTGCAGCCAAATAAACACGTAAGTAAATATCAAAAAAAGAAAGTAATATTTTTGTGGATTGTTAGGCTTCAATACCAACATTAATAATAAAAACAAGAAAAGTGTCGTGACGGTCTTTTTAATCCAGGAATTTAAGTCATCTTTCTCAAGGGGGGGTTACCACTTACTTGGTCATCAGTGTTACATTAAGCATATGCACAAGAAGTACACATACTTCAAGAAAATTCTAACAACTGGTACAGCGACTGTTACCAAAGATTACTTCAAAGCATATTCTAGCTTATACACATATTTATGTTAGCTCCGCATACAGAGCAAATAATGGGAGAGGATGCAGTACTTTTGCTAAGTTCCTTCACTTTCTGTTCTCCCATCTCCAGTTCCAGTACTGGGGTTAAATGAAAGCCAAAGAGAAACACTTACATGTCACATGCTGAGCAGTGATGCGCACGGTCAGGCTTAATCAGCTGACATCTTTCACAATATCTGACGGCTACATTTAAGAATTAAAAGGAAGTTGTTGAAGAATGTATGTTTAGAGTTGAGTTAATTTGACTATAAAATTTGCTTTCATTTCTTAGAAACAACCCTAGGAAACTGACAACTAATAATTTTAAAATAATACCAAAGTTCATTGGAGAGTTTATGAAATCCAAATGTCGAGAGGCAGAAGGGAACCTCAGAAATGTAGCTGGCCCAGCTATGTTCAGATGAATAAGGAGATCCAAGGAAATAAGGAACTGGTATAAAGTCAGACATGTAGTTTAGTGGCAAAACTCAGATACACTAAGACCTAAATCAAGTATTTTCTCCTACTGTACCATGATGTCTGTAGCAAAATATCAAAACAAACGTTCTCAATTATCTCCCACCCCATCCCAGATAAACAGCAAAACTGCAAACATACTATTGCGAAAGAACTCTAAACTTCTTCCCACTGAATTCTAATATACACAGTTTGTATCTTCATTCATTCAAAACACAATGAGCACCTACTAGGGGCCAGATATTGCTCCCGGCATAAAGCCCCGCCTTCACGGGACTCACGCTCTAGTGGAAAAGACGGGGAGTGATAACCAAGGTGACAAAGTAAGTCGTATATTAGTGATAGGTGCTGACAGGAAACATAAAGCAGGGAAGGGGAGGTGGGGTATTGTAATGTTAGAGTCATTTGAGAAAACTGAAACTGAAAGAAGGGGCTGGTCAGTCACATAGACCTGTGGGAAAAGAGGAGTCTGAGGAGAGGGCACAGGCCTCGGGTGGGAGGGTGCTCAGGGTGCACGAACAGCGAGGGGCCGGTGTGCCTGGAGCAGAGAGGAAAGGAGGAGGACACAGGGCAGGGTCAGAGAAGCTGCATCAGGTAAGGCTTGTTCTCCCCACTCCGCTCAAGTACTCTGAGAGAAAAGAAGCCAACTGGAGGGGACTTCCTGGCGGTCCAGTGGTTAGGACTCCATGCTCCCAACGCAGGGGTGCGGGTTCAATCCCTGGTCGGGGAACGAGGATCCTGCATGCCACACAGCACAGACAAAAACAAAAAGCCAACTGAACGAAGAGCTCCACCAGAACCTGCAGAACATTCGGAACCTGAGGTTCTGGTTTCTGAAATCTACGTAAGTGACAAACTAGTTCTTTGAGATTTAGGAGGGAAATGTCCCAAGACTTCACAAATCGAGAATTCTTTAAAACCATTATTTTGGATGAATAGAGAATAATAAAATTACAGTGAGATACTAACCTTTTTCCATATCATGGCCTCCAAAGCAAACAAATGCTTCTTGGCAACAAGACAAATTACTACGGGTCTTTCACTAGAGCTGAACTTTCACAGATTTAGAGCATTTGACTAATAAATACTCTACGGGATCTACTGTAAGTGCGGTAGACTTCTTTTGGGGGTATCCGCCTGGTCTATAGGCCACTCTCTTTCCAGGAAATGATTTCAGACCCCTCTTCTACCTGGACTGTGTGAACTCACCCACCTCCCCCCCTTCTGGTCCACGCTCTCTCCTATGAATCAGGGCTGAGGGGCAGTGAGCTGTATCTCACGGGGTGGAACTGAGTAACACACGATGGCCGCGCTTCGCCATGTGGATGGGATAAGAAAGGGAGAATCATTTTAAGGGCGACAGTGTAGGAAGTGAGCAGATGCCAGGGAGCAGCAGGGACAGCTGCAGGAGCCCCTCTGGCCCCCGGTTCTCAGCTCCAGTCCCTTCTTGCAGTCCTGCCCTCAGGGCACAGGAGACACCCACCACTTTCTTACACCACCCCGTATGTTATGGTAGTTTCTTTTGGGGGGAAGGGAGAGTTAAAAAGCTTACGCTGTTGTCTGTTACTTGTGATCATTAGGGCTAAAAGACATAGTAACAGCAGAGAAAACAGGTTCAAATAAAAATTTAAATTCAACATACCCTCTAAAAAGTAGATGGACCATGTCATGTGTTAGTGTTTTTGGAAAAGGATTTGGCCATGTCTATAAAAGCGTAAGGCATTGAACACTCTGTGCCCGGGATCTCTGCCGCTAGAAAAGTTATTCTATAGACATGCTCTCACCACAACATGGTTTCGAGAACAAAGCACTAGGAATAACGAATTATGAAGGTAGCTAAGCATTTTATGATACACTACGTAGACTTTAACAAGAACTCTCCATACCAAATAGACACGTACCCTAAGCTGGAAGAGTGCAAACGCACCAAGTGGAGAAAAGCGAACCGCAGAATAGTTTGATATACAGCACGTTTCATGTCTCTGAGGGGGGAGAAGAATATATGTATTTCTCTATTTACACATCCCAATACAATGCATCCACCTTCAGACTTGAATTAACATATATAAGAGAGACACAAAGTGTTGTTTTGAAGCAGTGTTAGCAGTTACACCTGCTAGAAGGCAGCTACCCAGGTAACCAAATCTGTACTTGTTAATACCTATCCACTCTCATTGTTAACATGTTAATTGATTTCAACAATTGTATATAAGTTTTGCAATATTCTGTTATATATAAAAAATTTCTGCAAGGATATACAAGAAGGGTGGCAACCTCTGGGAAGTAGCGCCAGGGTGAGGGGCAGACACTTCTCATTTGGTATCCTTAAAAAAATTTTTAAAGATCATGTTCCTCTATTACTTTTTTTTTTTTTTTTTTTTTTTTGCGGTACGCGGGCCTCTCACTGTTGTGGCCTCTCCCGTTGAGGAGCGCAGGCTCAGCGACCATGGCTCACGGGCCCAACCGCTCCTCAGCATGTGGGATCTTCCAGGACCGGGGCACGAACCCATGTCCCCTGCATCGGCAGGCAGACTCTCAACCACTGCGCCACCAGGAAAGCCCTCCTCTATTACTTTTATCATTTAAACCAAACTTCAAGATGAAGGGAATTTACACAAATATCCCCTTATCAAATGAATAACCTGTACCTTACTGAGGGCCTCCTGTAGTACCTTGGCTAGACAGGACACTAGGGAAGTGAACCCATACAAGGTAGAAAAAGCAGAGCCGGTATAAAGGACCTGAGAGGTCTCCTAACTCAACCTCTCATTTTTTAGGTTAGAAACACCCCAAAACCTAAAGAGAAAACAAGTAGTTTGCCCAAGATTATCTCCCTCTCTCTCTCTAAATGAGTGGTCAGATCGGGATCAGAAGCCCAGTGTCTTATTTTCTTTTCCTCTACATTTCCTCCACTCAAAATTCTGCCGTTGCTCTGCGATGAGATGAAATGAAACAGACTTTTCAAGAAGCCTTTTTAAGGGTCTTGATGACTGAGTAGATAGAAGAACTGAGGTAAAAGCAGCAGTCACAGAAAACTGCGGTTTCCAGGAGGGGTGGCCAGAAGCATGGTGCTGCCAATGCCAGAAACAAGCTTGATGGTGGCGGGTAGAGGGAGTGGGTGGGTATGGGAGGGGGGGCTAGGCTGTTTTTCTTTCTTTCGTTCATTCATTCAACAAATACTCAGTCTCTACCCTGTGACAAACACTGCTTCATGCTGAGAATATAAAGTTGAACAAGACAGCCTTCCCTCCTGCCCCCATGGTGTTAGGTTCTGCCCGATCTGAATTGGGATAACAGGTCACTCAGGTACAGCTACCCTTCGGAAGGTGGAGATACGAGAATGGAGCTCTAGTGGGCGCACGTGCCAAGGGGAGTGCCAAAGCCCCGACCGGGGCCCTGGCGGAGGGCAAGGCAGCCTCGTCCCTCTGAAGGCGCAGCTGCAGTCCACCCCTCTGCCTGACAACAATAAAGGGTCTGGGCAGCAAGCGCACACTCGTGTGACAACATCCCTCAACCTGCCAGTTCGCAGTAAGGGAAGACAACTCAGTCTGAAAACTATTAAAGAAAACAAATCGTTTGAGACACAGTGAACCAACGATCACAATATCGTGGTGTCAGAGTTAAAAACAGCTGGAGGAACAGTACAGAAAGAAGTGGGACGAGGCGCCCTTGTGAAGTGGGGTTAAAAAAATGTAGGAGGAAGAATATACATGCAAAGATGCAGAAACAACTAGGATGGGAAAGCACAAAGAAGAAAGTTTTTCAAGCAGTTAGAATGAAAAGCCACCGGACTTGGTTAGGAAGAATGAAAGCCAGCTGCCTGGAATCTGCTAGGAAGGAAAAGAGGCCCAGGGTACAGACGACTTACGAGGGGACCCACCACGGTCTAAGGGAAGAGAAAATAGAATGGGAGTTGGAACACGTCAGAACCAAATTTTTGTTGTTGTTTTTTGCGGTACGCGGGCCTCTCACTGCCGCGGCCTCTCCTGTCGCGGAGCACAGGCTCCGGACGCGCAGGCTCAGCGGCCATGGCTCACGGGCCCAGCCGCTCCGCGGCACGCGGGATCCTCCCGGACTAGGGCACGAACCTGCGTCCCCTGCATCGGCAGGCGGACCCCCAACCACTGCGCCACCAGGGAAGCCCCTTGTTGTTGTTTTTAAGAGGAGATACACTTTGAAGTACACCTGAAAGCAGAGGGAAGAAATGGGTTGGAAATTATTAAGTGAAGAAGATTTTTAGGAGCAAACTGTGGGAGAAGGGAAGAAGGAGGTCAGCAATCTTTATGCAAGTTTAATAAAGGACAAGAATGCAGACCCCAAGAAGGAAGCGAGGTCCTGAGGGACAGCCAAGTGTGTGCAGGTGCAGGGCGGCCCCCGAGCCTGGAAGCAGCTGGGGCTCTGCCGCCATATTTCATACTCGTTCCCTCCTACTTACTAGCTTGTGACCTGGGGTCAGTAACTCACTTTCTGAAAGCCTCAATTTCCTCTTTTGTAAATGCAAATAATATCAAGCGCAAAGGACTACTGTGCAGATCAAAAAAAATATGGAACATATCAAATTCCCAGTAAAGCAGTTATTATCGTTACAATAATGTTATTGTTTTTGATAAAACATAAAGTGAGACTCTAGCATGGGAAAAATTAGTGAAGGGGAGAAAACTACGGAGATCTTTCAAGTGTACAAGCAGCCATTATGGAGAACACCCAGGAACAGATTCATCCCACAAACGCCTCCTGGGGGCCTGGGGGGTGACGCACTGGCTGTGTTAGGGCCGTGGACGGAGATCCCAGTGCCAGAGCCTCAGGACAGAGTCAAGGAGGGAGGAGCACAGACAACCAGCAGACGGCGACCTGCGATCTACAAGGCAAGAGTGTGAGAAGTTCAGAGAAGATTTTAAAAATCTCTTCTAGTTTAAGTGAATAGAAATGGTTGAAGAGAGCTGGACAGTGAATTAAAAATTTAAAGTAGATTTAGAGAGGAGAAAATTATCATTCTAGGAAGAGAAAAAGACATAAAAATAAAAGGTGGGGAAGAACAGAGTTTTAGCAGAGTTGACACAGGGAAATGGAGCGGGAGAAAGCTAAAGAGAAACACTGGTTGTATCCAGACTGTGGAGGGCGGAGGTTTAGAAAGACTCATTTTGCTTCCTTAACAGATGAGATGTCCACGTGGTTCAAAAAAGCACAAAAAGGAGCGCAGTGACAGCCCCCACGCCCCTCCACGAAGGCAGCTCCGTCACTTTCACTAATCTCTGGTCTAAGAAAGATCCACTTTCTATAACATGTGGTTCTGTAATTTCATTTTTTAAAGAATGCATGATACTATTTCTATAATAAGAAAAAAAGAAGAAAAACCCCCAATGTTCTTTGGGATTCTAAGCAGTTAGAAATGCAGTATAAAACGGTGCTCAAGGGCAGGGGCTCTGTCTGCAGTCAGAAGATAAGGTGTAAATCCCAGACCTTGCCACTCGGGACGTCAGGGCCCTCCCTGTGTCTCACTTCTTTGTCTCTAATGTGGGGATAAGTGCTGCACTGTCTCAGAGGGGCGTAAATAATCACCAAAAAGTGCTCAGCAAAATTCTCCTGCACTATACAACAGATGAAGGGCATTTTTCAGAGTAGGGGAAAGCCATTAAAATTAATGAAAGGTAATAAAGCTTTAAGGGTAAAGACTTTACGTTAGCAGCTTTTAACTCTTTGGGGCATAGGTACTGCTCTGAAAATCAAAAGAATGGGTTACTTCAAAAAGTACCCCAAATTTTGTGTTTAATCTCATGGTTTCATTAGTTCTCTGAAATCTTGGGACTTTGGGTTAAAAACACCTAGGGAATTTCCTGGCGGTCCAGTGGTTAGGACTCCGCGCTTCCACTGCAGGGCACATGGGTTCGATCACCTGTCAGGGAATTAAGATCCCGCATGCCCCGCAGCACGGCCAAAAAAAAATCTAATCTACATAACTGCAGCTACTAACAACTGTTATAAACTAAACATTTTATAATTGAATATAAAAAGGGATTATTTTAAATTAGCTCTCGGACTTCCCTGGTGGTGCAGCGGTTAAGAATCTGCCTGCCATTGCAGGGGACACGGGTTGGAGCCCTGGTCCGGGAAGGTCCCACATGCCGTGGAGCAACTAAGCCTGTGCACCACAACTACTGAGCCTGCGCTCTAAAGCCCGCGAGCCACAGCTACTGAGCCCACTCGCCGCAACTACTGAAGCCCACGTGCTGCAACTACTGAAGCCCCCATGCCTAGAGCCCATGCTCCGCAACAAGAGAAGCCACCGCAATGAGAAGCCTGCGCACCGCAACAAAGAGCAGCCCCCGCTCACCACAACTAGAGAAAGCCCGTGGGCAGCAACGAAGACCCAACGCAGCCAAAAATAAATAGACGTTAAAAATAAATAAGCTCTCATTTACTGAAAATTTATTATTGTACACTGAGATCTATACTAAGTGCTTGTCTCATTTTTGTATACTTCCAGAGAGTCAGAGACTATTATTCTCATTTTAAAATGAGGAAACCAGGGCTTAGGAAGTTTAAGTGACTCTCATTGCACTAGCAATGGAAAAGCTGGGGTTTGATCTGAAATCCATGTTTTCATTCTATGGTAATATATTGGTTATGCAAAGGGATAGTATAGGCATACCTCGTTTTATTGCGCTTCACAGATACTGCGTTTTTTTACAAACTGAAGGTCTGTGGCAACCCTGCATCGAGCAAATCCATTGGTGCCATTTTCCCAGCAGCATTTGCTCACTTTGTGTCTCTGTGTCACATTTTGGTAATTCTCAAAATATTTCAAGCTTCATTATTATTTTATTTGTTATGGTGATCTGTGATCAGTGATCTTTGATATTACTGCTATGATTTGCTGAAGGCTCAGATGATGGTTAGCACTTTTTAGCAATAAGGTATTTTTAAATTAAGGTATGTATGTGTTTTTCTGACATAATGCTACCGCACACTCAACAGGCTACAGTACAGTGTAAACACAGCGGTTACACACACCGGGAAACCAGAAAGTTCACGTGACTTGCTTTATTGTGATATTCACCTTATTGCACTGGTCTGGAACCAAACCTACAGTATCTCCAAGGTGTGCCTATATGAAATGCATGAAAAATTTAAATGTCGGTCAAATATCCCCGTCTAAAATTTTGCACAAATTTAAAATTTTCTTAAGTCAGAATGTGTACATAATTATACAAAGGTAAAGCTCCTTTTATTTCCCCTCAGAGTTGAGAAGCATAGGGGTTCTATAGGCAGAGCACCTTTTCACATACTATCTGTATGACCTACCTATATGACTGCCTGTATGACCTTCAACAAGTTACTTAACCTGTCTCTGTTCCCTCGTCTGTAAAATGGAGAGAGCAGTGTCTCCGTCACAGGCTGGTGTGAAGTTTAAACGAGTCTGTATGTGTAAAGAACTTAGGTCAGAGTAACTGTTAGCTATCACCATTATCTGGTATTTGCATGAATTAGTGAGATGTATAATACATAATTTAAAACAATTTCCTGTACTTAAATGACCAGTCTGGCCGCTCACAGGTCCATCCCTATCAGTAAGGCTCTGCCCCTAAGAAAAGGAAGCTGCTGCAGTCACAAACATCAAGGGGGCCAGTGGAACAGACACAGCTTCGGAACCAGACAAACCTGACTTCAAATTCTGGCTCTCTGAATACTAGCTTTATAACCTTGAACAAGCTTCTTCCCCTTGATGTCTTTTATTTCTCCCCATTCTAAGTTACCACATTCTTGATTTTTAAAAAAATTACTCAGTGATGACACAAAATATTCAAATTCAAACCAGGATTTCCAAATGATGGTTTGCTAAAAATTATAAATGAAATTTTTAGCCATGAAGATTGAGTTGGGAAAAAAAAAGAAATGCAGAAAAAAGAGATCCACATGAAAGTGAGCCCCTTAAAAAATCTATATCAGGGGACTTCCCTGGTGGCACAGTGGTTAAGAATCCACCTGCCAATGCAAGGGATACAGGTTCAAGCCCTGGCCTGGGAAGATCCCACATGCCGTGGAGCAGCTAAGCCCGTGAGCCACAACTACTGAGCCCACGTGCCACAACTACTGAGCCCATGTGCCTAGAGCCCGTGCTCCACAACAAGAGAAGCCACTGCAATGGGAAGCCTGTGCACCACAATGAAGAGTAGCTCCCGCTCGTTGCAACTAGAGAAAGCCCACGCACAGCAACGAAGACCCAACGAAGACCCAACGCAGCCATAAATAAATACATTCATTTGAAAAATCTATATCAACATATGTACATACCTATTATCTGAAATACCATGTAAGATACACAACACGTGAAAATCCTGTTCCCACAGATGTTATCTGTGGCAACCGCAATATCCACTTAATAGTCAAATCATGCAAATATATCTTGGCAAAAATTACCATATTTTAAAAATTATTTGGGAAGAAGAGCTTAAGATTTGTTTTTCTTACTCTTTGAAGCTGATGTGGTGTAGATAGGTAAGTCCCTTGCTGCTCTTCTCAAAATTTCTTGCTGTCTTTCTTGGCTGAATTCCTTTTCATAACGTTCCTTTTCAGAATTGGACAAGCAGAACTATAAAAAGGAGGAATAACTATTAATTCTTTTTAATCCCATGGTTATTAACTATCAGGCTCAGAAAAACAAAGTTGTATCCAGAACAGAAAAAACAAAAATATTTCCTTCTATAAAGGCAAAACTTGTCTTCGAATTTGTTTAGGAAGCTAAATCAAGCACATTTTAACAAAACCACACACATACCTTTGACAGATTGAGAAATATTTGCCCTCCATACTAATGATGGCAAAGAACATGAACTAAGTATTTTTTGCATTTTTGTTTTTTTACAGAGAAGATTAACTTTCCCCATCAAAAAGGGCTTAATATATATTTTCTGTTAGTAAAAATTCTGGTGTTTGAAAGTTAGTGTCAAGAGATTTGGAAGGATGTCCAAAGAGTCACTTGCTTTGTGTAACAGGCTAAATCACAGGCATGGGGCCCTACTATTTTCTGGCCAAATTTCTCAGTGAGGACAACAAGTCCTTCTTTTACTACTCTGTTTTTGCTTTTAAAAAGCTAATCAATCAGGGTGCTTTCTCCAGAAGTATTAAGGATTGCCAAGGTAAGCACAATCTCCTTTTCTCAAGGAGAGATTCCTTTATAGAGTTGTTTCCAGTTTCCACTTCTGAAGTTTTAATTCCCGTGTGTGGGCAGCCTCCAGCCTATTTCTTTAAATAGCATTTTCCTACAAAGGACTTGTTCAGTTGCTCTTCTTTTCATGTCATCCCAGCATCTCAAGGACCTCAGTTTTATGCCTCTATTTTATGTAACCAGGAGTTATTTTTCAGTGTCTATTGGTCTTTATTTCACAGATTGTTTTAAAAAACAAAAAAATGGCCTAGACATGCTCTTGATCATAGTTCATACTTTAACAATACTGTTCCTCAATTTTTATTTACTTACAGGGTTTTGCTTGAAAAGGTCTAAGGGGTCATGACTAAAACTTTATCTTTTAAAATTTGAGTATTTTGGTCTACCTGCGAACTCAAGTACCAAGTCTGCCACACTCTCAATGCCTCATTGTCAATAACGGCACTGCCATCCTGATGCAGCCTCTTCTGTTACAAACGGGGCGACAGGGCAGCACAGGCAGGATTAAGAGCTCTGGGGTGAGGAAACTGGGATCCCAAGCAGCTCAGGGAATTTTCTAAGGCTGCAGAATTATTGGCAGAGCTGATATAAAAACACGAGTCTCTTGAGTTCTACCCTAGTATGTTTCCCTCTGTGCTGCTGCTGTGAAATACGTGTTCTTTCTTTTTACAGACTTGTTACTCTAACCTGACCAAAACACGATGGCTTAAGAAGTAGAAGAGTCCATTTAGATTACCTAGCCTAGCTCCCACAACTAAATCTTGATGGCACACAAGAAATCCCCAATTTACTTATAAAGGACAAGAAGTAACACGGACATATGAACAGGACAGAAAAAAATCAGAAAAAATTACACACAAGCTTGAAGTTGAGACTCTGGAGGTCACTTATCTAAACTCCCAGGCAGGCTGGAATCTTCAGACATTTCTGAGATCCACCCCCTCGAATACTGTCAGGTACAAAAATACTTTCCTACTTTGTAAGACGGCCCATTCTCCTTTAAGAGAACTGTAACTTGCTAGAAAGTTCTTCCCTGACATGATGCATCTCTGAAACATTCAAAACAGAGAATAAAAATCATATGGTATAACGTTAAATATATATTTGGAAAAAAGATGCTCTAATCAAATTTTACAGTTTCCTTGTAAATCTGAACAGAATTTTCCCGGGCTGAGCTGTTTCTAGCCAGGCCTCAAAATCATTACTTTTCCGTAAGAACTATGGTTATAAATTACGAAAAGCTTAAACCAAATGAAAATCTCAAGAGACACCAGGATTTTAGATGAGGAATGGAACAAAACACAACTTAAAGTGAACTAGATGTTTGAAATTATTCCTGTCTATTTTTCATTAAATACTACTGAACAGAATTCAAACCATGAAATGCCATTATTTTAAATTTAGTGTTCAAATTGTTCAATTTAAGTATCTGTTACACACCAATTAAGAGCTTGGCACTGACCCAGGTACCAGGGATCCAAAGATGAATAAAAATACAGCCTTTGCCTTCAAAAACACATTCCTATAGTTCAGTACGAATGTTAACCATGTAAACATAGAATTACAAATCAGCAGTTCTTTGCAAGGTGTGATCAAAGCTCCCTCGGGAGGGGTGAGGGCCGTCAATGAAAGTTTCTTGGAAGAAGAGGTACCTAAACGGGGTTTAGAAAGATCAACAGGAATCGTCCAGGAAGACAAAGCAGAAAGAAAATCTTGGCAAAAGAAGCGGCATATGGAAAACACAAAGAGGTGAAAATAGTATATTCAAGGCAACACACTACTTGAATACAGAGTTCCAGGAAGAAGCAATGGACATGAATTAAGACCTCAGCTCGCGAAGGGTCTGTGTACCAGGCAAATGACCAGTCCACTGGCAACCTCTGCAGGAATGCCAGAGAAGCGACAGAACCATATTGTCTTTTTAGAAAGATGACACTTAGTGATGGAAGATGCCTACCAGCTTTTCTTATGCTGCTTCCTCCTTACCATTCATTCATTCAAGTATTTAGCAATCTATTACATACTAGGTCTGATTCTAGGCAATGAAGATAGCAGTAAATAACAAAGAGTCTTCCTTCAAAAAGCTTATCCTTTAGTGGAAGAGATAACTTATAAAGGTCTCAGCTTTAATACCACTTCTTCAGAGATTTCTTTGATCACACTATCTAAAATAGCTTTTTTCCTAATAGCTGTTACTGTTATGCTCTGCCACATCATCGCGTTCTTTTTCTAAATGTATCACGATTTATAACATTTTATGTTTGTCTTGTTCTTTGTATTCCCAGAGCCCACCACAGTCTGACAAAGAGCAGATGCTTAGGAAATACTGGCTGCCTGAAAGAATGAAAAAAGAATGCCTACCTTTATAACTTAACTTCCCTAAAAATGTATAGTTTTTGCTTTTTCGACCCAACCAATCCCCCTAGATCCAAGCCCGAAGTGTTGCTCAAGCCTCTACATTTAGAGTCCTTTTAATGCGGTCATGAACACCTATCTCACAACTATGCAATTTCTTATCAAGAGCTACTCAGGCAGCCCAGAGTAAGCTTATTCAGAAAGATCATCTTACATTCCTGTCCCTGGTTGTCACTGCAGCCTAGCTTAGCTGGCCCTTCATGATTGAATAATCAATCCATTCAATACTTACTGATGCCCACTATGTGCCAGACAGTGGGAGAGGGATATAGTGGAGAACATGATAGAAATGACCCCTGCCCTTAAACAGCCGACAATTTAATAAGGTGATACATACAGGTAAGCAGGCAATTACAATACTAGGTGACAAGGTCCGTGACAGGGAAGGTAGATCGTGCCATAGAAGGGCCACTGGACACAGGCTGTCAATTACACTTACAATTACACCTACAGGAACAGGGGAGCATGAAGGATGGAGTGGACGTAAAGGCTCAATTAAGCACTGGGCTAAATGCTAAATGGGTACAACATTGCAAATACAACAACCAAAAAAGAAAAAAGTAAGTTAGATGGCACTAATGTGCTAGGCATTCTTTTAAGCACTTTCCCTATAGCATTAATTATATATCATTATAAATACCATCAATCACATGTACGTATGATTAATTTATTTAACCCATACAACAATCCAATAAGGGGCATACGACTACCATCCTCACTTTACAGAGGACGTACCTGAGGTACAGACAGCTAAGGAGTGTGTCCAACGTCACGCGGGTAGAAACGCAGAGGGATGAGGCAGACGAGGGGGTCTGGAGCTGGGGGCTGAGTTCCGAACCTCTGTACTATCCTGTTTCTCAAAAGTATTGCCAATTGTTTTTATTATATTTTTTATTTCCTGTAATAAAAACTATTTACTTTCACACATGCTATGTTCCCAACAGCCATCACTACTAGTAATTGATTAGATAAAATTAGGTCCTTTTCGACTTAAGAGATTAAGATATGGGTGGCAATTTGTAATATAACCTTAAGGGCTGACTAGTTACTAGCAAATGTTTGAAGAATATATTTGAAGAAACAGTAAGCTTGATGAGTGGTTTACATTATCCCTTAAAACAAAAGCCCCCAGTAGAAACAATGGGCAGTGAGAGTTTGGCGTTACCCACTACTGCTGAATGTACGTGCAGCACCCAGCAATTCTCCTCCTGGCCATCTGCCCCTAAGAACTACGTATGTACGTACATGTGCTAGAATGTTGATGGCAGTCCTATGTGTAGAAGCCTGAGACTGCAAGCTGCCCAACGGCCCATGCCCATCAACAGTAGACCAGATAAACTGTGTTTTATAACACAGCAGAGGAGGGAGCCACAGCTGTATACAACAACATGCATGAATCGCACACGAAGAGAACGTTAATGAAAGAAGCCAGACACGCAAGCACATGTCCTGTGTGACTCCATCCACGTGAGGCGCAGACCAGGCAAAGCCAGCTGATGCTACTGGGTGGGCAGGGGTCGGGGGAGCAGTGGCTGCAGGGAGTGTGAGGGGCTCACGGGAAAGCAGTCACGTTCTGCTTCTGGAACTGGGTGCTGGTTACTCACTCACGTGTCCAGTTCATGAAAATTCGTCAAGTGTACATTTATGGCATGTATAGTTTTCTGCATATATGTTCTGTAAAAAGTTAAATGGAAGTTGATATCTTTAAACATACGTCTATAATTTTTAATGGATTTTGATGAATCTAATACAAAGGGAAACAATTACATTATTACCATCATCTAGTATTTGAGTGCTAACCATATGGCAAGTCCTATGTTAAATGCTTCACATGAATGAATCTCACTTAATCCTCACAAACATCCTACAGAGGCGGGCATGACTGTTAGCTCCACTTTCCAAATAGAAGACTAAGCCTTGGATTCATTACATAATGTGTTGGAGCAGAAAATCAAACTCAGGCAGTCCTAACTCCAGAGAATATATTCTTATCTATCTAGCTGTTCTAAACTTTAGGTGAAGAGAATTCAGTCAGCTATATCAAGGCAAAATAGACATAGTGGTCTTCAGCTTTACTCCACATAAATATGTACTCATATTATTTCCAAGTGGAACCTCCAAGTAGCAGAAACACTAGCCACACTAGGTGTAACAAGCCGCGGCACAGACAATTTGTTTCCCACAATCAAAACACTTTATTTAGTTGCAGCTTATTTGTTCAGGCCTGAGAAAAAATAAATGTTGAGTTTCTAAAAATAAACTCTACTTTCCTAACTCAATTCTGTGCCTTAAGATTATTCATTCCAGTGACATAACGTACATCTTTAATTTAAGAAAACATAGCACGGCAGAAGAATATTAGCACAGCTAAACCTTAGCGCCATCATCCAACTTTTACGATGCTGCGTCAGTGGGCTGTATCTGAGGGATACGCAGACGACTCACACCCACAATGTAGAGCTACCAAGCAATTTATGAATGAAAACAGAACAAACGCATTATGTAATAGAGTTTTAACAAAGGTAACACAGGGAAAATAATTCCATAATTAGTGAAAGCATTTGGTAATTTACCAACATTGAATTTACCTCTTTGGAGGGGGAAGCGGGAGATGTGAAAATTGTCATCCAATAGGACCATACAAACATAACAATGAACAGATGGAAAGCCACAAGGTAAACAACGGCCTTTCCTGGTAAATAAAAACAAACAACATTTCATTGAATCCAGGTGAAAACAGGAAAAAGCATTATATATTAAAACACAATATTTAGGGTCAGGAGGCTCGATCCAATAAAAAATTTAATTAAAATGTACTAAAAACATCAAATATATGCACTCCTCTATCTGCCTGACGTTAACATTACAGATATGAAAAAACATTCTATTCCTGCATTTAAGGGTTATTGGCCTGGTTTATAAATAAAGACTGTATTCTGAGATGAGTTTTGATTTCATGAAGTTGCTGAAGATTTAAGCTGAAATCTTATGAGCACCTCCTTCAAAAGCACTTCCTAAAAGTTAGATTTTAAATGACTTAAAAATTATTATTTAATGTTCACTATGAACATTAAATCCAAGGAACTATATACTGAAAATAAACAACTCAATTCCTGGACTGTCAGGAAAGGTATCCTAAATTCCATTGTCGTTTTCAACACGGGGTAACGAAAAAATTTTAGCCACTCTGAATTTCTGCCATAACTGTTTCCTAAGTGGATTAGTGTAACACTGCAACATCTTTATCTCCAAATATTAACTCACTGATATAACTAAAAACTTTTTGTTGTGTTCTGTGGTTTTTCTATCTGTAAGAAGTGGGACTGGTTTCCATTAAGAAGCCAGAACTATTTACCAAGTGCTTAAATTCTTTTTCAGTTTGGAATGCAGCACCCCAAACTCACTGAAGAAAACAAAGCACAGATGAGCACAAAAGTTTGAGATTCTACTCATTTGTAAAGTTTGGATCAAATACTACTTTTTCCAAAAGCCTCCTCCATTACTTTCAGAATTTATTATCCCTTCATACTATTCTCCCCAAATAATTTACTCAGACTTCAATTAAAGCACTTGATGTGTTTCCTTTAAGTTAGCTGCTTAATATTGATAAGTTAATAAATGCAAAACACTTAGAACAGTGTCTGACACATAATAAATCCTCAATAAATATTGGCCATTATTATCATTGCTGTCCAAGTATAGCAGTTCCTTATTCTCAAAAACTGGTTCTTTTTGTGCATTCCCTATTTCAGTGTTACCCAAGTATATAGACTGATAAAAGTTTTCACTGGCCTGCAGTTAAATGAGAAACATTAAGAAAAATGTAGTGAAGTTTTTATAAAGCTAACATGTATTCAATTTGAAGTACTGTTCTTCCTTTGGTCTGAGGTTACTTTTCCTTATGTTTTTGGTCTTGGTTTTTAAAAAATGTTTTCACATAAAATAATGATACAAAATCGACAACTTGCTGGACCCCAGCATTTTCTCCTGCAATTATACTGGTCCATGTCTGGTCTAACAGAACAGAACCCTGAGACACACAGATGACTGATGCAGGAAGCCAGGGCTCGATGACCCTCACAACGCACGGAGCGCGTACTTCAACTTCTAGCTCCTAAAATCTCCTTCAAAGTAAACTTCTCATTCTTTTCACTGCTAGTGCAATAGTTCTTAAATTGTTGCTCATCTCATATGGGTCACTGCACAAGCCAATGGGCGCCCTTGCCTTCCAGTCTCTTGCTTCCAATCCATCTCAGTGGCCAGCGTAAAATATGTGGCTCACCGTTTCTTATCCCCGTTGGCTATGAAATTCCTGGGAAATAGCTCCATCTACATGACTAATGAATGCATTCTAGAACTCTGGAACGTCCTAGTAACCATATTTATTTTAACTATAGCTACTCAAGTCAGCCCTTCTACCTACTGAAAGTCTACTAGAAGACATATAACGTTACCTTATTTCTAGCCCTCACAATGGTCTCGTGGGTATTCTTTCAGTTTACAAATGTGAAATCGAAGGCTCAGAAAATTTAATATCTTGCCCAGTGTTACTTACTTACTAAATGATAACGCCAGAATTCAAACCCATATATGCTTGATAAAAACCCAAGGTCTCTGTCACTGTGTCATATCTAAACTAATTTTCCTCCGCTTTTTAAATTATGATCTTAGTGGTCACATCCTACTTCAGAGATAACATCTGGTGCCAAGACGAAGCCCTAACCACAACTTCCTTCTATTCTCAAATATGCTTTCTTTTCACTTTCACAAAAACTGATGTCATCCTCGTAGAAAATTGTGGTTTCGCAAAATCTGCATTCCCTATCATTCCAGCTCCCTCTAGGCTAAACCCCATGGTCTAACCAATGGATTCAAAAGCATCCCTTCATTTGTTTCTCCTTTGGAAAAACAGGCTGGAGCTCAGTCTCCTGTTACACCAACACTGAAGCCATTTTTCAAGTCTGCAATTTTATCTTCACCTATAGCTCATTTCACTTCTTTATATTACTGCCTTGCCCCAATATTCAATCAAGTTTGTCAATCCTCATCTACGTATTATTGCATAGCTTGGTTACTTTAACTTTAAACTTCTTAATCACTGAGTTACTTACAACTAAGGCTAGAATACAGAACAATATACTTTAACATTTTTTAAACATTTAATATTTTTTAGACTATTTTTGCTCTCCGTAAGAACAAAAGCACATGGTTTTTGCCTTAAAAAAATCTTAACCTTCAGTTAAAGAAAGAAAAGATAAAATAAATCTCTTAGTATATTGCCTGGAATATAGTAAGCACTTAATAGACGGTAGTTATCAAAGTATAATATAAATAATAACAGGAGATATTGTTTTTAAATAAGTTCAAATTAGTGTGATTACTAATAATCCCATATATATGCTATAAACTATTGGTTAGAAGTAATACTTAAAGTAAAAGCTTAACTCATCAAATTAAATCAAAGTTCAAAGAAAAACTGAACCTATAAATCAAAAAGTCTGACTCAAAAATCACCTGTAACTGAATTAAGAAACAAATAAGCAAACAAAAAACTTTATTCAAAGACTCTCTGAAAGACATGGGGAAAATAGCCCCAAGAAATAATGATCCAAGTTAAAAGTTCTTTTATAAGAACTTCAGAAATTCTCTGCTTTCTATGTCTGTGCTTTCAACACACAGGAAACAGTTTTGATTTTAAGCAAGAAAAACAAGCCTACCAAGATTGAGTCTATATTTATTCTGTTACTGAGAAGTTAGATCCAAAGTCAACTTGAGATTTACATGCTTAATGCCTTCTATTTTCAACAATAAGAATATTTATTAATAATTTCTAGGGACTTCCCTTGCGGTCCAGTGGATAGGACTCAGCCCTTCCTCTGCAGGGTACACGGGTTGGATCCCTGGTCAGGGAACTAAGATCCTGCAAACTACACAGCTCGGCCAAAAAAACAACCACCACACAAAAAAAGTTTCTAATTATTCAACTGTTTTAGAAATCCTCTGGATTTTCATATCTCAAATCAAATTTTATTTTTGAAATTTGATCTCAAAGGACTTAAAATTTTCTTTTATCTCAATAAAATTTTGAGCAATGATTTTTCTCTCCAGACACTGTCTCTTTGATTAGTCATTAAAACTTTAATTCCATTTCAAAATGAACTAGTAATACAATTTACAAATTCAGAGTCTGGTTACTTAATTAAATGACTATGAGTAGTAAAGTACTATTTTAAACAAATGCATAAACAAGAGAACCACCAATAAAATTTAGACATCATGAAACACCTCCTCCTCAAACTTAGCTAGAACTGATATTAAAAATCTTTGAGCCACTACTATAAAGAGTTCTGAAGAATATACAAGGCAAAAATATGTATATAAATACATCAAAGAAGTTTGGGTACTAGATGCCTTACAAAATAACAGCAACTTCAATTTACATAAATAACACAAAGGAGAATATACTGAATGTATAAAAATAAACCTAATAACACATCTCCTTTTAATCACTTAAGCTTTAAGAATATGTATCTTCTTCCTGGAAACCAAAACACACACAGTCATCACTAAATAACAAGTATATGGGTTGTAATTAAGATACCATAAGTAGTCTACTTAACTTGAGAGTAAAAGTTAAAAGCGCCTTACCGTTTTCTCCATTTCCAGAAAGTGTAACTAGAATAGAAGAAAACACAGTGAATATATTTTAAACACTCGTATATAAACTTTATTTCAGGTTGACTATTCACCTTAATATCATTTTCATAAACATAAAATTTAGTTGTAAAATGTAAACAATAATGCAAATTCAGAACTGCACACTCAAAAACCATGGAAACACTAAAATTCAAATTCTTCTTTACCATAAACATTGCAATCACACTAAAATTCTTCTTCAGACCTTTGTTAATTTTAAGTGTATCTATATGGTTATAGTTATGATGTTTTCTTTAGCTCTTTTCTTAATGCTTCCTACAGAATGAGTAGAACTCTCCCCTACGGCACTCATAGGGCACTTAATTAAGTAGTCTGTGATGTAACTTACCAAACTTTTTGTAAAAGCTACACACAAAACACATTGTTATTTTTCTACAGAAAAAAAAAAAGAGGAACTTATCCTGTGATTTTTAGAGCACTTTTCTTCCTAGTTTGAAACCCTGGGAACTGCTCCTTATTCCTCCTCTCTGGATAGTCCAATGGCCTCTGGGTCCTGTTGATTCTACTACCTAAGTCTCTTCACATCCGCCTCCCCCTCCCATTTCTCCCATTGCCTTGTTTTAGGACCTTCTCAAACGCGATAACTTAAAGCAACTCTACCTGCAGTTTAACACATCCTCATCACCAGCAAATCTGAAGATGGAATACTCTTCAACACCCACCAGTCACTTACAGAAAAAAGTCCACAATCTTCAGAGTAGCAAACACTATAGGCCCTCTGTGATCTACAATCTGTCCGCCTCTCCAGTCTCTTGTCATTTGCCCATACCCACGGTCTAATTATCCTGAAAAAAAAACTGCAGTTTCCTAAATACATCAAGATGTTTCACACACAATTGCTTCCCCTATTCATCCTTCAAGACCCGGTGTATAAACTCCCTCCTTGGCAAAGCCTTCTTGAGTCCCACTCCAGGCAGAGCAGGTCACTCCTTTATTTCAACGTTGCTCACCCCTCCATCTCTACCATACCACCTCATTTTTCACAATTACTTGTTGACATGTCTGTCTCACCCTGCTGGACCACATTAGTGTGGAATCATGTCTTAGAACAATAACAAACCTAACAGTTATCATTAGTTCCTTCTTACAGATAAATAAACTAAGACTCAAAATAATTAAAGGTCGTCCCTGAGGTCACAGAGCTAGTAAATGCTGTGTAGATAAGATCTGAACTCAAGGGCTTCCCTGGTGGGGCAGTGGTTAAGAATCCACCTGCCAATGCAGGGGACACGGGTTCAAGCCCTGGTCCAGGAAGATCGCACATACCACGGAGCAACTAAGCCCACGAGCCACAACTATTGAGCCCTCGCGCCACAACTACTAAAGCCCATGCTCCGCAACAAGGGAAGCCACCGCAATGAGAAGCCTGCACACCGCAACGAAGAGTAGTCCCTGCTCGCTGCAACTAGAGAAAGCCCGTGCGCAGCAATGAAGAGCCAACACAGCCAAAAATAAATAAGTAAAATTAATTTAAAAAAACATCTGAACTCAAGTCTACTTGGACTTGTATTCTTTCCTGGAGTGTGTTTCATTTTATTCAGTATTTTAGTTCCAAAGCCTGGCATACAGCAACAATGCTTAAGAAATGTTTATTAATTCAATATCCATTTTTGACTAAAATCTCATTTTTGACTAAAGTATCCAGGAGTATCTGGATACTTCCTTAACAAACTAAAATATATCTATCTCAATTCCCAAACCAATATAATTTAATGAGAAAACACAATAGAAGTATTCCCACTAAAGTCAGGAACATAACAAGAAGGTTCATGGTCATTACTTTCTTTTTTCTTTTTTTTTTTTTTTTAAATATTGTTTCAGAGAGGCATAGGGTTTTTTCCAGCCCATCTTAGGTCATTCAGGTGTGGTCTGGGGTAGTTAAACCCTGGGCTGGTCCCCTCTGGCCTCACAAAGCATTTCCCCTTTATGCTAGTGTACACTACTAAAAATATAATTTTCATTACGTGCCATGATATGAAATGATTGGGAAGCACTACAGCAGCCACACAATTATAAAAGAGAAATAAGTTAATTGTATAGAAATTGAAAAGAAGACATATGTATCACTACTTGTAGATTATATGACTACATTCTTTTATAGTCAAAGAAAACCAACTGAAAAACTATTATAAGAGGTGATAGTGTACAAAAACTGATATACAGAAATCAGTAGTTTCCCAATATACACGTAATCACTATGCAGAAGTTATAATAAAAGAAAGTTCTATTTACAAAGCCACCTAAGAAAATAATGTTCCTAGGAATAAATGTAAGAACTGAGCAAGATCTATACAAAAAGAGACGTTTTGATGTTTCTGAGGGACACTAATAAAAATCTGAACAGGTAGAAAGGCTTATATTCTTACAAAGAAGAGTCATCATTGAAATGACAATTCTCCTGAGGTTATTCTTATAAATTTACTGTCATCTCAATAAAAATACTTTTATTTTTTAAGCAGTCAGATTCCAAAGTTCATTTGTGGAAAAATAAACTTACACGATGAAGTAAGAAAATTTTGAAAGAGATGAATAATGAAGTAGCACTAGACAAGTCAAATCCTAGAGCACAGTATTTTAAAAATATTACAAATGCCGCAATTATTAAAACACTTGTACCGGCTCATGGATAAATAGATCACTGGAACAGAACAGAAAGCTCCCAAATGGAACCAAAGGCATATAAGAATTCGCTATATGATAAACATGGGATTTCAAATCAGTGTGGAAAGAGCCAATAAATAGCATCAGAATAAATGGGTGGCCATGTGGAAAAAAGATACCATTGAGATTCACAACACAGGTCAGGATAAATCCCAAATGTATCAAAGATTTAAATGCAAAAAATAAAAACAAAATCATGCGTGTACTACATGAAACAAGGGAAATTTAAAATATATACACTCTTGGAGCTGAGTAGGTATTTCAGAGTATGACACAGAACACTGAAGCCACAGGAAAATACTGATATATTTGACTGCATAAAAGTAAAAATAAACGCTCGAAAAAAATCACTACAAGACAACAAGAAACTAGGAAAAAATATTCACAATTCTTACTATGGACTAAAAACTAATTTCTCTGTTTAAAAAGTACCTACAAATCAATAAGAGTTGTTTTTAAACAACCCACTTTTTCACAGAAAAGGAAATACAAACATCTCAAACATAAAAAAGATGGTCAACCTCATTCATAACAGAAATCCAAAGCAAAACTACAAGGAGATACCATTTTTAGTAATCGTATTAGTAAAGATCAAAAGTTGATAACATACTGTGTGACCACACTCGTCAGAGCAGAGTTCTGATTTAAATTGCATCTGGCTAACAGTTTCTGGTGGCTGCCTCTTCCAGCTTCCCACTAAGACAGCACGCAACTACAGGAAGCAACAAAATTGTTCCATACCAAAAACAAAGCTAGACAAACCAAGAATGACCAGAACTACTTCGTCAAGAGGGCTTTCCTGACCACAGGAGTGGGGTAAATAAATCTCCTCAGCATACATTCCTACAGCACTATATAATTCCCTTATCATAACACTCCTGACACTGGTATGTAATTACTAGTTTCTAATCTGTAGTTCCTTCCAGATTTTTCTTGGAGGAAGGGACACGACTGAGTCACCAACGCCTGGCACAGGATGGAGTGGAGCCAGCCCTCGGGATCTGTTAGCTGCCCCTCCGACTACACAGACAAAGGACAGTTAGGGACAACCAACACTGGGCCGTCTGCAGAGCCTCTGGCCTCACAGAGGGATATTCCGTTTTCTGAGGATCCCAATATAGTTTTAAAAATTCTTTTGATGATGAAGTCAGAACTATAAAAAACATTACACACTAATGGTTACATGTGCCTTGTAAAGGTATAATGAATGTCCTTTTTGCAGTCATGTCAGTGACCATGTATAACCTCATTTGCAGATAATATTAATCTAAATTAATCTAAGTTTCTCTGTGAACCTGAGAGCTGGCTGCATGCTCTTCTCCACTTAACTGCCCCCTTTTCTCACCTGCTCCCCACTGACTGAGATTGAAAATCCCAGATACTCTCACTTTACCACCATCCTTTGCATCTACTGTGGCCATGTGATACAGTTTTGGCTAATGGATACATCTTTGGAAAAGGAAAAGTTATGGTGGAAAAAACTTTTTCTTCCTTGACAAGCGAGAAGCGTGTGAGGAGAAAGCCGTATTACTGCCTTCACCCTGTTTTTGCTTTGCCTACTTATAACGTAAGGATGTGCTGACAATCTGTAATTGCTAGCGTTCAACCTCGAGGGAGGGATATTTGCTGGATACAGGATTCTGCGTTGACAGTTCTTTTCATTTAACACTTGGAAAATGCCATGGCACTTCCTTTTGGCCTCCACAGTTTCTGATGAAAAACCTGCTGTTGTTCTAATTTTCCCCCATAGGTAAGGTAAACTTTTGTCACTGTTTTCAAGGTTTTATCTGCCTTTAGTTTTCACAAGTTTGGCTATGATGTGTCTTGGCACGGATTTCTTTATCTTGCTTAGCATTCACTCAGCTTCTAGAAACTGTAGGTTTGCGTCTTTTGTCACACTTGCAAAAATTTAAACTACTGTTCCTTCAAGTACTTTTTCAGCCACACTCTCATTCTTCTCTCCTTCTGGAACTCCGATGACACATAGTTGAGATTTTTTTTTTTTAATAGTTTCACAAGTCCCTGATGATCTACTCATTTTTATTTCTCAGTTTAATTTCTTCTGTAGTTCACACTGGGCAATTTTTATTCCACCTTTAAGTTCACTGATTCTTTCCTCTGCCCTCTCCATTCTGCTACTGAGTAGACTTTTATGAGTTTTTTAATTTGGCTATCGTATTTTTTAGTTCTAAATTTTCCAGTTCTAAAGCTGGGTCTTCTCTACATCTTTGCCAACCGAAGGTCACACAGACTTTCTCATATGTTCACTTCTATAAGGTTTATAGGTTTTACATTTAGGTCTGTAATAGATTTTAAATGCTGATCTTAAAAAAATATGGTATGAAGTGAGGACTGAGGTTAATTTTTTTGCCTAGAGATGGACAATAGTTCCAATATCGTTAGCCAACAAAACTATACTTTCTCTACTGAGTTACCTTGGATTGTCTCATGAAAATTAATCAGCTATATTTGTAAGGGTTATTTCTGAAGTCTCTATTCTGCCCCACTGATCTATAGTCCACTCCTACTCTAACACCACCCTGACTTGATTCCAAGCAGCTTTAGAAAATCCTGAAATCAGACAGTATGACTCCTCCAGCTTCTTTTTCTAAAGTGTTTGGGCTATTTTAGGTCCTTTGCATTTCCATATAAATTTTAAGCTCATCTTTGATTTAAAAAAAAAAGCCGGGCTTCCCTGGTGGCGCAGTGGTTGAGAGTCCGCCTGCCGATGCAGGGGACATGGGTTTGTGCCCCGGTCCGGGAAGATCCCACATGCCGCAGAGCGGCTGGGCCCGTGAGCCATGGCCGCTGAGCCTGCGCGTCCGGAGCCTGTGCTACGCAACGGGAGAGGCCACAACAGTGAGAGGGCCCGCATACCGAAAAAAAAAAAAAAAAAACCAAAAAAAAAAGCCTGCTGGGATTTTTGGCTGGTATTGTATTGGCTCTATAGATCACTTTAGAAAGAACTGATATCCTTATAATATCGTCTTCCATTCCATGATCACAGCGTATCTCTTCACTTTAGATTTTACCTGATCAATACACAAACCTTGCACATATTTTGTTAGATTTATCCCTTTTATTTAATTTGTTGATGCAATTATAAATCAGCATTTTAAAAACTGAGGTATAGTTGATTTACAATATTATATGTTTCAGGTGTACAACACAGTGATTCACAATTTTTAAAGATTATACTCCATTTATAGTTACTATAAAACATTGGCTATATTCCCTGTGCTGTACAATATATCCTTGTAACTTATTTATTTTATACATAGTCATTTGTACCTCTTAATCCTCCATCAGTTGTTACCCCTCCTCCCTTCCCTCTCCCCACTGGTAACCTCTAGTTTGTTCTCCTATATCTGTGAGTCTTTTTTGTTATACTGACTAGTTTTTTTTTTTTTTTAGATTCCCCATATAAGGGATAACATATAGTATCTTCCTCTGACTTATTTCACTAAGTGTAATATCTTCTAGTTCCATCCATGTCGTTGCAAATGGCAAAATTTCATTATTTTTCATGATGAAGTGGTATTCCATGGTAATATATATACCACATTTTCTTTATCCATTCATCTGTTGATGGACACTTAAGTTGCTTCCATATCTTGGCTATTGTAAGTAATACTGCTATGAACACTGGGGTGCATGTATCTTTCCAAATTAGTGTTTTCATTTTCTTAGAATATATACCCAGGAGTAGAACTGCTGGATCATATGGTAATTCTATTTTTAATTTTTGAGGACCCTCCATACTGTTTTCCACAGTGTCTGCACCAATTTCCATTCCCACCAACAGTGTACAGGGGCTCCCTTTTCTCCACATCCTTGCCGACATTTGTCATTTGTGGTCTTTTTGATAATAGACATTCTGACAAGTGTGAGGTGATATCTCACTGTGGTTTTGATTTGCATTTCTCTAATGATTAGCAATGTTGAGAATCTTTTCATGTGCCTGTTGGCCATCTGTATGTCTTCTTTGGAAAACTGTCTGTTCAGGTCTTCTGCCCATTTTTTTTTTTTTTTTTTTTTTTTTTTTTGCGGTACGCGGGCCTCTCACTGCTGTGGCCTCTCCCGTTGTGGAGCACAGGCTCCGGACGCGCAGGCCCAGCGGCCATGGCTCACGGGCCCAGCCGCTCCGCGGCATGTGGGATCTTCCCGGACCGGGGCACGAACCCGCGTCCCCTGCATCGGCAGGCGGACTCTCAACCACTGCGCCACCAGGGAAGCCCTGCCCATTTTTTAATCAGGTTTTTTTTTTGATGTTGAGTTGTATGAGCTGTTTATATATTTTGGATATTAACCCCTTATTGGTCATATCATTTGTAAATATTTTCTGCCATGCAGTAGCTTGTCTCTTCATTTTACCGATGGTTTCCATTGCTGTCCAAAAGCTTGTAAGTTTAATTAGTCCCCCTCCTTCCTTTTTTTTGGCCATACCTCGCAGCATGCAGGATCTTAGTTCCCTGACCAGGGATCTAACCTGCGCCCACTGCAGTGGAAGCGCATAGTCTTAACCACTGGACCGCCAGGAAAGTCCCCTAATTAGGTCCCATTTGTTTATGTTTGCTTTTATTTTCTTTGTCTCTCTTTGGAGACAGATCCAAAAAAATACTGACACAATTTATGTCAAAGAGTGTTCTGCCTATGTTTTCTTCTAGGGGTTTTATGGTTTGAGGTCTTACATTTAGGTCTTTCATCCATTTTGAGTTTATCTTTGTACATGGTGCGAGAAAATGTTTTAATTTCATTCTTTCACATGTAGCTGTCCAGTTTTTTCAGCACCACTTTTGAAGAGACTGTCTTTTCCTCATTATATATTCTTTCCCCCTTTGTCGCAGGTTAATTAACAATAAGTGAGTGGGTTTATTTCTGGGCTCTCTATCCTGTTCTGTTGATCTGTGTGTCTGTTTCTGTGCCAGTGCCATAGTTTTGATTACTGTAGCTTTGTAGTATAGTCTGAAGTCAAGGAGCGTAATTCCTCCAGCTCTGTTCTTTCTCAAGATTGTTTTGGCTATTTGGGGTCTTTTGTGTCTCCACACAAATTTTAAACTTATTTGTTCTAGTCCTATGAAAAATGCCCTTGGTATTTTGATAGGGATTGCATTGACTCCGTAGATTGCCTGGGTAGTATGGTCATTTTAACAATATTATTTCTTTCAATCCATGAAAATAATACATCTTCCCATCTGTTTGTCATCTTCAATTGCTTTCATCAGTATCTCATAGTTTTCTAAGTACAGATCTTTTATCTTCTTAGGTAGGTTTATTCCTAGGTGTGTTTTTTTTTGTTTTTTGTTTTTGATGCGATGGTCAATGCAAGTTTCCTTCATTTCTCTTTCTGCTAGTTTGTTGTTACTATACAGAAATGCAACAGATTTCTGATATTTGTTTTGTATCCTGCAACTTTACCAAAATTGATGAGCTTTAGTAGTTTTTTTGCTGGGGTCTTTAGGATTTTCTATGTATAGTACCATGTAGTCTGAAAACGGTGACAGTTTTACTCTTACTTTCCTATTTGGGTGCCTTTTATTTCTTTTTCTCCTCTGACTGCTGTGGCTAGAACTTCCTATACTATGTTTAATAAAAATGGTGAGAGTGGCATTCTTGTCTTGTTCCTGACCTTAGAGGAATGATTTTAGCTTTTCATTGTTGTGTATATTAGCTGTGGGATTATCATCTATGGCCTTTATTATGTTGAGGTATGTTCCCTCTATACCCACTTTCTGGAGAGGTTTTATCATAAATGGATGTTGAATTTTGTCAAAAGTTTTTCTGCATCTGTTGAGATGATCATATGGTTTTTATTCTTCAATTTGTTAATATCATGTATCACACTGATTGATTTATGGATACTGATCTATCCTTGCACCCCTGGAATAAATCCCACTTGATCATGGTAAATGATCCTTTTAATGTACTGTTGAATTTGACTTGCTAACGTTTTGTTGAGGATTTTTGCATCTATGTCCGTCAGTGATGCTGGCCTGTGATTTTCCTTTTTTGTGATATCTTTGTCTGGTTTTGGAATCAGGGTGATACTGGCCTCACAGAATGAGTTCAGAAGCACTCCATCCTCTGCAGTGTTTTAGAATAGTTTGAGAAGGATAGGTATTAAGTCTTCTCAAATTTGGTAGAATTCACCTGTGAGGCCATCTGGTCATGGACGTTTGTTTGTTGGGGATTTCTTTTATTACTGATTCAATTTCATTACTGGTAATTGGCCTGTTCATATTTTCCATTTCTTCTTGGTTCAGCCCTGGGAGATTGTACACTTCTAGTAATCTGTCTACTTCTTCTAGGTTATCCACTTTATTGGCATATTGCTGTTCATAATAATCTGCCATGATCTCTTGTATTTCTGTGGTGTCAGTTTTAACTTCTTTTTAATTTCTGATTTTATTGATTCAGGCCCTCTCTTTTTTTCTTATGAGTCTGGCTAAAGGTTTATCAATTTTTAAAAATATTTTCAAAGAACCAGCTCTTTGTTTCATTCATCTGTTCTATTTTCTTAAGTCACTAATTCATTTATTTCTGCTCTGATTTTTTACTTCTTTCCTTCTACTAACTTTGGATTTTGTTCTTGTTTTTCTCATCCTTTCTCGTAAGGTTAAGTTGCTTATTTGAGATTTTTCTTGTTTCCTGAGGTAGGCTTTTATCACTATAAACTTCCCCCTTACAACTGCTGTTGCTGCATCCCATAGATTTTGGATCGCCGTGTTGTTTTCATTTGTCTCCATATTTTTTTTGATTTTTTCAGTGATCCATTGGTTGTTTAGTAGCATATTTTCTAGCCTCCACTTGTTTGTGTTTTTGCAGTTTTTTTCTTGTAGTTGATTTCTAGTCTCACAGTATTGTGGCCAGATAAGATGCCTGATATTATTTCAATCAATGAGACCATTAGTACTGCCAGTAATATGATTACTGAAAGGTTTAAATAACTTGTTGCATATATGCTCTACATTCTCTAATAGCTGTACCATATATACTTTGTTAGAGCAAATAACCATTACAAATTATATTTTTCTCTTCCTTATAACCCTCCTCACTTAGGTCTATAAGAACATACGTACATATTTAATGTTCATATCATAGTTTAAGTTGCTGTCTCTGTAGTCATTTGGGTTGTCTAAAGCAAATCCTCATTCTCTAGCAAACTGGTTTTGTTGTAGATACAATTCAAGTTGTTCTGTTTATATGCAGTGATTTGGGGGAGACTCAAAAATAATAAACCGTTACCATCATCTTCCCAGAATCCCAAAAGACACTGACTTTTTTTTTTTTTAATGTTGAGCCTTCTTTTAATTTATTTATTTTTATTTTTGGCTGTGTTGGGTCTTCATTTCTGTGCGTGGGCTTTCTCTAGATGTGGCGAGCGGGGGCCACTCTTCATTGCGGCGCGCGGGCCTCCCACTGTTGTGGCCTCTCTTGTTGCGGAGCACAGGCTCCAGACGCGCAGGCTCAGTAGTTGTGGCTCACGGGCCTAGTTGCTCTGCGGCATCTGGGATCTTTCCAGACCAGGGCTCGAACCCGTGTCCCCTGCATTAGCAGGCAGATTCTCAACCACTACGCCACCAGGGAAGCCTGACAGTGACTTTTTGAAGAGAGGAGGCCAGATGTCTTGTGAAATGTGCTACATTCTGAACTTGTTTCCTTTTGGTGTCCTTTACTTCTTCATCTACCCCAACCTCCTCCTCCTACTACCATTCCATTCAAAGTCTAATGGCTTGAGTATAATTTGAGGGAGCAGGGGGAAGAGGATTGACAAGAATACTCATCTGGGTACTGTACAGTATTTAAGGAGATACTCAGGAGACACATTAGTTAGGTTTGTCACTATCAGTGATGCTACGTTTGGCCATTTGGTAAGGTAGTGACCACCAAATGTCTCCTTTGTAAAGGTCCATTTTTGACTTGGACAATCACGAAATCTTTTTTTTTTTTTTTTTTTACGAAATCTTCTGTGGAGTAAAACGTTAAGGGTATGTGAATATCTTCTTCCCCTAACAGTTTTAGCATCCACTGATATGCCTTGCCTGAATCTATTATTTCGTAGAATCAGAAAATCACCATTAAAAGCCCTCTATTATTATTTTATTTTATTTTATTTTTGCGGTACGTGAGCCTCTCAGTGCTGTGGCCTCTCCCGTTGCGGAGCGCAGGCTCCGGACGCGCAGGCTCAGCGGCCATGGCTCACGGGCCCAGCCGCTCCGCGGCACGTGGGATCTTCCCGGACCGGGGGCACGAACCCGTGTCCCCTGCATCGGCAGGCGGACTCTCAACCACTGCGCCACCAGGGAAGCCCAAGCCCTCTATTATTTATTTGCATAGTTTTAAGCTGGCATTCTTCTGTAAAGAGCTTTACCTCACTGGAGATGAACTAGAGTCATTCTGAAAAGGCAGTACAAAAATATAATTATTTCCCTTTAATTACCCGTTTTCAGAATAAGATTTTGGTATAATATTTATCTCCAGCACATCCCTGGTGGTACAGTGGTTAAGGATCCACCTGCCAATGCTGGGGACACGGGTTCGGGCCCTGGTCTGGAAAGATCCCACATGCCACGGAGCAACTAAGCCCGTGCACCACAACTACTGAGCCTGTGCTCTAGAGCTTGCGAGCCACAACCACTGAGCCCGTGTGCCACAACTACTGAAGGCTGCACCTACAGCCCATGCTCCGCAACAAGAGAAGCCACCGCAATGAGAAGCCCGCGTTCTGCAATGAAGAGTAGCCCCAGCTTGCCGCAACTAGAGAAAGCCCACGCACAGCAACAAAGACCCAACGCAGCCAAAATAAATAAATAGATTAATTAATTTTAAAAATTCACCTCCATTGTTAGCAAATAAATTTAGTTTTTCTCTTCTTGAATATCAATACAGAAACTTACGGATTTTATTTACTCGATGTGTCATCAAGTACACTCATTTTTATGTTCAAATTGTCTCACTTGGCTAATGCCTCTTCCAGCTGACTCCTGTAGCATCTCGATCATCCCATTAGTCTCTGAGCACTTCCTTGCACAGCACAAGATGTCCCAGGCTCATTTTATATTTTCCTCCCCTGGACCTGACATTAGCCACTTCTTCAAGGGTCACTGGTTCCTTTTAATGATATTTAGAAACCAAACTCTGAATTCCCAGGGTACTCACAGCTACTGGAGTTTCATTGCTTTTAGGCCCTTTGGGTTACAGAAGGAGCATTATACATTTATATTTATATTCACACTGATATTTCCAATTCAAATTGAACAATTCAAATAGAACAAATAGAGTTTTTTCCTTAATTTCTTGGCATTATATTTGTATCTCTTTACTTTCACAATGAAAATCTTAGTTCCTAAGTAATTTACTTATTTATTCAGTTTAAACTAAAATATATACAAAACAGTTTAAAAACTACATATTAGGGCTTCCCTGATGGCACAGTGGTTGAGAGTCCACCTGCCGATGCAGGGGACAGGGGTTCGTGCCCCAGTCCGGGAAGATCCCACATGCCATGGAGCAGCTAGGCCCGTGAGCCATGGTGGCTGAGCCTGCACGTCCGGAGCCTGTGCTCTGCAACAGGAGAGGCCCACATACCGCAAAAAAAAAAACAAAAAAAAAAACTACATATTAGTTTAAGATTTCTTTGCAGTTTTTTTGTTTTATTCTGTTTTGGCTTTAAACTACATCCAACTAAGGAGTCCTGTGGTACTTTCAAAACTCACTTGAAATAATTCTTTCCTCTGTGTAGTTATAGTACCAACTTCACAAAATTAAGTTCGTTTCATGATTTCAAATTTTACAGTTTGCTTTTACCCCTCTTTGTTTTATTTTTATTTTGGATATGTAACAAATATAAATGTTTCAAAGTTAAAACGATGTAAAAAAGATACTCAGAAAGGCCTGGCTTTCATTCCTCACCCCCTCACCCCAGATAATCATTTTTATTAGTGTTTGTTTTATCCTTCCACTATTTCTTTTAGCAAAATAAGCAAGTATGTATTTCTGATTTCTTCCTTTATATATCTTGGTCTACACCTTGCTTTTTTCACTTACACCCTAGAAATCACTACACATTAGTACACAGAGACAACTATTGTTTCCTTTTTAAAGCACTGCATGGTATTCCACTGTGTGGGTGTTCCAGTTATACAACCAGGCCTCCATTGATAGCCATCTGGGTTGTCTCCAATCTTCTGCTGTTACAAACAGTGCAGCAATGAATAACCCTATGCATGTGTTGTTTACTTGTGGAAGTTTATCTTCAGTGCAGATTTCTAACAGTGGGATTACTGGACTGAAAGTAAATCTGTCTGCTTTCCCCAAACTCAATTATAGGGGTTGTACCATTTTGATACTCCTACAAGCAATGCATGAGGCTGCTTATTTCTCTACAATAAAATATTTTCAGACTTTTGATACTACAGGGTAATTTTACTTTGCATTAAATAAATTAGGGTAAGAATCTTCTCATATGTTTATAAGCCATTTTTGTTTTTTTTTCCCTATGAACTGTCTATGTCACATCCTTTTTTTTTTAAATCAGGCTTTCCTCACTCCCTGGTTGTAAGATCGTCCAGCCACGTTTTCTCCTAGTATTGGAAGGTTCTTATTTTTTATATTCAGATTTGGTCCATTTTGAAATGGCAGATTCCGGGGGTAGGAAAAGTATCAGATAAGCCTAAAGAAAATCTCCTGGCACCTGAAGATAAGGAAAGAAAAATGATGGTGACATGTCAAAAGGACACAGAAACCAAACTGAAAGGGTTCCTACTGGCTAAATCTGGGACAATTTGAGCAACAAAATAAACAATACAGGGATTTCCCTGGTGGTGCAGTGGTTAAGAATCGGCCTGCCAATGCAGGGGACACGGGTTCAAGCCCTGGTATGGGAAGATCCCACATGCCGTGGAGCAACTAAGCCCGTGCGCCACAACTACTGAGCCTGCGCTCTAGAGCCCGCGAGCCACAGCTACTGAGCCCGTGTGCCAGAACTACTGAAGCCCACACACCTAGAGCCCGCGCTCCTCAACAAGAGAAGCCACCTCAATGAGAAGCCCGCACACCACAATGAAGAGTAGCCCCCACTCGCTGTAACTAGAGAAAGCCCGCGTGCAGCAACAAAGACCCAATGCAGCCAAAAATAAATAAATAATAAATTTATAAAAAATAAATATGTTATAATCCATAAAATAAGAATCCATGAGAGCAGGACGATGTAAATGAATGAATAAATAAATAACTGGGGAGGAGGGAAAGCTCTTCCTTTCAGTTTAATTCTAATTATTAAATGTGGAAGAAATCACAGAATTTAAAAAATCACCATTTGGCAACCAGCACAGTAACTGTTTCAAGCAAGAGTCCTCAACAGATGCTAAAAAAGAGTAAGCGCAAGTAATCATGAACACATTTTCCCACAAAGATACTTGTCTCAGGCTGGGTTCTCTGGAATCAGGTGCTGAGACAGAGTTTGGGGTGCAAGATACTCACTAGGGATCAACACGTGTGAAAGGAAGTGGGGGAAGCAGAATTGGGCAGAGGTAGACGTCTCACTATAGTTCAGGCCTATCCAAGCTTTGGCCACAGGCAGGGAGCTCTGAAGAAGTCCACCCCTTCTCACTCAGCACTGGATGCCACCGCCCAGGAAGGGTGTGACCTTACGTGAGCTGAGTCACACTGAACAAGCTGAGAGCTGACTGCTGGAAGCTGTCTGCTAACTGCACGTGCCACAACTGAGCAAGTCCTTCCTCAAAGAGGGATATGTGTGGTTTGTCTGGTCTACCAGAATAGTATTAATTACAAGGAAAACTGTACCTTTACAGAGTGGAGAAACTTGGCTGATACCAGCTTACGTGGTGACCAAAGTAAACAGTTCCCAAGACAGTACAATCAATGACACAGCATTACTTTTGTGGTATTCATGCTATAAAATGTATACATGAGGAAACATCAGACATACCTAATTTGAGGGACATTCTACACAAGAAGCCTGTACTCTTCAAAAGTGTCACAGTCATGAAACACAAAACAAGACTGAGGAGCTCTTCCAGATCAAAGGACACTAGAGAGACCTGACAGCTAACTGCAATGTGTGAGCCTGGCCCGGCCTGTGGAGCAGAACAACGGTTTAGTGGGACAACTGGAGAAGTCCCAGTAAGGCTTACAGATTAGAGAGTAGCATTTTATCATGCTAATTTCCTGATCTTGATATCTGTACTCTGATTATATAAGAGAATGTTCTCTGCTATAGACTGAATGTTTGTGTTCCCCCAAAATTCATGTTAAATCCTAAGGCCCAGTGTGATAGTATTTGAAGGTGGGGCCTTTGGGAAGTGATTACATCATGAGAGTGAGGCTCTCATGAATGGGATTAGTGCCCTAATAAGAAAGGGATCCCTCACTCCTTCCATCATGTGACAATACAGTGAAAAGATGGCCATCTATGAACCAAGACGTGAGCCCTCACCAGACCCCTGCTGGCACCTTGATCTTAGACTTCCAGTCTCCCTAGGCGAGAAATAAATTTCTACTGTTTATAAGCCACCAACATAAGTCTATGGTATTCTGTTAAAGAACCTGAACAGACTAAGACACTCTTGCCTTTAGAACAAACACTGACGTATTTACAGGTAAAGGGACATAAGGTCTGCAACTTACTCTCAAATATTTCAGAGACAGAATGAATAAATGATAAAGCATGTAGCAAATGATAACCTTTAGGGAATCTGGGTGAAGGATATATGAAAATTCTTTGTACTATTTTTCACAAGTCTAAAATTATTTTAAAATAAAAAGTGTAAAATAGAAGAAAAGAAGTATTTTATCCATTTGTAGTTTATCTTGGAATACAGTGTGAGATATGGACCCAATTTTATCTCTTATCAAATATCTATCCAGTGGTCCCACCTTCTCCTCTCCTCTTTATTCTAAATGTCTATATTTACTGTCTATTTCTGGACATTCTATTCTATTCCATTGGCCAGCATGTCTGTCCACACATCATACCATACAATTGGTACACAATTTTTGTAACAGATTTTATTTTTTAGAGCAGTTTTAGGTTCATAGCAAAACTGAACAAAAAGTAGACAGAGTTCTTATTTACAGCCCCTGCTCTCACAGTTTTAATTATAGCGATTTGTGGTTTAAAATCAGGTGGGGTTTCACACTCTTTATCATTCTTTCAGAGATTTCTTGGTTGCTCTCTCTTGTTTATTTTTCCATGTGACCTTTAGGATCAACTTGTCTAGTGCCAGAAAAAAAAAAACAAAAAACCATTTACTGGGACTGGATTTATGCATTAAATTGGGGAGAACTGAAGTCTTCGTAATGCCGAGTTATTCTATTCATGAACATGAAATACGTTAATGTCTTCCCATTTGTTCAAGTCTACTTCTATGTTTTTCAGAAATGCTTTCCTCCTACAGACCTGGCATTTTTCTTGAGTTTCTTAAGTATTTTATCTTTTTGATGTTATTGGAAATGGAGACTTGACTTCTACCATATTTTCAATTATTCATTGTTTTATTTATTGCGTACGTATAGAAAGTATTGGGTTTTGTTTGCTAATTCTACATCCTGCCATTTTACTCAATTCCTTTTGTTTAGGTGTTCTGTTGTTATTGACTCTCTTGGCTTTTCAACATATACTATCACGTCATCTGCACGTAGAAATAGCTTTCCCTCTTCCTTTCCAACGTCTTATGCTTCTAATTATTCTCTCTTGATTGAATGTGCTAACTGGTTTCGTCAATACAATGTTATTCAATACATAGCAATGGACACAGTGATACGTATTTACTGCTGGTTTTAGTGGAAATTAAGTATTTTGTGTGTGTGCAATCTTGTTTGAAAGGTATCCGTTTACTCGTATTTAATTATGTTTTTAATCGGGTATGGATGTTGGATTTTTCAAATATCTTTTTGGCATCTATAGAAATCATGACTTTTCTTCCTAAATGTATTACTATGATGAATCAAGTAACAAAAGTAGAAGGAATTAGTTATTACCCTTTACATCCACTGCTAACACCAATTCCTTCAGAGGCACAAGTCCCTTCAGTTCTGATCGCTTACCACCCCCAACACCACTAACGGAGCTTTGTTCCCAAACGTCAACAACTGTCTAAGTCTAAAAGGATTTAAATAGATGTTTCATGAAAAAGAATTCTACGGCAAAAAAGAATTTAGAAAACTACTGGATTAAACAAATTTACACACTTAGTTACAGCAGGGCTTCTTAAAATGTGTAACGTGCAAATCAGCACTGTGAAAATAACGATAGAGACCATTATATAAAGTCCAAATGAATCTGAAATGTGCGTTTATACATTTTTGAATTCACAGTGTCAAATACAGTACCTGGAACACTAAACATTCCATGTTTGTTACCTTACTAAAATAACATAGAGATTTTTTTTCTTAAACAAAATTCACATCTTATTTAGGTTGAAATAAACATAGAGATGTTTTTAAGGTCAGGAGAGTATCTGTATTTGAAATTGTGGGTTATCTACTCTGTGAATACATTCCAATTCTCCCTCTTGGACTAGGACGGGAAGTGGCAGAAACACAATCAATTCACTCATTCAATGAATCTATTGAGTACACATTACACAGGACCTGTTTTAGGTTCTGGAAATAAAGCAGTGAACACACTTATCAGGAGAGAAACGCAAACAACTACATGTCAAGAATTAATAAGTGCTATGAGGAACCACAAAGCAGGGTAAGGGGAAAGTGAAAGAGGAAGTACTTATTTTATATAGGGTAGTCAGGAAAGCCTCTTTGATGGGGGAGTATCTCAACAGAAATCTAGATGAAGTGAGAGAGCTAGGCTTGTGGAAATCTGGGAGGAAGGCATGCCAGGCAGAAGGAAGAGTAAGTACAAAGGTTCTCAGGTGGGACCACGCAAGGCCTGAGATGTAAGGAGGGCTGGCTGGCTGAAGCAGAATGAGTGAAGGAAGAGATGAGTCAGAAGCAGGGGCGGGCCAAGGCACTAAGGGCCTCACAGGCTCCGGAAGAGCTCTGGATTTCATTAAGAGCAAAGGAGGAAGCCACTGGAGCATGCAGAGGACTAAGGATCTTGACTTCGGCTTTAAAAGATTCACTCCGGCTTTCTGGAGGGTGGGGGAAGAGCGGACCGTCAGGAGGCCAGGGCACGTGTGTACATGATGTGTGCCGCAGCCACGACGCCACACCTCCTTTCTTAACGCTGACACCACTGTTAACATTTTGGTGTGCTCCAAAATGTTTATTATTTCCTTCAGGTGCTGATGGCATCCTTTCCGTGCAATTAGTTTAAAAGGCTTTCCTGAAGACTTCATATTTAATAAGCTCATGTTCCGTTAGTATGTTAATAATCACTGTCCCTCCTATGAGTCCAGCCGGGTGGGCCAAAGTTCACGTTAGTGAGTATAACGCAGCACTGGAGAGTGAAAGAACAAAGAGAAATGTTTTAAAAGCAATTAAAAGAAATCCTTATCATCGAGACTTATGGATCTCTGTCCTAGAGAAATCGCTTCTTCATAAAACCATAATCCACATTATTTGTGACTATTTCAGTTACTTAAGTGTAGGTGCCCATCTGCTCAAGAAGATGTGCCGCATGTCTCAGCAGTATGTAAATCTGTGTAGCTTATCTGCTCCCAGGAATAGCAGCAGTACTAATCTTCTTAAAGTCCCCCGTGACGATGGTGTGGAGAGCTCCCCCCTTTGACAACAGTTCTCCCACATGCACACTACGGACACTATCACAAGCTCATAGCGAAACAGGAACCCACTTTTACAACAGGATCTTCAAATGCAGCCAGGTTTTTAAAAAGTGTGAGAATGTGCTCCTTCACTCACTTAAGGCTGTGTGTGGGCATGGGGGGAACACAACTCTAAGAATTAAAAGAAACACTTCCTGCCGAAAAAGGGAAGGCAAGAAAAAGTATGCTCGTGGCTATTTACATGTCTCCCCACCCCCAGTAACATCTGAAAGCTTACCCTGCTAAGACCGCGACGTGTTTCTGTAAGACAGGCGTTACCCCGTTTTATACCATAGGGACAGATTCAGAGAGGCTAAGTGAGTTATTAAGACCATTCAACAAGCAGAAAGGTACAGCAAGGAGGCCAGCGCGGCAGCTGCAGAACAACTACAAGAGTGGAAAGGAAATTACGTCAGAGACGTAATGAGGGGAAGAGGCCACAGTAAGGACGTAAGAGCTCCACTGAACAAGAGAGGAGGCCAGCCAAGGTTTTCACTAGAGTGACAAATCTGGTGTTAGTTTTAAAGGGATCATTCTGGCTGCTTTGCGGAAGACAGGGTACAGGTGGGAAGATCGGGGTGAAATGAGGAGGAAGAGACAAGACATAAGGATGCTACAATAAAGTAAGTGATATGGGCTTCCCTGGTGGCACAGTGGTTGAGAGTCTTGCCTGCCGACGCAGGGGACATGGGTTCGTGCCCCGGTCCGGGAAGATCCCACATGCCGCGGAGCGGCTGGGCCCGTGAGCCATGGCCGCTGAGCCTGCGCGTCCGGAGCCTGTGCTCCGCAACGGGAGAGGCCACAGCAGTGAGAGGCCCGCGTACCGAAAAAAAAAATTAAAAAATAAAAATAAAGTGATAATGTGGCATAACAAACCAGCCCAAACTTAGTGACTTTATTATCATTTCTTCTCTGGCCGCACAGCACATCATGCGGGGTCGTAGCTACCCAACCAGGGGTTGAACCCGCACCCCCTGCAGTAGAAGCGTGGAGTCTTAACCACTGGACCACCAGGGAAATCCCCCAACCTTAGTGACTTTAAACAACCACCATTTATTATTTCCTACGATCGCGTGGATCAGCAGTTCAGGCTGTGATCTGCTGGGCTGTTTTTCTACTATAGCTGCAGTCAACAGGCAGCTAGACTGGGGCAGGAGCTCATCCACACATCAGGCACTTTCGTGCTTAACTCATCTTGCCTTGGCCTCTCTCTCCATGTGGTCCAGCCTGAACGGCGACCAGAACGTTCCAGAAGAGTTAACATGAAAGATGCAAGCTGTTTTAAGCCTAGGCTCCAGATCTCACACATCACCCCCACCACGTTCTATTAGTCAAAAAAGTACAAAGCCAGCCCAGATTCACTGGGTGGGTAAGCAGACTCCACCTCTTGGGAGGAAGCAGAAATTATTGTGGCCACGTTTTTCAACCTACCACACACGACAGAGATCACGGTGGCTTGAAGAAATATAGCTGCAATGGTGGTGGTGAGAAGCAACTGGATTTTGGTACGCTTAATGACAGGATGTGCTGATTACGGGATGTAAAATGACTTTTCAACCAGGGAACTGAAAGGATGAAACTGCCATTACTGAGCTAGGATAGGAGGCGCCGTTCAGCAGAGAGAAGAAAACTCAAAGGAGTTTTGTTTTGGACAGTAAGTCCGAGATGCCTCTAAGATATATGAGCAGAGATGTCAAGTAAACAGACATTAGAGGCTGGAGTTCAGCATGTGACGTCTTCGTTGCCACAAAGTGGAAGTGACCAGCAGAGACCAGCAGAGAAGAAAAGTTTTATCCATGTGACTAGGGCATGATGCTGTTCTTCCAAAGTCTAACCTGGTTTCTAAGTTGTCAGCACCTCCTCCATCTTCCTTGACTTACAGGAAAGCACTAAAGGCCCAAAGAAGGTTCCGTTTATATGGAACAAAATAGAAAAGCTCTTTCTGTTCGTTTGGGCTTGGGGTTTTGGGGGTATTATCTACAGAGTTCTCTCAGACCAATCTGCTTTCTAGTATCAACAGAAAATGCTACCAGATTAAATCACTAGCAGTCAAGGAAAAAAAAATTGTTCTTCAAAAAAAGAAAAGAAAAAGGCCAGGATAATGAAGAATGCAAATAATGAAGTTTGCAGAACACTACAGCTTTCTTTTTTTTTTTTTTAACAGTAGCTTTCAAAAGGCAAGTTATATAGAAAAGTATTACACTCCAGCTCTAAAAACAGATATGAAATAACAAAATTAAAACATTTTAAAAAACACTCTAATTCATGTCATTCCTATGATTATGTCCTCTATTGAGGACGAGATTTAGGGAGCCAGATTTTTTCAAAACAGTATCATCATAATTTCAAAGAATCATTGTTTCAAAATCCAAAACAGAGACTGCAGAACCAATAAACAATATCATGTAGCCTTTAACCCCAAAGAATGTTGAAATATATGTTGGTAATTATAATTTAATTGTTATTGTGGATGTTTGTTCAACATATTCAAAAATGATTCAAGTGAGTTTATAGGAGTATGATTCCATTTGATTCAACACGTATTTATTGAAAGTCTACTAGTAACTAGATTCTCTAGTGGATACAAAGATGAACAGGACCCAACCATACTATAAATCTTAAAAGCAGGATTTTTAAAATACTTAAACGTAATAAAGTGTATGGCTTTTATTTATATTCTAATTCAATGCGCAAGTGATCTGTGGAGGCTTACCAGAAATATATTCTTAAATAAAACTGCATTTTAGAAACAGAAAAATACAAATTAGAATGTGAAGTAGAGAATAAAGGGAGAGATACTGATATATGCTACAATACAGATGAACCTCCAAAACATGTGAAAGACACCAGGCACAAAAGACCACTTACTGTTTGACTTCATTTATATGAGATGTCCAGAAAAGGCATGCAGAGACAGAGCCCTGATTAGTGTTGCCTGCGACTGGGGATGGGAACAGGAATTAACCACAAATGGTCACAAGGGATCTGACTGGGGTGATAAAAAATGTTCTAAAAATGGATGGTCGTAATGACTGCGTAACTTGGTTAAGTTTTCTAAAAAATCACTACAAATAAATAAATTTTATGGTATGTAAATTATACCTCGATAAAGTTGCTTTTTGAAAAAAAGGCAAAATAAAAACTTTTACAGACATACACAAGCAGAAATAACTTATCACCAACTGACCTGCATTACAATAAATGTTAAAGAAAGCCCTCAGGCAGAAGAAAATGACACCAGTTGGAAATACAGATTTATAAAAAAGAATGAAGTATACCAGAAATGATAACTACATAAGTAAACATATAAGATTTGTTTACTTATTTAAACATTTTTAAAAGATAATAAACTGTCTAAACAAAATAACAGCAATATAGTGTTAGTTTCATAGCATATAAAATGCTGACAACAACAGCATAAAGCCTACGAGGGAAGAAATGGAAGAACGCTTTTACAGGGTACTGTGTGTGAACTGGTATATCAATGGAAGGTGGAGTATGATAAATTAAATATGTATGCTACAAACCTTCAAGCAACGACTAAAGTAAGAGTTACAGCTAATAAGCCAACAAAAGAGAGAAAACAGAATCATACAAAATCATTTAAAATCTTTTGAAAATTGATTAATTCGAAAGAAGGCAGGACGAGGAGGAAAAGGGAAAAAAGAACAGACAGGACAGATTTTTTTTTTTTTTTTTTTTTTTTTTTAAACATCTTTATTGGGGTATGATTGCTTTACAATGGTGTGTTAGTTTCTGCTTTACAACAAAGTGAATCAGCTATACATATACATATGTTCCCATATGTCTTCCCTCTTGCGTCTCCCTCCCTCCCACTCTCCCCATCCCACCCTTCCAGGCTGTCACAAAGCACCGAGCTAATATCCCTGTGCCTTGCGGCTGCTTCCCCCCAGCTATCTACCTTACTACGTTTGTTAGTGTGTATAAGGACAGATTTTTTTAAAAAGCAAATGACAAGACTTAAAGTTACCCATATCAACAACCACGTTAAATGCAAATGGTCAAAACAGGCCAATTAAAAGGCAGAGGTGGTACAGCACGGTGGTATCACTGTATCTGAGAGTTGCTGAGAGAGTAAATTTTAAAAGTTTGCATCACAAGGAAAGAACTTTGTAACTATGTGTGGTGATGGATGCTAACTAATCTTCTTGTGGTGATCATTTTGCAATACATGCATATATTGACTCATTATGCTGGACACCCGAAATGAATGTTATATGTCAATTAAAGCTCAATTTAAAACAGGAAAAGGAAGGGCAGATATTTTCAGACTGGATTAAAAAAGCAAGACCCAACTATATGCTGCTTACAAGAACTGCATTTTAAATATAAAAATTAAACAGGTGAAAGTAAAAGGACATACCATGCTAATACTAATCAAAAGAAAGATTAGTGGACATGTTAATATCTGCTAAAGTAGATTTCAAAGCAAACAATATCACCAGGGATAAGAAAGTCACTTCATAATGATAAAGGGTCAATTCACGCAGAGGACACAACAATCCTAAACATTTTATGTACCTAATTACGGAGCTGCAAAATACATGAAGCAAAAGCTGAGAGAACTACTAGGAGAAAGAGACAAATCCAATTATTGTTATACCTCTCTGAGTAATTAATTGATAAAACAAATAGAAAATCGGCAAGAACACAGAAGATTCAAACACTATCAACCAACCTGCCTTAACTGACATTTATGGAGCATTATGACATAACAGAATACCCAACAACAAACAACAAAATACACTGCTGAATACAGAATACGTTTTTCTCAAATGCACATGGGACGCTTCAAAGACAGACCACATTCTGGGCCATAAAACAAGCCTGAATATATTTTAAAGGACAAGTCATAAAGGTATGTTCTCTGACCACATGGAATTACATTTGAAATCAGTAACAAAAAGAGATCTGAAAAATCCCCAAGTAACTGCAAACTAAATAGCATACTTATAAAATAACCTATGGGTCAAAGGTGAAATGAAAAATGAAATTAGAAAATAATTTTAACTGAATTTAAATGAAAATACAATATATCAACATTCATGGGATGTGAATAAAGCAGTATTTGGGGTAGATATATAGGAGTAAACACTTAAAAAAGGGCTCAAATCAATTAGTTCAATTTGCATATTGAGAAACTAGAGAAAGATCAAGTTAATCCCAAAGTAAAAGAGAAAGGGAAATAATATAAGACAAGAAATCAGTGAAATAGAAAACAGAAAAACAATAGAGAAAAATAAGTGAAATCAAAAGCTGGTTCTTTTGAAATCAATAAAATACATTGGAGTCAACTGTGTCAAGACAGTGTGCTCAATGTTGATGTTTAAGTTATTTATCTTGTCTCTTTCTAAATCTGAAGAAACTATGCAGGAGACATAGGAATTATTAGATACATAGATTCAGAGGTTACCGTTCTATCCTACATATCCTCTGAAAAAAGATAAAAGGCATATCCATCCTTGGACAAACCATACAGATCTTCCAAGTAATAGTTTTCTCAGAAGTAAAATAAAGGGATTGAATTAGATCATCTCTAAAATCTCTTTAAGGTCTCAGATCATCTAAATGCCAAATAAGAGGTACACATCTACTACTAACAGCTCCCAACGACCTGATAAAATCCTAGGAAACTGTACTAGCACCTTCCCCAACAATAACCAGCTTGACCAAGATGGAAAAGTTGGTCAATCCACCCATAACTAAACTCATATGTCTGAATATTAGCCTTGAGGAAAAAAATGAAGGATTTCAGTTTAATTTAAAATCAAGGGGGCTTCCCTGGTGGCACAGTGGTTGAAAATCCTCCTGCCAATGCAGGGGACACGGGTTCGAGCCCTGGTCCGGGAAGATCCCACATGCTGTGAAGCAACTCAGCCCATGTGCCACAACTACTGAGCCTGTGCTCTAGGGCCCGCAAGCCACAACTACTGAGCCCACGAGCCACAACTACTGAGCCTGCGTGCTGCAACTACTGAAGCCCGTGTGCCTGGAGCCCGTGCTCTGCAACAAGAAAAGCCACCACCATGAGAAGCCTGTGCACTGCAACGAAGAGTAGCCCCTGCTCGCCACAATTAGAGAAAGCCCGTGAGCAGCGATGAAGACGCAACACAGCCAAAAATAAATAAATAAATTTTAAAAAATAAAAATAAAATAAAGAATAAAAAAATAAAATCAAGGACCAATATTACTAATTACTCCATCGTTACTTCTCCGCTTTTCACCCCGTGAGATGGCCATCTCAGATGCATTACTTCTTCCTCAACTTTATCCTCAATATTACTCCTACCAGTAATAGGAGTTGCTGATTATATATATTTCTATGTGTATGTGTATATATGTGTGTATGTGTATGGAATTATAGAATTAAGAAGTTATAGAGGCTAGGCTGGAACAAGGGCCTCTCATAAACAATTTATTTTTTCAAATGTCCTACAGTGGGCCATGCATTTTTACCATCTGAGATATTTAGGAACCTTCAGCTACTACCTTTCAGGAAAAAATTACCTTATATAAATAGTTATAGATAAGACTGAAATCTGCCCTGAGTGTCCAGATCTGGATAATCAAGTACACTATTCCCGCACAGTAGTTAAATATAAAAGCATGGACCCTGGAGCCAAACCACCTGAGTTCCAATTCTGGTTATGCCATTTACTAGTTGTATGACCCTGCACAAATCACTGAACTTTTTTTATCATGAGAATTACATAAATTAACATATCTAAAGATACACTTGTCATTCTCTCCCATCTAATTTGATAAAGAACACCAGAAACGGAGAAAATTCTGTAACAATTATTGAAACAGCACTTTAAATAAAACTCACACTTCACTCAGTTTAAAGCTCCTGATATATCTCAGTAGGATGGTCTGTGCTTATACAAAAATAAATTATACATAAGTAGCATAAAGGATAGTTTTAATGTGAGAGTGAATGAGCTTTTACGCTCCACCATGTAGGCCAGTGACACTGCACAGCTCCCAAACGCTCCCTAGTTAAAGTCTGATAACTTAGAAACAGTAAACGCAGTCCCTATGTAAGACCTGTCACCACTGAGTATTTCAAAATTCTGCCAAGCATTTGGGCCTTAACTGTTGCAGAATGTTTTAACTTAATGAAATCCTGGGGGTGTGATCTCTAAATGACGGGCCTAAAGCCTAACTGATCTCCTAAGAGGGCAACCACTTAGCTCTGCCCCGATTCCCCATCGTGGACGGAACAAGTACAGTTCCAGGGACCCTCTTGGCTCACGAAAAGTTATATGCAGAGTGGAAAGATGTGGGTCACACCCCTGCAGCCACTCAACAGCTGTGTGACCGACCAAAGGACCAGTCTCATTCCCTTCATCTGTAGAGACACCTACGCTCAGAGGCATGAAAGGGGTAAAGGGGAGAACGATGGAATGTTCCCCCTACTAGCACATGCACGTTCCTTTCCCTTCATGTTTTCTTTTTTTTTTTTTAAGAATTTTTTTTTTGATGTGGACCATTTTTTTTTTAAAATAAATTTATTTATTTTTGGCTGCGTTGGGTCTTCGTTGCTGCGCACAGGCTTTCTCTAGTTGTGGCGAGCGGGGTTACTCTTCGTTGCGATGCACGGGCTTCTCATTGTGGTGGCTTCTCCTGTTGCAGAGCACGGGCTCTAGGTGCACAGGCTTCAGTAGTTGTGGCTCGCGAGCTCTAGAGCACAGGCTCAGCAGTTGTGGGCACAGGCTTAGCTGCTCCGCAGCATGTGGGATCTTCCTGGACCAGGGCTCGAACCTGTGTCTCCTGCATTGGCAGCCAGATTCCTAACCACTGCGCCACCAGGGAAGCCCTGATGTGGACCATTTTTAAAGTGTTTATTGAATTTGTTACAATATTGCTTCTGTTTCGGTTTTTTGGCTGCAAGGTATGTGGGATCCCAACCCCAGCTCCCTGACCAGGGATGGAACTCGCACCCCCTGTATTGGAAGGCGAAGTCTTAACCACTGGACCGCCAGGAAAGTCCCTCCCTTCATGTTTGATGTCACCTTTTGATATGTATGATAACCATCTACAGGTTAAATGTGCAGTTTCAACATAAACGCACATTTTCAAGTAAAGCTTCAGAACCTTTACTTTAAAACCGCTATGGAATTAGAAGAGGGAGGGAATAATCTCTGATAGAAATAAGATTGGTGGAATAAATCTTATTCCCACTTCAGAGTAAATAGGTATGGGACTTCCCTGGCAGTCCAGTGGTTAGGACTCCGGGCTTCCACTTCAGAGGGCACAGCTTCCATCCCTGGTGGAGGAACTAAGATCCCGCAAGCCAGAGGGGTGCGGTCAAAAAAAGAAGGTAAAGTATCATCACCAAGCTGTTGAGGGTCCCATGATCATGATCACTTTCTGGAAGCAGCTTTAAGAAATACCTAAATCTGGTCCATTTTAATTGATGCAAACATTTTCGACAAACATTTTGGTATCCAAAAGGATGAAACTAAACAATCCCAGGCAACAGATGAACTCCATTATTATTTGGAAACGTATTCCACAACTAATTTATTCTGGATCTACTTGCAGGGATAGTTTCCCTGAAAATTAAATGTTTTATAGGTACAAGATAACTTTCTCAAACGTGGATATTTTCATTTAAAAACCTATCCTCAAAACTTCTGAGCCAAAGCAGTCTCTTTCACGTGCAGAACTCGGTTTTAACCCAGTATTTATTCCCGAGCTGTACCAGCGCAGGGCCCTGACCCAAGGGTCCCGATTCTGCCCTTCCAAGTAGAGTGGGTGGTGCCACTTCTTCCCATTCAGACAATTAGCATCTACCTCCTGTGCCTTTTCTCCGCTTAAGGTATACACTGCTGGGCCCTTCAGAAAACTTTAGACTCGGCGTAGACCCAGACGAGATCATTCTGGGGGACCAAGGGACCGGGTTTACCGACAGCACGGAGCCTCTGGTCCTGAGCTCCCAGCACGGACCGACACGAGCGACCGACACGAGCGGCAGACACGCCGAGCGACGCGGAGGAGGCCGGCGGGTCCGGGGAGCGGCGGCTGGACCACGGCCCCGGCGTGGGCGCTCCGCGTCGACCCTCCGCCCGCGCTCAGGGCCCAGGGCCGAGGAGAACGCCCTCGGAACCCAGGCGGAGGGAACGTCAACTCCGCAAACAGCCGGGACACAGAGGCCGGGCCCGGCGGCCGCCGCTCCCTCTCCTCAGAAGCACATTGTGTCTAAGAGGTTGGACGCCGACCCGAAACACACGGGCTGAACCGGGCCCCGCGGCCGGGCTCGGGCGTACACACGCGAGCGCGGGGGACCGCCCTGCCCACCGAGCGCGCCTGCCCGGCGCCGGAGGCCGCGCCGAGGGGCCTCACCCCGCCCCGCCCGGTACTCACACACGCACAGCTCCACCACGTACGCATAGTAGGACCACACGACCACGAAGGTGATGAAGAGCACCGGCACCCAGCCCACGGTGCGCTGGCAGCAGCGCCAGAACGTGCAGGGCGCCATGTTCCGCCGGCAGCCTCGGCACCCAGCTGCCCGGGGTGGCGGGGCACGCCAGACCCCCGGCGGCGGCGACTGCGGCGGCGGCGGCGGCGGCGGCGGCGGCGGCGGCGGCGGCGGCGGCGGCGGCGGCGGCGGCGGCGGCGGCGGCGGCGGCGGCGGCGGCGGCGGCAGCAGCGACTACTCGGGCACTCCCCGCGGCTCGGCGCCCCGCCCCCGCCTCCGCCCCGTCCCCTCCCCGACCCGCGTCGCGCCCGCGCCCGGCCCCGCCCTCGTCGCATTGTGTCCGCTTCCACCGCCGCCGGGGGCGGGGGTCTCCGAGCCTTGGGGGCGGGGCATGAATGGGCGTGGCCTGCTGGGCGGGCGGCGGAAGGGGCGGGGTAGCGGGCGGCGGAAGTGAGAGGAGGGAGCGTGCAGGCGCAGTGCGCAGCGCCTCCTGGCGGCCGGCGAGGGCGTGGCGCGGCTCTGGCTGACTGAGGCTCCGGCTGACTGAGGCTCCCGGGTTAGGCTCTCCGGGGGGCGACCGCGCCCACCCGAGCTGTGGCCTCAGGGGCCCCATGTGCGTCTCCTTTGGGACCCCCGCCCTTTGAAATAATTTGCTCGTGTTTCGGGCGGAAGCCCTCCGTTTTCGGAGATGGAAATCGTAGGGGCGTGTGATTTAGGATGGAAGCCGTGTAGTGTGTCAGTTTGATTTGAAACCCAAGTTTAAGGTTGAGTTGTGAACGGGTAACAACCCTCTCCGTGCCCGGCAAAAACTACGGAAATTTCCAGAATTTGTTTATACCTGGCGAATCTAAACAACGGCTGTAGTCATTAACGCCTGTAATCATTAAAGAACCTTCAAGTTTCGCTGCTTGCAGATTTCAAGGGAGACAGATGACCCTGTTGAGTGAGTCCGTGACCTTGGCCTCTGGGATGGACCTTACCGCGGAGGGAGCACAGGAAGGGCAGGCACTCATCCCTGCCCAGGGCGTGGACGTTCACCTCCCCGTACCGCGTTCTTCTCTTTCGTGACGAAAGCAGATGGACAACGCCTGTTTGCCAGGCCCTAAGCCAGGTGTTCTAGTTCATGTAAAGGGGACAAATCATGTCCCAGCCAAGGCGGCTCCCCCATACCGCCTTGTGGGACAGCTTCTTCCTTCAGGACCGTGGCGTTCAACAGAGCCTGGAGGACGTAGGGCAGCTCTCCGTCCCGGAAGTGTGCAGCTGCCCTGAGGACTGCGTCTGCAGCGTCCCCACTGTCACCGCCACCCAGGAACTCCAAAATGCCATTATAAGTTCCCGTTCCGAGCTGAGGGCTGGGGAAGAATAAGGGCAACTAGAGGTAGCTGTGAAACCATTAGACACAGTTTACAGAAGCCATGTAGCTATAAATATGGAGAGTGAAGAAGAAAAAACCCCAGAAACTCATAAATTTAGAATTAAACTACAATTCCAACACACACACACAAATCTAATACTAAGAGGGAACGCAAAAAAAAAAATAAATAAATAATAATTAACAATAAGAACGTGAATTTGGGACTTCCCTGGTGGTCCAGCGGTTAAGGCTCTGCACTTCCGATGCAGGAGGGCTGGTCGGGGAACTAAGATCCCACGTGCCGCGTGGTGTGGCCAAAAAAAAAAAGAACTTGAATTCACTGAAAATAATTTTATGAAGCAGTCTTACAAAGGCTTTTAAAAACAGTATATGGCACGAGTTCCCTAGTGGTCTAGTGATTAGGATCCAGCACTTTTACTGCCGTGGCCTGGGTGTGTGGTGTGGCCAGAAAGTAAATAAAATAAGATAATAAAAACAGTATATGGCATGCCCAAAGGGGTAAGTGAAAAAATAATTTCCATCTGAAAAGAACAAAAATTTTTGAAACACAATAATAAAAATTGGGAAAAGAACAGGTGGATTTTAAAAGCAACCATTTAGAAATCTTCAGAATATTAAAATATTGTCAAATTAAAAACTCTGAATAGACAGATTCTAATCTGGACACTGGAGAAGAGGGATTTAGCAAGTTGGAATGGCTCTAATTCATCCAGAACACAACACAGAATAATTTTTAAATATGAAAAGCATGGAAGATATACCGGCAGACTTAAACATACATTTATGATAAGTGTTCCAGAAGAGGATGAGAGGAATGTCAAAGAAATGAGTTTTTTTTTTTTTTTTTTTTGTGGTACGTGGGCCTCTCACTGTTGTGGCCTCTCCTGTTGCGGAGCACAGGCTCCGGGCGCGCAAGCTCAGCAGCCATGGCTCACGGGCCCAGCTGCTCCGCGGCACGTGGGATCTTCCCGGACCGGGGCACGAACCCGTGTCCCCTGCATCGGCAGGCGGACTCTCAACCACTGCGCCACCAGGGAAGCCCAAGAAATGAGTTTTGAAAAGATTAAGTATGAGAATATTCCAGAACTGAAGAAAGACATAAGTCCTTAAAACCTAGACACAGAGTAGTGAAACTGTAAACATTTAGAATAAAGAGAAAAATCTTTAGGATTTTTCAGATTCCAGAGATAGAAATCAAATTTCCTTTGGTAACCAAAGGAACACTGACTAGACTGGCAGCTGACTTCCCTCTCAGCGATAACAGATGCCAGAAGACAACAAAGTGGTATTTTCAGTGCTGAGAGAAAGTAATTAATATCCCTAAGTTTTATAGCCAGAGAAATGATCACTTAAGAGCAAAGGCGAAGTGAAAAGGCAGCCAATGGAATGGGAGAAACATTTGCAAATCATATATCTGATAAGGGATTGCTCTGCAGAAAATGTAAAGAGCTGGCCCTTCCCCTCCCCCTGGCATCTCCCACCCCTCCATCAGACCTGGCCCATCTCTGCCTCAGGGGAGCCTTCCCTTAATCCCTGTCCTTGCCTGGCTGCTAAGGAATTGGTCCCAATCTCACAGGACCAACTTATCCCCAGACCTTGACTTTACTGAATGTAAAAGTAACATTTCCAGTACCCATCCCTTAAACATCAGAAACGCTCCATCCATCAGCAGAGATGGGTTCCAGTTTATGGTGCCTTTTCCACCCTTTTCTTTTTTAATCTTTTTATTTTGAAATAATTTTAAGTTTGCAGAAGAATTTTTAAGATAGTAGAGTTCCTATATAGCCTTCACTCAGCCTCCCTAATGCTAACATCTTATAAAACCATGATGTATTTATCAAAACTAAGAAATTGGGCTTCCCTGGTGGCGCAGTGGTTGAGAGTCCGCCTGCCGATGCTAGGGGACACGGGTTCGTGCCCCGGTCCGAGAGGATCCCACATGCCGCGGAGCGGCTGGGCCCGTGAGCCATGGCCGCTGAGCCTGTGCGTCCGGAGCCTGTGCTCCGCAACGGGAGAGGCCACGACAGTGAGAAGCCCGCGTATCGCAAAAAAAAACCAAAAAAAAAAACTAAGAAATTAACATGGATACAACACTTTGAACTACAGGCTGATGTTTACCAGGTTTCCCACGAATATCCTTTTCTGCCCCAGAATCCCACTTTGCATTTAGTCGCCACATCTTCTTAGTCTCCTCCAGTCTGTCTTCCTTGCTTTGCATGGAAAAACACTTTCAAAAAGTACTGGTCAGGTATTTTTCAGAATGGCCTTCAATCTGAGTTTGTCTGATGTTTTCCCATGACTAGACTGCGGTTGTGGATTTGGGGGAGAAAAGCACAGAGATGTGTGCCTTTCTCATCATGGCAGGTGGACGTGATGTTGACAAGCCTACTGTTGACAGCCTTCATCACGTGCTTAAGGTACTGCGTCCACTGTAAAGTCACAATTTCCCTTTCCCTGCACTCTGCGTTAGAAAACAGTCGTCAAGTCCAGCCACATTCAAAGGGAAAGGAATTAAATTCTACGTCCTGCAGGGAGGAATGTCAAGGACTTTGTGGCCATCTGTTCAATTTGGGGGGAGGTACTTTGAGGCGATGCATATATCCTGCTTCTCTGCAAAGTTTCTCCCACTAATTTGAACATCCACTGGTGGCCCTTGGCTGCACCAGGCCTTTTTCTTTTTCTTTGCTGTGTAGTTGACTAATGATCTGTTTGTTGACTAATGAAAGGCAGCCGAAAAGTGTGTCCAGAGACTCAGCTGTCACGGTGGGATGACAAATAGATTCCTGACCCTGATGACTGCAAGAATTTCTGGTTTGGTTAGGTCTGTGTTTGCTCATCTGGAATCTGTCCCCAGAAAGCTTCCGGCCCACTGGTTCACTGATCGGTCCAGGCACGTGTTACTGACTGCATTTAGGCTACAGGGAAAGCCTGGGTTTGGCTGCTGCCTCAGGGAACATTGACTCCCTACCAGAAAAGAGCAGGTGTTTAGGAAATATTACGCAGCTCTACTGTCTGCATTGCTGTTATCTCTCTATGATTGTTCTGGATTGAGAACTGACAAGTTTCTGGCAAACAAAGGCAGAGCGGACACGCCATTCCAGACAGGAGAGGGGCACAGGCCAAGCTCTTGAGTGTGTGTCTGTGCGTGTGTAGGTGTGTGTGTGTGTGACGGGGTGTCAGTATTTGGAACTGCCCTGTAGTCATTCAGCCTCTCTATGTTAAACCCCCATATGATACACTCAGGTACTTCTCCTATGTATGATTATTTAATTAAAGATAGTTTCCCCAGACTGTGAGCTTTCTGAAAGAGGGACTAGGTCTGTTTTGCTTCCATGGTGAGCCCAGCACAGGGCACAGAAGAGGCACTGAATCATATTAATTGACATAACCTGGAATTAGGGGTGTCCATGCTTTCCCCACAGTTTTCTCAAACTCCCCGTAACTCTGATCACAGAAGCAGTCTTGTATATGGTGGTGATGTTCTTAGTATTATTAGAAGAGTGTTAAAGCTTATTTATATTATGAGGTGAAGAAACATTTGTGGACCAGCCTAGGGATGGAACCATGATGTGGAACGCTAGTAAGGATAAAGTGACTTGGGTATAGTGGAAAAAAGATGGGTTGTGGTGTCAGTGACATTTGGATTCAAGCCCCAGCTTCCTCACTTGTTAGCTATATAATATCGTGGGATTTATCTAAGTTCCCTGAGATTCAGTTTCTTCTATCAGGGATAATAGCATCAATCTCACAGTGGGAGGGTTAGATGAAATTTTATATACAATGTATGTATATACAGGTGTATATGTAGTATATGTAAAAATATGTATATATGTTCTTGTATGTATACATGAACCTGTACATCTACTGTGTGTATATATACTAGTATGAATATACATATGCTCGTCTACCTATCTATCTTGTGTATCTATAGTTCCTGACATATGGTCACTTTATCAGTTAGGATTCACATTAAGTATTTCGACAGAGAAAATTTACTACAAGGACGTGGTTAAACAGGTGATAGAGAAGCAAAAGGGACTGAGGTCCCACAGAGGAAGCACCTGCAGGAAGAGCCCCCCACCCCTGAGCCTGGGGCACAAAGAGAAGAGGGGCAGTGTGTTAGGATCCAGAAGCTTGAAGGAACGGCCCCGGGCTGCTTAGTGAGGGAAGCCTGCCAGTGGTGCTGGTTGTCCGGGAGAACACAGCGATCTGGTTCTGGGAGTGCCAGAACGTTCACAGCAACCGGAACAGTGGGAGACTGGTACCAAGGGCTGCTAGGGTGCCGGCTGGGGCTCTGGGGACATTGGCAGGACAGCAGCAGATGGGAGCATGGCCCAACCCAGCATCACAAGGCTGACTGTGTATGGGAGGGAGGGCTGGGAACAGAGACAACAGCTTAGAAACTAGCAAAACCATGGAACTTAACTTGTTGCGTTCATCACGTTAACCGTTGTCTGGAATTCCATTGTACAACTCTAGCACAATTTATTATCACTTTCATGGTGCAGGACATTCAAGCTAGTTCAAATGAATACAAATTAAATTTGTATTAATTGAAATGATGCTGCAATGAAAATTCCTTCAATTCACTTTGGATTGTAACATTTTGTCACTGGGGAGAGCTTGTATGACATGCTGTAAACCATAAAGGAGTTATTAATTAATACTATTTTCTCCCAAGATTGAATGTCTAAATATTATGTAAATCCAGGTGTTATAAATGTTAGAAGGAAAATATTTTCTCCCGTTTCATCCTCTTGGAAAGAAAGCTTCCATACAGGGAAGACTAGCACCTCGCAGAGTGCACTGGATAGAGCAGGTTCAATAGAGATTTGATACTAACTGCTGCTGAAGAAATAACCTACCCAAAATACAATGCGTCACCTAGAGATTCCAGAGATTAATTTCCTTCCTCACTGAACACAACCAAACACAAATTTCATGTGAATGGGCACCATGGTAGCGCCCTGTGTTCATTTCTCTACGAGCTGGTGGATATTTAACCAAGGCTCGTCCGGCCAAAGTCTCCTACGGAGCTCCTTCAATAAGTCATTTTTGAAATACTCTGTAATTTTCTGGGTATTTGCTTGGTTTTTCTGTTAAAGGTCACGCTTGGTGCTCAAGGAAGATAAACTATTTTGGAAAAGCAAGAGTGCCATCTTGTGGAACATTTGTGTTGCAGTTCTTTTATTTTAAAGAAGCTGCCGGGCTACATCACCGGAGGGGCAGGGTTCTCCTCATGTTCTCCCTGAATCTCATCTTTCTGTCTCATTTATTCTACGGCACTGGGATGCTATTGGTGTCAGTTTGCCCCCAGCTTTTGAGGACGTGCCGTTTCCCTTAAACACACCTTAGCTCCTCGTCTGCCCTGTGCTGCCTTGATCTACTTCTCTGTTTCCTTCTTAGCATCAGACTCTGATTTTGCTGTTTGCTTCGTACCTCCCCGGGGAAGATCGGGGAAATTTCTTTAAAAATCCACGTAACCGTTACAATTTAGAGGGAAATACCTGCCGCTTAGGAGGAGAGCGGGGCGACCGTGGAGTTGAACAGCCCTCCAGAGGTCAGGAACCCTCCGCTGAGCTCCAGCCTCTGTCCCGGGCTGACTGGAGGTCGGCTCAGCTGCTCACCTTGTGCTTTCCTTCGGAACAAGGTCGGCAGACAGGGCGGCGTCTGGAGAAGCGCCTCACGGGCCACTGAGAGGAGGTTCAGGCGCCCGTACTGCAGGGCAGGTGCCGCCTTTTCTCCCTTCTCCTTCCCCCTGTTCATCACCACCCGGGCGGAGGCGAGGGGTGGCGGGATACGGGACACTCGGAGGCTTAGGAAAGAGAAAAGACCCGGGGCTACAGGGCCTGGCCGGCTCCTCTCTGCTTCGCCACGTCTCACCGAAAGTCTAAAACGTGCCCCAGTAAGAGGAGGAGAAAATAAAATATACAAATCAAATGAGAATATTTTCCATAGCTGTTAATTTAGGGAACACTTTCAGATATACTGGTGACAAGGGTTACATATGGAGAATTCTTGGAGCAAGTCCTCAGTGGGCAGCCGACTTCTTGAAATCGCCCCTGTTCTCTGGCGCTGAGTCATAGACCTGCGGGCCCCCGGAGACCCCCAAACTGGTCTCAGCCGTTAGGCTCTCCACGTGGGGAGGAAGCACCCACCCTCACTGCCCTCTGGGAGCAGCAACCCCCTTTTGATAAGCCTCCTTCTCTGCCCCCTCCAGCCCTGGGGGGGTCAAGGAAGCTGCGCGCGTTCCGTACAGACGCCACCCTTCGGGGCACACGTGATTGGCCAGGGGTGGACCCTGGCCCTCGCAGCAGCCAGGCAGCACTGCGCTGGGCCTGGCGCAGCCAGAGAGGATGGAAGTGACGCACAGAGCAAACGGTGGTGCGGGCCCCGGCGGGTCCTTTAGTATAGTAGTGTCTGTACATGTGCATATCGATTATATGCTATTTTATTATAAATTAAAAAATATAGGTTAGTGCTTTATGTTATTAAAAATATGTAAGGTTATGTTACGTATAAATTTCATTTCAGGATAGTATAAGGGCATTAGAAAAAGAAATTAAAAAAAAATCGTGGTGGTGGGGAAAGGATATTAGGTCTCACTTGGTGGAGAACCAAGATGTAGATATGAATCCCTTCTTGGCTTCTGACATTTCCAAATACTTTTTCTCAACTATTCACCACTGGTTAACCTTGTCCATATCATACATTGTTTCTTAAAAATAGCTTCTTTAAGGGGCTTCCCTGGTGGTGCAGTGGTTAAGAATCCACCTGCCAATGCAGGGGACACGGGTTCGAGCCCTGGTCCGGGAAGATCCCACATGCCGCGGAGCAACTAAGCCCGTGTGCCACAACTAGTGAGCCTGCGCTCTAGAGGCCGTGCGCCACAACTGCTGAGCCTGCGCTCTAGAGCCCGTGCGCCACAACTACTGAGCCTGCGTGCTGCAACTACTGAGCCTGCACTCTGGAGCCCGTGCTCTAGGGCCTGGGCTCCGCAACAAGAGAAGCCACTGCAATGAGAAGCCCATGCACCGCCATGAAGAGTAGCCCCCGCTCGCCGCAACTAGAGAAAGCCCACGCGCAGCAATGAAGACCCAACGCAGCCAAAGATAAATTAAAAAAAAAAAAGCTTCTTTAAGATATAATTCACATACCATATAGTTTACCCACATAAACAATTCAGCGTCTATTGGTGTATTACAATACTGATTTTTTAAAATTACGTTAAAAAGGATATATATATGTATATACACACAAAACTGCCGTTTTAACCATTTTAAGTGCACAATTTAGTGGCATTAATTAAATGTGCAAACATCACCATTATGCATTTCCATAATTTTCCATCACCTTAAACCAAAATTCTGTAACCATTAAGCAGCAATCCCCCATCCCCCGTCCTTCCCAGCCCCTGGCAACTTCTGGTCCACTATCTGTCTCTATCAAGTTGCCTATTCTAGGGACCTACATAAGTGGAATCATACAATACTAGTCCTTTTGTGTCTGGGTTATTTTACTTAGCATAATGTTTCCTAGGTTTGCCTGCACCTGTCTTGGAATCAGCTGTTTATCCAGAGAGTGGAACATGTTTTAAATATTTGCACTATTCTTGAGAAGCATATTTAAAAATAATTTTTATTTGCCATATTTAAAATATTTATATTTAATGCCAATTAAATTGTAGTACCATTTTAAACATTCACCCATAAACCACTATATCCCAAGAGACCCTTATCATGTGATCAAGGTTCTCCCGATCACACTATTTTTTAAAAAAATTTGTTTTATTTATTTTTGGCCGCAATGGATCTTTGGTGTGGTGCATGGGCTTATCATTGCGGTGGCTTCTCTTGTTGCGGAGCACAGGATCTAGGCACTTGGGCTTCAGTAGTTGTGGCACGCGGGCTCAGCAGTTGTGGCTCACAGGCTCTAGAGCGCAGGCTCAGTAGTTGTGGCACAGGGGCTTAGTTGCTCCGTGGCATGTGGGATCTTCCCGGACCAGGGGTCAAACCCGTGTCTCCTGCATTGGCAGGTGGATTCTTAAGCACTGTGCCACCAGGGAAGCACAGTACATATAAAACAAAATGCACCTCAGTAATTTTTTTATCTTTATAAATACTTTATTCTGTTTCCAGAACATTCCAGAATACTGAAATTTACATATTATTTTAAAGACAACTAATATACAGCTCACTGAAATAAAATGTACAAGAAGTCTATGAGATGTAAGGTACAGATAAGAAAACCTGAAATGTTTTAACTTAATTTGCCCTGCTAGGAGAATCAGGACTGCAGAATTGATCCTGGCCTCATGTCAGTGACTCTTCCTGTGCGCCTGTTGACTGCTCCAGAGAACGTGCTGTGCTGCTGTGTTGACACCAGTGAATGACCAGGTTTTCCATCTTATCAAAGTCAAAGTGTTACTTCAATCCTAGGCTTTGGACAGAGTCCACTGTCTGTTTTCGTAAAAGAATACTTTCTTTTTATGAAGTTCTGTAATGAAATCTTACTGAGAAATTATTGAATCAGAAAGCAAATACAAGGCATCTTTATATTACAAAGGAAATCAATGAAGACTTAAGAAGATAACCATCTAATGCTTTAAGAAATCCCCAGTTCCGACACTTGGAGCAACGTAATTCCCACATTATGTTTTTCTATAAAAGACCTCTTCCTGCTTGTTTCCAGACTTCTTTCACTCCTTTAATGCTTTCTTTTTTCACACATTTCCAGTATTCTTGTATACTGAGCTGTTGCGGCACCTGTTAACCAAAAATGAAAACTAAGGGTCACGGTCTGCGAGTTAAACCCGGTTCACACGTGCTTGTCACTGCACAGTCCCACATTCCTCCAGAAAGGACTGGAGGTGATGACGCTGTGAAGGTGATTGCAGCAGACTGTAAACTAAAGGTAAAGGATGAGAAGTGAATGTGAGTAGGGAGTATCCCAGGGTACCGAGAGAATGGAGGCTCCTCCCCAACAAGGTAACAAAGACTTCGTGTGGCTTTCTTTCATATGTTGGTTTTAAAATGTAATTATTTCATAATGTTTTTGGTTTTCTGGTGAACTTCAGTTAGCTATGTGGAACAAAAATTATAAGCCTAAAACTTTGACCTAGCCTTGGCTAAAATTAAAAAGAAAGAAACCATAAGTCACAACATACTTGATGAGAAGCCTTAAGAAGAAACAGTGGGTTGGCCAAAGAGTTCGTCTGGGGAAACACAAATGAACTCTTCGGCCAACCCAATGATACAGTGATATATAATATAATGTAATTCTCACAAGTACTGTGTGGCCATGATTCCTCTCAGTTAAAGGAGAAGCAAAGGTTAGAAACATCTGGCTCCTGGTGGTCATATGCACAGCATGGCTGGAAATCCACCAAGTGGAAGCAAAAGTCGATTTCAGATTTTATTTATGTCCTTTTCCTATCATTGATTTGAAGCTCTTCTCTTTAATATGTTTTTGAGAAACGGCAAAGAGGCTGCTGGATGTGTTAAACTGTTAACTGGAAAGGCTGGTTTAATTTCCAGGAATGTGATCGTTAACTATGAGGTGCTGGATAAGCACAAGCTAGTGGAAATCATATTTGTTCATTTTCCGTAAATAATGTTTGCAGCAGGAAAACGAATGTGCTCTTCTAAGTTGTAATTGAACAGCTCTGTTTACATGAACCCACCGCAGTCTCTCTCCTGTTCTCCCGCCTGCCTTTCTTCTGCACTCATTACCTACTTATCATCTCCTGGAACCTTGTTTTCAACCTGCGGATGGCTTTCATGAGTGTCTCTAGCAGATTCTAATCTAAACAAAATTTTGAGTTTGATTTGTCCCTCAGTTATAGACCACTATGTGAATTTGAGTGAATAATGATAAGAGCTAACATCTACTTCAAGTGTCTCAGCCACTACATTAAATATTTTATGCTTAACTCTCATAATAATTCTTTCTGGTAGATTTCGTTTCTCACTGTTACAGATGAGGAATCTGAGGCTCAGAAAAATTAAGTGTCTTTGCAAGATTTGGCAGTTAGTATGTGATAGGGCTGGGGTTTGAGTCTAGGTGTCTAACTACAAAGCCCAAAGTAAAATTCCAGGCTATGACTTCTGAGTAGTGCTTCCTGATTCAGACTATTTTTAAAAAAAGCAAAGAAAAATGGTGGATCCCATCTGTAGGAGATACTTCAGTGTTGTAACTATAGCTTATGATCTCTTTAAAAATGATGAAAACTCCATTTAAGACTGTACATTTGCTCAAATTCTAGGTTTACTTCCATTCATTTAACTACATATAAACATGTAACTATTTAAAAACTCAAAATCTGTTACCCATAAACCTCGATGCATCCTGTTTTTTAACACCCCAAGAAACTCTTCATGACTGAGACACTCATCACCATCCAAATCAAAGATCTTGAAGACGGTGTCCAAGATATTGTCGGAGAGTTCTTGTCCCGTTGCTACCTTCACAGCTCTCTTAAACTCCGCTAAAAGGAGAAAATATAAAAACTCATCAACAATGTAAAATAGTCTAAGTCTAAATGTTTATTATTTGAGAAGTAAAAACAACTCTATATATTTATCACTTGGGAAGTAAAACAAGAACAAAAATGTGTTCAAATAATAAACTTGGCTGAGAAATGTCAGCACGCTATTTTAATGTAATCAGTGTTTTGAACACAGATATTTAAATATTTTCTTCTACTTCTCAGGGGAAAGGTAAAGTAAAAGCAAAAAAGTAATTGTTAATAAACTGTTGTAAATCTGGAATAACCACATTGAATTCATTGAAAGGCCAATCAACTGTTTTTTCTGGTAAGTGGTCCCTCGATTGGTATCAACCAGGTGAAGAACAGAGTGATACTGTTTACAGATGATAAAAATTAAGTGATTCATATAACTTACCTAGTCTGACAGGGCGATGAGCTAAACTGAACATCTGCATGGCAATAGCGAAGTCTTCCAAGTGGGTCGCAAAATGACAAAATGACTTGAACTCATCCAAACTAATGCTCTAATAAAATAACAAAGTGAGTTTTTATTACAATCTTGTAAACACATTAAATGATTTTATGAATACAACTGTGAGTCCTCTTTTCTGTCATAAAGCTGGTGCACTTACATCTTTCTAAGCAAGTCTATTAAAAAATCTGAGATGCAGAATAACAATAGAACTATAGATTCCAGAGATTAGGAGGAACCCCAAGAGGTTACGTGCAGGGCCCCTGGGTGTGCCCGTGCAGACTGAGCACTGTGTGAGCGTGAGTGCACGGCTGGGGGCCCCGGGGCTGTGAGAGTGGGGCTGGGGGCGTGTGTTACAGCCCCGCTGTATCTCCTCAAAGGTCCTACGTGGGGCTTCCCTGGTGGCGAAGTGGTTGAGAGTCCGCCTGCCGATGCAGGGGACACGGGTTCGTGCCCTGGTCCAGGAAGATCCCACATGCCGCAGAGCGGCTGGGCCCGCGAGCCATGGCCACTGAGCCTGCACGTCTGGAGCCTGTGCTCAGCAACGGGAGAGGCCACAACAGTGAGAGGCCCGCGTACCGCAAAAAAAAAAAAAAAAAGATTTAATTGCTGGAATGTGACTCACTCCTTTCTTTTCCTGCCTCTGAGGCTGGCGTTTCTAGCAGATGGGGGAGCTCCAAAGGGGCGGAGCCTCGGAGAGTGTGGGTCTCCCAGCAACTGCGTGGGCAGGGTCTCCCACCAGCCCACAAGGGATGTGCAGAATGACTGAGAAGGAAGCTCTCCCGGGTCAGCCTTGGGCTTCCAGGGCTAACGTGAAAGTGCAGCAAACCTAGGCTGTTCAGACTGTACAACATCACATTTACAGACTGATTTAAGGGACAACTGCTATGTCTGTAATAGTAAGACATTCTAGTCAATACCAGGGGGTGTCTCTACAGTGAGATAAGTTTTCTTTTCTATCCATCAAGGCTTTAAAGTTTTTTCTATATATTTCTTGTTAAATTTATTTCTAATTGTTATATATCTCTATTGCAATTATAAATGAGATCTTCATTATATTTTATTATCTTTTTCCTCATTATAGAGATAGATTTTAAAAAATTATATAAAAACACATGCCCACTAAGAGGTAAAATGAGGTCTGGGTTTAAAAAAAATAACTTATTTATTTTTGGCTGTGTTGGGTCTTCCTCGCTGCACGCGGGCTTTCTCTAGTTGTGGTGAGCGGGGGCTACTCTTCAATGCAGTGCGTGGGCTTCTCATTGCGGTGGCTTCTCTTGTTGCAGAGTGCAGACTCTAGGCACGCTGGCTCAGTAGTTGTAGCTCACGGGCTCTAGAGCGCAGGCTCAGTAGTTGTGGTGCACGGGCTTAGTTACTCTGCGGCGTGTGGGATCTTCCCAGACCAGGGCTCGAACCCATGTGCCCTGTACTGGCAGGCGATTCTTAACCACTGTGCCACCAGGGAAGTCCTGAGGTCTGGGTTTTAATTTGGGGTAGTGGGGCACATAATGAGGGAATTTAAAAAACAAAAAACCCCCCAAAAAACCACATGCCCATTTGAAAAAAAAAGTGCTTTGGAACAATAAAGTAAAAAATTACTCAAAATCTTACCACTGTCCATTAACCATTATTAACAATCATCATTTCATGCGTCACACAATTATATAATAGACAGTAGGTTAGTCTTCATTAATTTGGAAGTTACTTTATTGAATTATATAAACATGTCTAACTTACTGTTTCATTTTCAACATGAGCGTAATAAAAAGGCACACCAACCTCTCCTGCGGACAGCTTCTCTCTCACATTTTTCCAATAAATGTCTTTATTTTCAGTGTTGGTGAAAAAAAGGAGCCATTCTGCAAAGTCTTCTTTTCTCATGAAACTCAAACCTTTAGAGAACTGAAGGAACTCCATCTCTTGGACCTCCGTCTGTAAGTTTTCCATAAATCTAAATGTTAAAATATGAGATGGATGTCAGTAACTCATGGCTTCGCCTTAGTGCTATAAATGGACTGCAGGCGCCTTAAGCAGCACCTCTATGAGTTTGCATACGTTGCAGATCCCCTTACGTACCTTCCACGTGTTAAAAGATCTGTACTACATGTCATGTCACAATTTAACAGAAATATACATGGGGAGCAAAATATGTTCTCGTTCAATGGGAGAAGAACTGTCACTGTTAAAAATTTACTTGCTTTAGAGCCTGCATTTATTCCGTAGACCTTAAAAGTATGACAGGGAAGTTTGATTTCAGGCTTCTACCTATGTGATAGGTAAGAGTCGGTTTCCTACAACATTTTCTGAATGTACTGGATACATGAATTTATTTATCAATGCCGTGTGTCTTTGGGTCAAAGCAGAATTTTATCTAAAATTTGAAGCATTTCAAGTTTGGGCTGATCAACTAACTCTTTTAGTGATACGCTTTGTCCTCCGTTTTACTGAGTTTTACTGTGCTGGGTGCTGTGATGGCATTAACTGATTTTTTTTTTTTTTTAAACCTGTACACTTTTACTTTTTTTTTTTTTTTTTTACTTTTTTATTTATTTATGGCTATGTTGGGTCTTCGTTTCTGTGCGAGGGCTTTCTCTAGTTGCAGCAAGTGGGGGCCACTCTTCATCACGGTGTGCGGGCCTCTCACTATCGCGGCCTCTCCCGTTGCGGAGCACAGGCTCCAGACACGCAGGCTCAGTAATTGTGGCTCACGGGCCTAGCTGCTCCGCGGCATGTGGGATCTTCCCAGACCAGGGCTCGAACCCATGTCCCCTGCATTGGCAGGGAGACTTTCAACCACTGCGCCACCAGGGAAGCCCTCAACTGATTCTTATAAGGACTGTTAAAAGGGTGTTTTACTTGCAAATGAGTGTACAGTGATAAGGGAAGTAGAAAATATGGTATAAAAACGTTACTAACTGTTCCTTTCCTTTTTCTTTTTCTTTGGGCTCTACCTGAGGCTGAAATATTATAAACTTAATTGTTGTTAAAACTATCCATTGTCTGGTTTAAGCTCTTTCATCTTAACTAATTATACTACTTCTGAAGAACATTAAATGTGCTTAATGATAAAATCTTGTCTCAAATTATACGTCTTGTCAAGACATGAAAGTTTGGGACACGATACTGGACATAAATATCTGAATTGAAGAATTTACAGTACAAAAGGCCACCAAATGCATCCTGAACAAATTAAATAGTTTATAAATTAGTGTCTTAATTGGAAGACAGTGTCATAATTGGAAACAACGGGAGAAATCTGTTTTGCTTATCTGGGTCTTTTAGGCCACAGTGTCTTGTAGAGTATTTACTACTAATCTGCAAGTTTACCAATCAAGGCCATTCTTCCCGAGAGCCGATCGCGGAATATATTTACCAGCACAGCAGGCTTACAGACATCTCTGAATTTATAAAAGCTCTTCATGAACTTAGAACATCCTCAACTAATAATTGGTATTTCAGAATAAAAAAAAAACATCCCAGTCCTAGAAAGTACATCTGCATCAATATCCTCCTAATTTTTCCTGATGAGAAAACTTGAGACCAATTTTCTTCCCTTTCCAACCACTTCCCTATCTTCAGTCACAAAGTTATTTTAAGTTTTAACTATTTATTGGAATAAAAAATGAGGTCAAACATACCACACAGGAAATAAACACAGGGGTTATTTCTGGTCACTAGTTTTAGGGCTAACCATTGAATTTAGAGGAAGAGAAAAAGAAATGCAGAAGACAAGTCCCCAGTAAAGTAAGACGACAGGGAGGAAGAGACGGGAAAAACAAACAACACAAACAGGCACTGGCACAGAGCGGGTAAACACCATCGCCAGCTGCCTGCGGAGTCTGAGCTTCAGTATTTTTTCCCCTGAACTATATATATGCTGATAAAGAACTGAATTTTCACAGTTAAATTACCTGTTGATTTCATAACAATGAATAGACACCAAAATTCCAGGAGATAGAACTTAAATTATACTTTAGCTTTTACTGAAATGGCTAAGTGGTATTTCAGCTGGAGAATCTGACTAGTTGTAGAAGTAAAAAAAAAAACCCCATACAAGCCACCAATTTATCCACATGCTCCCTCAGTCACTGGTACGTTTCTCTTGACACCTGATGGCATCTACTAAGTCCGTCTGTCCCTCTGGTCACCTGGGGGGACTACTTCCTTGAAAGCCCACCCAGTGCCCCCAACCACCTAGCAAGCAACTGCAGGACCACCTCTTTCAGAAACTCTGTGACTGCTCAAAACTTAAGACAAACTGTGTCTGAATTTCACCTCTCCAATTTCTAGTTACATGATCTACTATAATAGTTATACCTGCGTCACATATAAGCTTGTGAACAGCCTCACTGAGTGGGTCTCATCATCACCATCTCACTGGTGAAGGAACAGACCCGACACTCAGGTCCAATCGCTTGTCAAATCAAATCACACTTAGCAAACTGTCAAGTTCCGCACTGGAACCCAGGTTTGTCTAAATCATAAATATGTGTTTTTTTTCCAAAGTATAATATTGTTTCTCTAAATGAGAAAACTAGTTATCTCTAGGTAAATACCATAATTAGCTACCACAACACTAACTCTGTGTCACCTTCCCTGCCTTTCCTTGAGACTTACAAGCTGTACTTTACAAAACAATATCCTTTATCAGACAAGCTGTAAAGAGGATGCTAAGACAAAGGTCAGAAGAGAAAAGCAAACATCTTTTTATAAGGAAGGATTATATGTTATACTCCCATAAAAACAAAACTATAAGCTCCACATAACACATACTGAAAGAACTTCTTGTGCAATTTCAATGAGTAATTTGGCCACTATAATGATGACCGGTTAAAAATTATATGTATAACGTTATATTATATATACATAATATAATATATGGAAGCTATTTTCTGTTACTTTACGACTTACGCAAAATGTTAAAGACATGTTATGATTACCGAATTCTAGCCCAGTGCACCTGTAACGTTCATTTCAGGGGTGGCCTCCTCCATCTAAGAGCCAAGTCCCTGAAAAACTGCATTTTTTGTTAATCGGATTCTTTGTTAATTGGATCTTTTTTTAAATTGTGTAATGGTAGTACAAATTTCACAGGACCCATTAATTACAGAAACTTTAAGAAAAAGTTTAAAGTAAGAATTCTAAATGAAATTATTCCCTTTAAGGAAAATTAAAGTTAGAAGCAACTTTGAACAATCACTAAGCCCTACAATTTTATCTCCTAAACGTGTCTTGAAAACTCCCAGTCCAAAGTCTTTATCGCCACCCCACTGGTTCAGGGCTCCTGTCATTCCTCATCTGCAGTAGCCCAGCGGGCTCATGTCGCATCGGATCCCCCTTGTCGTTGCCCACCATCTTGCCAGAGTGACGCCCATCTGACCAGGCACCAAGCGCGGGACGCCTGTGGGGCCTCCCTTACGGCGTAACTCAAGCTGGACCTTCTGGTGCGTGAGCCCTCACACAGGAAGCATACGTCTCCCGGGCCTCCACCTTCACCTCTGCCCACCCCTCATGCCTGTTTATTTCTCTACCATGCCTGCCCTCTCTGATTCCTGGACAAGCCATATGTTCTCCCGCGTGTCCTTCCTCGTGCTGTTCTCCGTCCCTCCCTCCCCGACCATTTCTCCCCAGCTAATTCCTGCTCACCTGTCAAGATCGGCGTAGGGCTATTTCCTCCAGAAAGCTTCCTGATCACCCACTCCAGAAGTGATCTTCTGCGCTGCCCCAAACCCTATCCACCTGTGATAGCACTGACCGAATGCGTTTAAATGTTCTCTGCACGTTTACTAGATGGTTCCCAGGAGGGACCAGCCCTGCGTCTGAGGCACAGCCCGGCACATAGCAGCACGTGGAATACACTCCGTCAGTCTTTAGTTAGCTGCACTGAATTGACAAGAGGCGTCTCCTTCCTCCCAAATCGGCGCTTTTCCACCATTCTGAGCTGCTTTCTGGTATCTGTTCTAAGACTCTGGTTAGTGGGGAGGCCCGCGAGCACAGGGTCTGGTTCCGCATGGAGTTGTGCTTGCCGGGGAGGAGGTGAACAGGACACGACACTGCGGTGCTTACGATGCCACAGACTGTAAGTGCGATTCCCTCCTTGCAGATGAAGACGTGAGTGCAGCAAGGTCCGCAAGCTGGACTGGACCACAGACACGCCCACCACGTACCAACGCATCAACTGGCCTGTGCTGTCCACAGCTGCTTTCACGCTGTGGCGGCTGAGCTGCGCAGCCAGGACAGAGGCCGTACTCACTGCCTGGCCCTTTACAAAGAAGGGCTGCCGACCCCTGGGCTGGGGGCGGGGACGGCGGGAGCAGAGCTGGGCTGTCCCAGCTGTGCCGTCTCAGCAGAGCCGGCCCCAGCTCCTGCCAACCATCAGCAGACGGCAACAGCAGGGGCCCGTCCAGTCTAGAAGGCCCGATTCTGGCCCCCGCTGGAGAAGCACCCAGCTGACCCAAAGACTCATGGCAATAATGAACGGTCACTGTTTTAAGTTGGGCTGGTTTGTTGTGAATTAAGAACTAACTGATACGAGGGGCATCTCCCTCTTCTAGCTGCAAACAGTAAGTTACTAATTATTGTAGTCTGTAAAATGAATACTACTTGTCATAATAGGTTAGAGGTATTTTTGAGCATAGTAACTTCAGTGTACATTTCACAGGTTTTGCTCTCAGAGATACTGTATCTGGTTTTATGGCCTGCAGTTCTGGGACATAAATAAATTGTATTCAGTTGTTTCTTTACCTCTTACCTATAAAATTTCCCTAAATGAATAGAAATATTTGCATTTACCTTCGAAATTCTTTATAGTGAAGTTTTCTTTCTCCTCTTTTTCCAAAGAAACGTATCTGAAGGGTTGTGTTAATTTCAGGTTCTTTCACTGTCGGTTCCTGTAAAAAAAAGATACAATAATTTCAAGTAATTATATAACCAAGAACAAAAAATGGATCCTGTAGCCTGGAATTCTTAGGACAATACCCACAAAAGATTCTTGTAACAACAACAAGAGGGCGAGAACAGATGTAGCCATTCTGTCTGTTATTCTGCATGACACTATTCTCTATCATGGCTCAAGCAGGAGGAAAACAACAGGGCTAAAACACTCAAAGGACCCAAGGTGGACTTCAGCAGTGAACGACATTTTGGATCAGGCCAAAAAGAGAGCTTAGAATAGTGGGATGAGTTATTTTCAAATGTGACCCTTAGGCATTTTCTAATAAAGCAGGACTGAGAGAATTAAAGCAGAGAAGTCTTGGACCTTTTGCTGAATGCTAGAAATGAAGCACTAGCTTTTCCTAGTTATAAAGTTACCGGCTGAGGATTCCATTCAAGGCTACGAGAGAAGCAGATTCATAGACTCTTCCTCCTTCAAATCTCCAATAAAATAAACAAAAATAATAACAAAACAGAGCAGCTAAAAAGATTATCAGCAGCAACTAAACAACAAATGGGGGTACAAACTTAAACCAAATAATCTGAAAAAGAGCATCTGCAGAAAGAAATTCAGGCACTGGATGGTCCAGCCTGCTCCCCAATCCTGCCCCCACTTCCCAGATACAGCAGCAGGTGGGGTGACTGTCACGTGGTGAGAACTCATGAAAGCCTGGGTGTAGTGGGCGAGAAGGTGGCTGGGTCCAGTGAAGCTCCGAGACAGCGTGTGGGCTCAGGCAGAGGGCAGGCCGGCTTCCGGACTTAGAAGCTTCTGGGCACTGTTCAACTGAAGGATGATCGGGAGCCCAGAGAGGGGAATGCGCTTTGGAGGCGGAGTGGGCTGTGGTCCAGGGCCTTTACGGCAGCAGGAGAGTGAGCACAGTTCAGTCCTCCAGCAAGGGCTGCAGGGCAGGGCGTCAAAACGCGACCACCTGCAGCTCAGAACCAGAGCTGGCCCGGGGAGGCAGCAACAGACCTGAAAAGAGCCTGAGGTGGGACGGGGGCCCAGCCTCCCAGCCCGTGAGCAGGGCTGCGTCTGCAAGCGGACACCCTGCTCAGTCTCTGCTCGACACCGGCCGTGCGGACATGGGGACAGCTCCCGGGCGGCCAGGCAGAGACGAGCGCAGCCTCAGGTTCTGGAGGGGACAGACTGCAGAGACTCAGCGCAGGCAAGTCACCCACACATCCAGCAACCAGCCGGCCACGGCCCTGGGGCCGCAGGGGGCTCGCCCACACCTCACCGCCCCTGCCAAGGGGTCGGCTCATGGGGAGGAAGCGGTGGTCCCAGTGGGGCTGACTGACACAGAGCCTTCCACAGTACTGACTCTTAAACACTTGACTTTGTGTCTAATAATTTTATAAAATAGCCACTATAAATACAAATGTGGATTTTAACTGGACTTCCACACAAGTGTGGGCAGGAAGTCATGCCTGGAGTTTTTTCTTAATTCCCATATAAATGCTCAGGAGATATACTAAAACACAAAACCGTATGTATTCTCGTTAAGGTTAGAATATGATCAGGATGTCTACCAAGAACACTATTACTAAACATTTTTGGGGGTAATTTTGTCCAATACATAAAGGAATAAACTAAGATTAATATTATTTAGAAATAATTTTATACTTAGAACAACCAGGAAAATCAACAGAAAAAATAAGAAAATTCAGTAAGATAGACTGGTACAGAAACATTAAAAATTAAATGAATTTCCTGCTTAACAGCAATAATTTTTCCTTTGAGGGTAAATAGTCTATTTATAATAGTAAAAAAGTTAATGAAATATCCCTAGGGATGCCCTTAAGAAACAAATTTCAGATGAATGAAAAAATTATATGTAAGAAAATAAAACCACAACTAAATCAGAGGATAATATAGGTTAGTATTTAACAACTGATTTTGATGTGGGGAAGGCATTTTAAAGAATGAAAGTAACTGAATAAATAAAAAGACAGCTAAACATGACTACATTAAAAATAAAAACATCTATAACCAAAACATCATAAACAAAAACAAATCTGAAAAATATTTCAATAATTTAGACAGACACTAGGTTAATATTCTCAAGTATATGAAGAAAAACCCTAAAGAAATTCCCAAAGAACAGAAACAGAAAATTTGGGTGTGAGGGAGACACAAGAGGGAGTGGATATGGGGATATATGTATACGTATAGCTAATTCACTTTGTTATACAGCAGAAACTAACACACCATTGTAAAGCAATTATACTCCAATAAAGATGTTAAAAAAAAAAAGAAACAGAAAATTTATAAAGTAAGGAACATGAATGGTGTACATAACTATCTTAAAAAACAACCTGTGATACCTTTTCCCCAGTCACACTGACACAGATTAAGAAACAAAACAAAAACGATACCAACTCTGGAGAGACTGCCGGCAGGCCTGTAAACTGTTACAACCTTTGAGGAAGGCAGCCTGACAATATGGGTCAAAGCCTTACAAGTAGTCATGTCTTCACCCAACAACCTGACTCTTAGAACTCCGTCTTAAATTTACTCATGTAGCTATTTACTGCATCGTACAGCAAAGATTTGGAAACAGACTTAATGACCAAGAACGGGTCAATGGTTAAAAGTGCTATATCTGGGGCTTCCCTGGTGGCACAGTGGTTAAGAATCCACCTGCCAATGCAGGGGACACGGGTTCGAGCCCTGGTCCAGGAAGATCCCACATGCTGCGGAGCAAGTAAGCCTGTGCCCACAACTGCTGAGCCTGCCCTCTAGAGCCCGTGAGCCACAACTGCTGAGCCCACATGCCACAATTACTGAAGCCCACGCACCTAGAGCCTGTGCTCTGCAACAAGGGAAGTCGCTGCAATGAGAAGCCCGTGCACGGCAATGAAGAGTAGTCCCCGCTCGCCGCAACTAGAGAAAGCCCGCGCAGCAACGAAGACCCAGCACAGCCAAAAATAAATAAATAAAATAAATCTATTAAAAAAAGTTTAAAAAAAGTGTTATATCCATAAGATTAGGTATTTGTTCATTCATTAAAAAATATTTACGGAGTATATAGGGTATGACTGGTGCTTTACCAGGCTATGTAGATACAACTTGTGTAGTAAGGAATTAACCTTACCCAGATGTCTGGCCTTTGCCCTGGGCTGCTAGGAGGTAGTCCCTAAGAGAAGGTGTCTTTGTTTACCTGGGGGCCTTGGGCCACAACAGGAGTCCAACAATGAGATTTGGGGTGGAGGCTTTGGGCCATAGGGTATCAGCTTGACCTCCAGAAGGGCTAGAGTCTGAGGTCAGCCACGAGGACAGCCAACCAGGTTTCCATGGCTAACCCCAACAGTCTCTGGATACCAAAGCCCTGGCTGGCACTACTCCGTGTGTGCTGTCACAGTCACTGCTGGGAAAGTCAGTGCTTTCCACACTCCCCTGGGAGAAGACGACCAGAACCTCTGGATTCTGCCTACGAGTCTCTCCCCTTGGCTGATTTTAACCTGCACCCTCTCACTGTAATAAAGCGTAGCCACGGACCTAACAACTTTCAGGGAGTACGATGAGTCCTTCCAATGAATTATCAGACCCAAGGTGATACTGGGGGCCCCCTGAGCCTCCAGCTGGCATCAGAGGTAAGGGTGGTCGCGTGGCCTGCTCCCTAACCTCACACGACCTCAGAAAGAATGAGGATGCGCACGCTCCAGAAGACACAGACGATTAAACGATTACCCTAAGGAGCGGCAGGTGGTGTGGCAGGACACGCAGGGAGCTGAGGACACAGAGGAGGTGCACACCCGGGAGGCGGGGCACCATTAGAGGGCCCGGACAGACGTGAAACAAGTCCAGCATAGCGCTGCTCAAAGGGAATGAAATATAAAAAAATTGTGATTTTAATAATTTGCAAAATTTGAAGCAGACATGCTCTAAAAGATGAAATGATTTGGAAATTTAAGAAAATCTCACAGAAAGCAAATTGTGGAATTACAACTGATTAAAAGATTATCAATGGAAAATTTAAGGATATACATTGCTGGTGGGAATGAAAGTTGGTTCATTTTCTACAGAAGATATTTGCCAATATTTATCAAAGTTTATCAACAACCTTAGAAATGTTCATACCTTTTGACCCAGCAAGTGAATTTCTGGGAAGTTACCCCTTGGATATATTCACATATATATAAAGTGATATGATTACAGGATTATTAACTGCATTATTTGCAATATCAAAAGACTGGATACATGTTAAATATCTTTCAAATGGGGAATGGTTACATCAACTGGTACATCCATCCATACAGTGAAGTACTACGGAGCCATTAAAAAGAATGAGATATTCGGATATGGTAAGAAAAAATGGGAGGGTATGGAACAGTGTATAGTATGCTACTGCTTGTATAAAAATGGTAAGAAGAACACATGGAAATGTTTAGTTGCTTATTTATATACATGCTTATATACACATGAAATATCTCTGGAAGAATACCCAGGACCTGGGTCATGGGGAGGAAAGTTCTGCCCTGCATACATCCTCTTGTGAGTCTTTTGAGGTCTGGATCATTTGAATGTAGAAAATCTATTTAAAATATTTAGAAAAATTAAGTTACTGTTAATTTCCCCAACTATTTGGGAATACTTATTTGAGCAAACAGAATAGAGAAGCTATTGTAAATAACATCTGCTTGGAAATATTTAGTTTATTTGCACATACCTGGCATTCTGTTTCATTAGTTACTCTTGTCTTCGAGTCATCCTGTTTACTTATGATCTTCTGCAGCTAGAAAGAATGCAAACGTGAATTTAGATGCGTGTCTCCTGGAGTTTAAAAAACCACCTAAAAGACAGATGCTAAGTTTTTATTATAAAATGTTTACTAGTTATTTGTTAAATATTAAATTATTTTTGCATTGTAACTCCTAACATTAGTTTTTACCCCTTAGATCATATAAGAATCAAAGGAGAAAACAGATATGCAAGTAGTAACATTATTATGAGTTGGATCATTTGTTCTCCTAAGAAAGCTGGCTTACTTTATGTGTGTATCTATCCATCTATCTATCTAAAATATATACACACACACACATATATATATTCTAAAGGCATCACTGTATAAAAACTTCATGATTACCCTCATTCTTCAAGAGAATTTTTATTCCCTTCTTTTTTTTTCTCTATCTCTTCTCTTCTTTTTCTATCTCTGGTGCTTTATGACCACATTTCAAGTACCTAGCTCTTAAAAAGTTATTCGTATCATATAAATGCTCTTCCTTTTTCTCCTTATGCATTTACAAAGCATTAAAATAATTTAAAGGCCTACATTTCTACTAATTATAAACTGTCAATAGTACCTTCAAAAAAAACCCAAAAAAACAAAAAAAAACAGTACCTTCAGACTGAGTATATTAAAAAACCTACCTACCTTTCAGAGTCATTTGTACCAATCCTCACATGGAAAGCAAATTAAAAAAAAAGTTTTTAAAAAAAATTAAATGTAGACAAAATCTCAAACTATGGATTCAAATCAATTAGGAGACAAACCTTCACCCATTTTTTCTAGGCTACTTCTTTCTTAATAGTCTGAAAACTGCTGCCACTAAATTCCAAATTAACGAAGTAGTTGCTTCTGTTTTATTTGTTTTAGGCATATGGTTTATCTCTAGTTCTCTCAAGCCCTCAAACTTTTCAACATTCTCCCACCCCCACTTATTCTAGGGAATGAAATTGAGAAGCTTTCATTTGTTTTATCATTTTTAAATTGACCATCAACCTACTGCCAAGTTCAATACCCAAACACTTCTTGCTTTGCTTTCCACACCTCCTCTTAAAATTTTTAATAATAGAAATTTCAGACATAGCAAAGAGACTCCTATAATAACCCACCATATATACACTATTCAGCTTCCACAGTTCACAGTATCCTGCCATTCTTGGTCCAGCTATACTTCTACCTACTCCCGGTTCCCTTCTCAATTATTATTATTTATATCTCTTCTGGAAAAATTTTTATCCACTGAAACGTACACATCTTAGCCATACAGTTTTAACCTGAGTAACCAATCGTCTGCCACAGAGCAGAACATTTCCTTTCCTCAGAACGCTTCTTGTGTCAATTCCCAGGCAACGCATTCTAGCTGCATCCCCACAGAGGCAGAATCAAATTAGTTTCACTTAGTTTACAAATTCAAATAAATGGTATCAAGGAGTACATGTTCCTTTGCGTCTCTTTTCACTCAGTATAATGATTTTGTGATTTATCCATGTTGTTTGCATATCAGTAGTTTGTCCTCACTTATTGCTGAGCTGTATCCCATTTGTATAAATACACCAATATTTATCCATTCACTCATGATAGATGTTTGCATTGCTGTCTCCAGTTTTTGGCTACTGCGAATCAAGCTGCCATAAACTTTCCGTTTTCCCAGCTTTACTGAGGTATACTTAATATACAGAACATTGCACACAATAATGTATACGTTTTGATGAATTTGTACCTAGGCATACACCCATGATACATCACCACAATCGAGGTAATAAACATATCACCTCTGTTTTTGTTTGTTTGGGTTTTTTTTTTTGGTGATAAGAACACTTAGCATGGCACCCAGCCTCTTAACGGAGTTTCAAGTGCAGGGCACCATATTGCTAACTACACCCACTATGTTGTACAGCACAGCTCCGCCATCAACTTCCCTGTTTTTGACATGTTTTAATATTTCTCTTGAATAAATACCCAGGAGGGGAACAGTTAGGTCTGTGCAACTTTACAAGAAACGGCCAAACCCTTTTCCAAAGTGAATTCTCGTTCCTTCACATCCTCACCATTTGGTGTGATCAGTCTTTTTAATCTCAGCCATTCTGTTGGAAGTACTGTTCTACTTCACTGTGGTTTTAACTTGCATTTCCCTGAAAACTCACGTGGAGCACTTTTTCAAGTGCTATCTCCCATTTGTACATTTTCTCTCGTGAAGTTTCTGTTGTAGTCTTTTGCGTACTTAAAAAAATTTTTTTAAACTATTAAGTTGTAAGCATTTGTTATATATTCTGGATACAAGCCTTTTGTCAGATATGTTTGGAAAATATTTTCTCTTATCCTACAATTTGCCTATTCGTTTTCTTAATAAACAGAAGTTATTAATTTTGATGATGACTACTTTATCAGTTTTTTCTTTTATGGTTACTGCTTTTAGTGCCCTAAGCAACTCTGCCTACCCTAGATTCTGAAGATATTCTCTTATATTTTTTCCCAGAAGCTTAGTGGTTTTAGTTTTTATGTTTAGATATATAATACATCTCAAATACATTTTTTTTCAAATACATTTTTGTATGTGGTGTGAGGCAGAGGTTATGACTAATCTTTTTCATATATACATCTTATCCGTTTGTTCTAGTGTCATTTGTTGAAAAGACTTTTCCCATTAACTGATTTGGTGTCTTTAATGAAAATTAAGTGACCATGTAAGCGTGGACTCTTTACTATCCTCCACTATCTACTTGTCCATCCTGTGGGCAATATCACAGTGTCACTGTTACTATAGCTTTGTAGTGTCTTAAAGTCAGGTAGTGTGAGTCAACCAGATTTGTTCTTGTTTCTCAAGATTGATTTGAGTATTTTAGGTCCTTTGCTTTTATTTATTTATTTATTTGGGCCACGCCTCGTGGCTTGCTGGATCTCAGTTCCCCAACCAGGGGTCTTAGGCTCCCTGCAGTGGAAGTGCAGAGTCCTAACCACTGGACCGCCAGGGAATTCCCAGGTCCTCTGCTTTTTTCTTTCTTTTTTTTTTCTTTTATAAATTTATTTATTTATTTGGCTGCGTTGGGTCTTCCTTGCTGCACGTGGGCTTTCTCTAGTTGTGGCGAGCGGGGGCTACTCTTAGTTGCAGTGTGCAGGCTTCTCCTTGCAGGGGCTTCTCTTTGTTGCGGAGCACAGGGTCTAGGCACGTGGGCTGCAGTAGTTGTGGCACGTGGGCTGCAGTAGTTGTGGCACGTGGGCTCAGTAGTTGTGGCTTGTGGGCTCTAGAGCGCAGGCTCAGTAGTTGCGGTGCACGGGCTTAGTTGCTCTGCAGCATGTGGGATCTTCCTGGACCTGGGCTCGAACCCTTGTCCCCTGCATTGGCAGGTGGATTCTTAACATTGCACCACCAGGCAAGTCCCAGGTCCTCTGCTTTTAAATATACACTTTAGGGACTTCCCTGGTGGCGCAGTGGTTAAAAATCTGCCTGCCAATGCAGGGGACATGAGTTCGAGCCCTGGTCTGGGAAGATCCCACATGTCGCGGAGCAGCTAAGCCCATATGCCACAACTACTGAAGCCTGCACGCCTAGAGCCCGTGCTCCGCAAAAGAGAAGCCACTGCAAGAAGCCCGCGCACTGCAACGAAGAGTAGCCCCCGCTCGCCTCGACTACCCAATGCAGCCAAAAATAAATTAACAAACATTTTAAAATCGGCTTGTCAACTTCTATAAAAAAAGACTGCTGGGATTTTGCTTGGCAAAGTTTAATCTCTAGACCAATTTGGGAAGAACTAAATCTTCTAATCCATTAACATGGTATATTCCTCCATTTACTGAGGCCTCCTTGAATTTCTACCAGCGATGTCTGAAGTTTTTGGTGTATGTTTTTTGTTAAATTTATTTCTACTTATTTTATACCATCCAAAAAGAACTGATCTTAATTTCATTTTCCAAATGTTTGCTACTAATTATATGGAAATACAATAGATTTTTCCATACTGATCTTCTATGCTTTGATTTTGTTGTTGGTTCCTTAGTCATATTATCTGTGAATAAAGTCAAATATACTTCTTCCTTTCTACTATTTTTATCTCTCTATTTTCTTTTCCTGTATTGCTGTTATCTTTAGAATCTCCAGTAAACTGTTAAACAGCAGAGGTAAGAAAACACATCCTTTGCCTTGTTCCTGATTAAGGGGAAAGCATTCAGTATTTTGTGTTGTAGCATGACATTAAAAAAAATTTTTTTGTAAATGCCCTTTATCAGTTTGAAGAAGTTCTCTCCTATTCCTACTCTGAGTTTTACACAAAAATACTTATTTTGTTAGATGCTCTGTCTGCATGTTCTGATATGATCATGTTGGTTTCTCCTTTATTCTGTTAATATGATCGACTGCACTGACTGATTTTCAACCATGAAATGAATTTTGTATTCCTTGGATAAATCTCACTTGGTTGTGATGTATTATTTTATATGGTGCTTGATGTGTTTTGTTCTATCTGGTTAAGTATTTTCATACCTCTGTTCATGAGGAAAGTTGGTCTATAATTTACTTCTCCTGTTAGGTTTTTGCCAAGTTTTAGTTATCAGGGATATGTTGGTCTCATAACATGAGGGAAATGTTCCTTTTTCTTGTATTTTCTGAAAGAAACTATGCAAACTGGGCACAGTTTGACAGATTTCACCAGTGAAACCATCTGAGCCTGGACATTTCTTTGTGGGAAAGTTTTTGATAACAAACCCAATCCTTTGATACAGGACTATTTAGATTTCTACCCCACCTCTTGTTTTGGTAAGTTTTCCTTTTTTTTTTTGCGGTACGTGGGCCTCTCACTGTTGTGGCCTCTCCCATTGCGGAGCACAGGCTCTGGACGTGCAGGCTAAGCGGCCATGGCTCATGGGCCTAGCCGCTCCATGGCACGTGGGATCTTCCCGGTCTGGGGCACGAACCTGTGTCCCCTGCATTGGCAGGCAGACTCTCAGCCACTGCGCCACCAAGGAAGCCCTGAGTTTTGCTTTTTTAAGGCACTTGTCCAGTCATCTGAGTTATCAGGTTAATAGTCACATATGAATCAGTTGTTCACAATATTCCATTTTTATCCTTCTGATACCTCTAGGATCTCTGGTGATTTCTCTCTTTTCATTGCTAATACTGGTAATATGGATCTCCTTTTGTTGTTTGTTTTTGATAGATCAAGTACTGAAAATTAGTCAAAATTTATCATATAATTAAAAAAACAATAGATGTTAGTCATAAAATGATAAATTTTATAGAAAATTCGAAACATCTTTTTTATTATAAGACACTTAATAATGTTATAATAACCTTCACATAGTTATGATAAATAGTTAAAAACAAACAAATGAAACAAACAAGCACATAGGATTAGTTGACTGAGATACGAATTTCTTAGGAGGCTTATTACAGTACTGGCTTATTCCAATTTAGTGTAATTTTTTTTTTTTTTTTTTTTTTTTTTTTTTTTTTTTATGCGTTACGCGGGCCTCTCACTGTTGTGGCCTCTCCCGTTGCGGAGGACAGGCTCCGGACGCGCAGGCTCAGCGGCCATGGCTCACGGGCCCAGCCGCTCCGCGGCATGTGGGATCTTCCCAGACCGGGGCACGAACCCGTGTCCCCTGCATCGGCAGGCGGACTCTCAACCACTGCGCCACCAGGGAAGCCCCAATTTAGTGTAATTTAGAACAAGGGTCTCTCCTAAAGTCTACCCATGTGGGTTTAGTGCCACATAAAGCTTGTCCTGTCAGAGTCGTATCTAGAACATTCTGGTCTGGACTCAGGGAGCGTGTTACCCAGGTTGGTGCATGTTGAAATTACAGGGCTGTATATTTAGTTCTATAATAGCCCCATTAGAAACTACTTTGTATCCAGGTATCCTCTTAGGCCAAAAGGTCTCTCTGGTCTACCAAGATGCTTTCTAAGATGGCTTGTGCATGATGCTGATTCATGACAGCAACGGACTAAGTGCCTCTCCTGCAACCATTCTAAGTGCTGGGATATAGTGGTTACGGAAAGATAACATCCTTGCTGTTGTTAACTTACATTCTAATGGGCCAGAGGTAACAAACAAGTGAACAAATAAATAAGAGAATTTCAGATGGGGGAAAGGGCATTCTAGGTGGAGGTAAGAGCAAAGTCTGGCAGAAACAGGGGTGCTTTCTTAGAGAAACAAAAAAAGGTAAAGCTTTTACACATAAGTGGTAAAAGAAGCAGGAAGACACATTCAAATACAAATTCTGAATGTCTAAAAAACTACCAACAAATTGACTGACTTTATACTGATCCATACTTTCAATTTCAGGCTGAAAATGAAGAAAGTACATAGGGGCAATCTAACTGATTTTTGCTTCCAGGATGGATCATACTATTAAATTCTGGAATAAGAACACTGTTCCAAAATCAAGAAGGATAAACTCTACTGAAGGCCTTTATATTTAATAATAACTCTAGCAGGTGTATTTAGCATGATAAAATTATAACCTGACTGCATTAAGAGCAGTCCTTCCTACCAGTATGGAAACAACGTGAAACCAGAGGACCACCTAAGGAGAAATTTTTACTAGTAAACAGACTTGTCAGTCTATCTATTTATTGTTTAAAGAAGTTGCACTGAAACCCTGGCACTCATCCCAATAAGCAGATGTACTATCCATCAAGGTAAAAATTAAATGGACTTACTATTACTGGCTTTGATCATTGCTGGCACTGTGTGTTATTATCTGACAGAGAATGGCTTATACGCTTAGTTCCTATTTTACTTGTTCTTGGGAGAAAGAAGTAAGCGATACACTTACCAACACAGTTTGTAGATCTGGATATTAATAAGACAGGAATGTACCACAAAACACAAAAGTAATAAACTAAGGCAATTTGTATTTTAGGACAGCTTTACAAGACTTTATATTAATACATTTCTTCATTACTTTTGCATCTGCTGTTCAAATCACGTTGTTATATCTATGTTTTGGGTATTAAAGTAACTCTCATTACTTTTCTAGCAACAAATAAAATGCACAGGGAAACATTCAGATAAGCTGAAAAAAAGAACAAACCCACAAAACCCTGCCTTTTAAATATGCTTTTCTGATCTGAAAAGAACTGTTTGGTGCTTTCAATAAACTTTCAGGGCTTCCCTGGTGGCGCAGTGGTTGAGAGTCCGCCTGCCGATGCAGAGGACGCGGGTTCGTGCCCTGGTCCGGGAAGGTCCCACATGCCCCGGAGCGGCTGGGCCCGTGAGCCATGGCCGCTGAGCCTGCGCGTCCAGAGCCTGTGCTCCGCAACAGGAGAGGCCACACAGTGAGAGGCCTGCGTACCACAAAAACAAAAAAAACTTTCAAATAGAAGATGCTACAAACTTAGGTGTCCTAACACAAGGACCATGGAAATGAAATAATTATTTAAATAATTAATGTAAGCATAGTTTTTTCTCCTCTATGCTGTTATTTTCTTCTTTATTAAAAAAATGTTTATTTATTTATTTTTGGCTGTGTTGGGTCTTCGTTGCTGTGCACAGGCTTTCTCTAGTTGCGGCGAGCGGGGGCTACTCTTCGTTGCAGTGCGCGGCCTTTCTCAGCCCGGTCCTCCTCTGAATTCTCCCACATGCGAGGCAGGGTAACACTGAAGAAAGAGCGAGCTCCAGAGCTGGACAGACCTAGAATCAAACCCTGCGCTGCACAACAGTTTCCTCATCTGTAAGGCGGTGACTTCTCTTGTTGTGGAGCACAGCCTCTAGGCGTGCGGGCCCAGTAGTTGTGGCTCGCGGGCTCTAGAGTGCAGGCTCAGTAGTTGTGACGCACGGGCTTAGTGGCTCCGCAGCATGTGGGAACTTCCCAGACCAGGGATCGAACCCGTGTCCCCTGCATTGGCGGGCAGATTCTCAACCACTGCGCCACCAGGGAAGTCCCCTATGCTGTTATTTTAAATCGACAAACTGCATCATGCTCATGGGTTATCAAGTTTAGTGTTTTATTCCTAAGATCAGCACAAAGAACCCTTTATAGGCGTAGAAGGTTGAGCTTTATAAACTTAAAACTTAAAAAAAAAAAATCAGTGATGTATCCTAACATTCTTTTTCTTGTTTCCTTAATTCATGGATTGGTCATCTAAGAATTTCCCAAACATTTAAGCAAAAAACTGTAGTATTTAGAAAGTGTTCTGTAAATTCAGAGTGTTCAACTATTACGTTAAAACAAGTACTTGAAAAGCTTTTGAGGCAGGTTTGCTCAACAGCTGCAGGAGCAGAGGCTGCCCACACAGAAAGGAGACTGCTGGGTGGCCCTGAGTCTCCCCGAGAAGAGGACTGAAGAAGGAAAGGGGACGAGGACGTTCAGTGTCGGTCGGGGCCACCACGTGACCGCGCTGCAGAGCACCTGAGCTTTGGCGCCGCATGTGTGACAGTGAGGTCACCAGGGGCCCCACTGTGTCCACTTCATGACGCTACCTCAGCTTTCCCGTTCTGGGGGGGTGGACAGTGGGGACAGCGCTTCTAAAACCTGGCCTCCTCTTGTGACTCCCAGGAAGGAACAGAGCAGAAAGTTCACCCAGGGCTGAGGGGTTACTGTTTGTGTGAACTTACACCCTTACCTAGCCCAGCCTTTCATGATTCTTAACCTCTACTTGAATAATAACGACCATCTCAAGCACATCCTTCTCCCGGACCTGAGGCAGCCTGAGGTGCTGGAATGTGAGGGGCTCCGTGACTTATGACACTGGTATTTCAGGTCCTACTTGTGCAGACAGACACATTTTCACCCTCAAGCTAACCTCAAACCAGTTTCCTTCCTTAATCATCAGACATCCCAGAAGAGCAATTTTTCTCTGCTGCCACCAACTCTGCATTTCCCATTCACGTCTTCTGTTCCACAGCCTCGGTCTCCAGTGACCTGCAAGTTTAAGGGGCTCCCGCGGCCTCTGTGGCACCTGAGGACGCCTCAAGGAGATGGATGCTGCGTGCTCTGCCTCGAGCCCACCGCCCGCACTCTGCCGTGCTTCTCCTTCTCTACCTGCTCCTCCTTTCAGCCCCTGGCTTCTCACCCTCAGCTTGGTCCCTTAAGCGAACCTGTTCTCTAGACTCTGGCTTACCCACCTCACTCTACATTCTCCGCTCTGAGGTCACACACGCTCAGGACTTAACGGTCACCTCTTCCAGGATGCTTCCTAGTCCCAGCCCCACTCGGGGTCTGCAGACAGCTGCCTGCATGGATGTCCTACTAGTTTAGCAGGCTCACATTCCCAAGCTCAGAGTTAAGGCCTTTCTCAGCCCGGTCCTCCTCTGAATTCTCCCACATGCGAGGCAGGGTAACACTGAAGAAAGAGCGAGCTCCAGAGCTGGACAGACTTAGAATCAAACCATGCGCTGCACAACAGTTTCCTCATCTGTAAGGTGGGGACACTACTACTGATTTTGTAGGCTGCTGTAAAGATCTAATAATATAGCACAGACGTCATAACCGATCCTCCAGAGAATGAGTCCTCTGTGCCCTTTGATCAGTTAGCACTATCATGACTCCTGGTCAGAAAAAGCAGTGACCACCGTTGATTTCTTCCTCATGCTGGAGGCTGGGCCCCACAGAGCCTGCACGCAGCACCTCTTGCGGGATTTCCCACTTCTCACTCCCAGCTGAAAACTGGACGATGACAACAGCCTATGGGCCTCCTGGCCTCCAGGCTCTCCACTTCCGGTTGGTCTTCACACTGCGGCCAGAGATGAATCTGGAACACTGACGAGCCGGCTGGTCTCCCCGACAGAGTGCAATCCACATCCTACGTGTCTGCGCACACTTCAGCTGCACAGCTTCAACCACAGTGTCAGACAGCGGCCTACAGGTATTATTCCCCAAGGGAACACTAACGACAGTCACTTAATCACTGTTTGTGCCAAACACAGCAATGTTATTTCTGCTTTCCTTCACCTGAATGGAACTGATTTCAAAGATAAACTTATGATGACTGTCTAGTATTTCCCTTCTTTCGTGCTTTTCGAGTATTTTTAACCCAAGGTCCTGAGTAAGAGCTATGTATGATATCTGGAAATTCTTGGTTCTTTCCATTTTGTCTGTTTACAAGTACCTTCAACTTCTTGGTGGAATGCCAGGCTGCTTTCATAAAGCAGTTGGTAACTGGTTAACAGTGATAAACTTTACCCACGCTGCTTCTTTGGAAACAAACAGATTTGGTAATGTTTGTTCACAATGACCTAATGAAACGCATTTTTGTTTTCAAATCCATATCTCTTACATATGACATATTTTGAATACATGAAACATTCAAAAGATTCTTTAAGCAGTTAAATGGTATGGTTTTCTCTATAGATTTTCTATTACATTAAAAAATTTATTATTCTTTATTTTATTTATTTATTTTTGACTGCACTGGGTCTTCGTTGCTGTGCGCAGGCTTTCTCTAGTTGCGGCGAGCGGGGGCTACTCTTTGTTGCGGTGCGCGGGCTTCTCGTTGCGGTGGCTTCTCTTGTTGCAGAGCACGGGCTCTAGGCGCCGGGCTTCAGTAGTTGTGGCTCACGGGCTCTAGAGTGCCAGCTTAGTAGTTGTGGCACACGGGCTTAGTTGCTCCGCGGCATGTGGGATCTTCCAGGACTAGGGCTCGAATCCGTGTCCCCTGCATTGGCAAGCGGATTCTTAAACCACTGCGCCACCAGGGAAGCCCCTCTATTACTTTTAACTTCTCCCACTTTGAGAAAACGAATTCCACAAGATCACGACCTGTTTCTCTGAACAGTACAGTGAAACCTCACGCATCTAGAGAAACACTTCAGGCAACTCCAATCCTTGGGAATCCTCCAGCTTTCTTACCTAAGCTGAAAACCCAGAAGTAAGAAAAACCTTTTCAGCATTTGAGACAACTGTCATAAAGAGCATGTAATAAAATATACTAAGAAGTTTCTGAAAATCTCTAGCCTTGTGTGTTCTAAAGCAGTGCTGACCAACAGTAATATAACGGAGCCACACGGTGCTTTTAAATTTTTTAGTAGGGCATTAAAAAAAGTAAAAGGACAAACCTATAGCACGGTGCTTAGCACGTATTAACTACTTAGACAAACACTGATGAATTAATGAGCACTCACATAAATGACTAACTTATGACCTTTAAAAAAAGCCTTTGAGATATGAAACAAATGGAACTCTCTTACATTGCTGGTGGGGATGCAAAATGGAACACAGATTTCGGAAAACAAAACTGGCAACTTCTTACTTTATACTTAGCATATGACCCAGAAACTCCACCCCCACATATTTAGTCAAAGAAAACATATGTTCACCCAAGACCTGTGTATGAACATTCACAGCAGCTTTATTTATAACAGCCCCAACCTGAAAACAACCAAAATGTTCATCAAGTGACTAGATAAACAGATCACATCCACACAATACTACCCATCAGCAACAAAAAGGAGCAAACTACTGACAAATGCGACACACAGATGAATCTGAGTCAAACAAAGAGTACATATCCATACTTTCTGATTCCATTTCTACGAAACTCCAGGAAAGGAACACATCTATGCTGGAAGAAAGCAGACCACTGGCTGGTCTCCTGGGGCCAGGAGAGGGGAGGAACTGAGCGTAAGGATACAGGAGGACTTTGTGGAGTGTGGCAATGTTTTAGATCTTGACTGGGCTGGTGGTGACATGAGCAAGTGGACTCTTTGAACAGGTACATCTGATTGTATATAAAGGATCCCCCATATCCCTTTGATAAGGATCCATCCACAGGTGTTGCAAATTTAATTACTAAAATATTTGGTTTTATATGTAGGAAACTATCTCAAAGATTAGAAACAAACAATATAGCAAAAAAGGTCTTCAGTAGGGAATACATTTATAAATCAGTGGGATCCTACAAAAATTAGGTTTATAAATATTTAACATCTTTAGAAGTTATCTGGAAGAGGGTGTATAGTGTATAAATCTAAGCATAAAGTAAATGACAAGAACACATATGTGAGTGGGCAGTAAAGCAGCAGGTGAAATTCTCAATGTTGCAGCTTGAAGTGTAGCAGAAACCATTTACTGCGGCCAGTGTCGGTAGTTGTTCAATTATTCCAAAAAGTTTGTTAGGTGGCGCAGTGGTTAAGAATCCACCAGCCAATGCAGGGGACACGAGTTCGAGTCCTGGTACGGGAAGATCCCACGTGCCGTGGAGCAACTAAGCCTGTGCGCCACAACTACTGAGGCTGTGCTCTAGAGCCCACGAGCCACAACTACTGAGCCCACGTGCCACAACTACTAAGCCCGTGCGCCTAGAGCCTGTGCTCTGCAACAAGAGAAGCCACTGCAATGACAAGTATGCGCGCCACAATGAAGAGTAGCCCCCGCTCGCCGTAACTAGAGAAAGCCTGCGTGCAGCAACGAAGACCCAACGCGGCCAAAAAAAAAAAAAAAAGTCTGTTAATCTGGGGAGTCATTTGAAAAAATAGATACCTACATAACAAACATTTAAATTAACTTAAAGAAGTAACATCCATTTTAGAACCAAAGCCTTTTTTCTTTGGAGTGAAGCCACTGATTGAAATCACTGGTTATTTTTCTTGCCTAAGTATCTTTTTTTTTTTTTTTTTTTTTTTTTTTGCGGTGCGTGGGCCTCTCACTGCTGTGGCCTCTCCCGTTGCGGAGCACAGGCTCCGGACGCGCAGGCTCAGCAGCCATGGCTCACGGGGCATGTGGGATCTTCCTGGACCGGGGCACGAACCCGTGTCCCCTGCATTGGCAGGCGGACTCTCAACCGCTGCACCACCAGGGAAGCCCTTATAAAAGATAATTTATCATCTGTAGTTTCCAGTTTCATTTTTGTTAAAGTGCAGCAAAAAAATATAAAGAAACAGGTGAAATTAATATCTCAAAATTATGACTTTATCATGTACTCAATACAAAAATCAAGATATTTTACATTCCTTTCTTTTTTCTTCAAACTCCAGTGCATATTTTACATTACAAGACATTCAGATAATGTATTTCATTGGAAATATGGGCACACGTCGTTTTATCGTGCTCTGCAGATTTTGTGTGTTTTAGAAACTGAAGGTTTGTGGTAGCCCCTGCATTGTCAGATGATGGTTGGCATTTGTTAGCAATAAAATATTTTTAAATTAAGGCACAGACATTGTTTTTTAAAGATATAATGCTATTCCACACTTAATAGACTACAGGATAGTAAAAACATAACTTTTATCTGCCCTGAGAAAGTAAAACATTTGTGTGACTTGCTTTATTGTGGTGGTCTGGAACCAAACCCACAATTTCTCCAAGGTGTACCTGTACTTGATCCATATTTAGATTTTGTAAAATTTAGAAAAGTAAATAAAAATTAAAAAGTAGATCCACATACTCAAGTTGTTTCAAATATACTTGAAAATCTGCCAATACCTGAAGTGAATGTCAGTTTTTAAATTTAAATTTAATTAAAATTCGGAAACTCAAGTTTCTTAGTCACAAGTTATATTTAACAGCCACGTGTGGCTACTGGCTACTTGACCGAACAGTCCAAGTACGACTCGTTTTAAAGATAATTTCAACAAGCCTTGTGGTCTGTCTTCCCAGTACACTGGGGACTGGGAGAAAGACACAGAGGACAGAACTGACTTACCTTCTCCATAAAGCGCTGCTCTAGATCGGGAACAGTAAGCTCTGCCTGGCATACTCCCCGCTGTTTACATGCACTGACGTACTTTTAACAGTACCATCGACTTCCTTGGAACGGAGTAAAATGTACTGCTGGCGTGTTACAGAGTTATGTCTTAGGAAATATCATTTAAACATATTTCACCTTTTCAATTATGAGCCTTCACAAATTCCTAGAGAATCTGAACCAATTTATACCTTTTGTGGCTTTTTCATTTTCCCTCCCTATTCTTCCTGAAGGCTTAAGGTTTTATTTTCTTTATTCTTTTTTTGGTGGGGGTGTATCAATAATTTTTAACCATCTATAAAGCGCTTTCTGTTGTATTATCATTTGCTGAAATCATAAAAATAAAACTCTAAAACATTGCAGATGCTTAAGTTCATTTCTCCTTTTGGAATCTCATGCTCTGTTCTGTAACTGTTTCCTCAAGGCTGTATTATAGAAAATTTAGTATTTTTGAATGTATAAATGATTTCTTGACATTTCATATGTAAGCAGTAAATATAATTTTCATTTTAATGGAAATGTAAAATTATCACACAAACATCCAGGTGTTTTATAATAAACCAAAAATAACTAGAATCTACTTACTTTAAAAAATTCCTTTTTCTCAACCATCTCATCACCATCTGCATCCAACATTTGAAATGCAACATGAAACCCGGTATGGGGTTCTGCAAGTGAAAAATGAATAATTATGTAAATGCTGGTGGAATGCCAAGTTACCTGAAGATCTATAGGTCTTCAAACTTGAAATAAGCAACCAGAAACAACATGAGTAAGTGCCTAAAGTAGAGGAGAAACAATCTCTTCTCAGGATGACAATTTTCAAAGGCTGATGTTTCCATGGTGTGCTGTTCTGCTATTAAGTGTTCTGCCCTTCAAAGCAAAACTCATTTCAGAAAGTATTTCTTCCACTCTACTAGGGGCTTTCCTACTTCTTACAGTATGTTCTCTATTTTCACATTGATTACTACTCTTTATTTCCCTTTCCCAAAAGTAGGGTTTTGTAAAAATTATTTTGAAATAATCTTAGGCTTACAGAAATACTGCAAAGCTGGTACGGTGAGTTCCCACAGGCCCCCCACCCAGTCTTCTCTCATGGCAGCATCTTATGTAACCATAGTACCTTTATGAAAACTAAGAAATTAGCACCTTTAACTAAACTACAGACTTCATTTGGATCCCATGGTTTTTCTATTCTAGGGTCAAACACAAGGAAGCCTGTTGCGTTTAACTGTTATGTCTCCTTATCTCCTCAGAGCTGTGGAAGTTTCTCAGTCTTTCCTCGATTCTCATGACCCGGACAGTTTGCAGACAGTTACTGGTCAGGAATTTTGCAGAATGTCACGTGAGGGATTTTTAATATTCCTAAGTGAAGGCTGCGTCTGACTCTTCAGTTCAATAAGCCTTCAATTAAGGAGACAAAGTTGTGGGGAGCCTGAGTGCAGGGGAGGTGGTGAGACTTCAGGGATAATCTCACCCAACAGAATCATCCTGTAGGTACAGAAAGCAAGGCACCAATAACATTTTTCACGATAAAGATATAAATACCAAACTTCCAACACCCTGTCTGGTAAGACGAGAGAATTCCACATGATCGATGAGAAAAACTGTGGAATACTTACTAGTGAGGATTGTAAGTAAGAAAAGATATTCGGTATATGAAACCAGCCCTGAAAGAGATAAAGACATCAGAAAGCAAGTTTTAGATGGTTTAGAAGTAATCATATACATACTATATGGAACCTTCACCTAATTAAAAACACACATATTGTTACTTTAAATTACCTCTCTGGTATAGCGGAAAATTTTCATCAGAGTTAAGTATAGTACTAATACTTCAAAAAAAAGGAGACTTTTATTAGGTCACTATTACTAGAAAGGAAGGGGAATGGTCATTGGTCAGCAAGTACAAGTGTCCACTAGAGGTTTTATCTGCATGGCATTTTGTGTAATTTCACCTCAAATTTTACTATTCATAACATCTCAAGTGAAGCAAACTTATAAATTCAGTACAGTGACAGAGATCTGGATATACCAAAGGTCAAACCATGTTATTTAAAATGAAGGAATTAAATTTCTGTAGCAGTGACTTGATTTTAATCTATAGGTTCTCCCTGGTCTTTCTTCCCCTCAGTTTCAACTTAATTGTTGAAGAAGCCTGGTCATTTGTCCGGTAAAGTTTAAGAGTGTAGAAGATTTGCTAACTGCATCTTTTTGGTGTCATTTCACATGTTCCTCTAACGTCTATATTTTCTACAAACTGGTACTTACTTAGATCCAGAGCTGTGCTCAGATTCAAGTTTAGTTTTCGGCAAGAATTCTTTTTCTTTTTGGCCGCACCGTGCGGCATGCGGGATCTTAGTTCTCCAACCAGGGATCAAACCTGTGCCCCCTGCATTGAGAGTGCAGAGTCTTAACCACTGGACTGCCAGGGACGTCCCAAGAATTCTTAATAGATGGTGCTGCATACTTCCACCAGGAGGCCCAAATGTAAATGTTTACAGAAAATGCTAAATACCACTGAGAGATACTGATAGTGAGTTCCAGGACTTAAAAAAAGGTGAAGTCTTCCAGAGTTTAGATGACCGAAGATGTCTCAGAGGAAGTAGTTCTAAAAATGGTCTCTGTTCCTTTTTATGGTTGAGTAACTATACTCCAATAAAAATTAATTTAAAAAATGGTCTTTGAATGATAGGTGAAAACTGCAACGAAGCAGGGGTGGTATAAGTGGGAAAGCCGTATGTATAGGAGAGATGAAGCTGCATATGAACACTGAAAAGCGAGTGTTTGTCTGCAAGGATGTTCCTGTGGAAGAGTCAGTGGGAAGCACAGCTACCTGGTGGCTCAGAGATGAAGAAGGAAGCCTGGCAGAGGGTGACGGCAGCGGATCTGCACCATCCTGCTGTGAAGAAGGACCAGCCGCTATGGGCCCCCGGTCAGATACAGCAGAGACACACGGCCGAAAGCAGTGCAGAGCAAATGAGGCAGGTAAGGGTTTGACACCCAGGTAGTTCAGTGCTTCAGCTAACAGGCAACTTCAAGTATGTATTTAAATGCTCTTAATGACTTAACAGTTTTTTACATCAGCAATTTTTCTGTCATTTTCATCTTGGAGCAGTTGTGCTTCCCTTTAATAAAAAGCCTAGAGTAAGTCTTCAGGTATTTTTTCCTAGAAATATTCAGTGTTTATATGAAGGGAGAATAAATTAAATGTGTTTTGTCATATCTCATACCTGAGAGAAATGCTCTAACGTTAGTTGAAGGATCAAAGTATTTCATATCTTGGCAGCCTCAAAAAAGTGAACAGTTTTTTTCTAATTTTCAAAGGAATACAGCAATGTGAAAAAATGGCCAAACGGCTGGACTGAACTGGGCTTGGTGCCAAAAGGAGACCTCACTTTTCTTTTCTCGAGACATAGGTACATGTCCTGTGCACAGGGGAACTTCTTGAAAAAGAAAATTCTTTGAAATACTGACTTAAATAAAATGCTTGAATAAACACAGTTGAGACAGTGTAAAAACAGCTCCCTACACTCTCAAGATAGATTATAGACAATACAGCTCTCCAACAGCATTCTAGGCACCTGCCTCTGAAAATGCTTTTAAAGGAAACTGACACTTCCGAATACTTATAGGAGAAACAGTTTAATACATATTTGTTGCACTGAATTGTAAAATAAATGCCGTTAAATGTCAATGTTTCAAAACTGCATGTCAAATAGGAAAGTATTTTAAATAATTTATATTTAAAAAAAAAATTCTTTTTGGCTACACCGCACGGCATGCAGAACTTCCCTGACCAGGGACCGAACCCCCTGCAGTGGAAGCGTGGAATCTTAACCACTGGAGCACCAGAAAAGTCCCTATATTTAAAAATTTATTAAAGAATCCTTAAGGGTCACTAGAAGAGATGATTAAATTCTGTTAGTTACTATGCTTCTCTAGAAATATTTTAAATTTGGAACCGTTGAAAAATATGATTTGCTACTAAATGCAATTTTGAGAACTCTGTTCTCCAAAGAGAAATTACTACATGTATCATAAGAACACATTTATATCTTACAATATATGTTATAATTTATATTCAGTATATCCTTGAGGATGGTATTATGTTGAGAATTCTGCTCAGTTTCAAAAAATACATAATAATTATAACTTATAATTTACTTTTCTTTATAATAATGCATGGAGGTGGATTATTTTATTTCAAGACTATACCCTTTTGTTAGTTATGATGTAATATACATTTTGATAGTTCTTTTAGGTGGTAAAATAGAATATTTTAAATTGTTCCAAATGTAGCTAAATTTTACATTCTTTTTTTTCAAATGACTTCATTAATATCAACAAAGGAGTATATCTGGAAAAAAGTGTATCTTGAAATCTTTCCTATAAAATATTCAGTGTTTTTTCTTTAAGCTGGAATGTACATTTCAACTCACGTATTTCAGAGAAAAACTAAAAAAATAAGTCTTGTTAAGTCCTTCCTCAACATTTTTTCTTGTCCTGTAAGTTCTCTAGAGGTGGGAGAAGAGAGGATGAATTCAATAAATATTTAGAAGGCAAAATTAGAAAGATCTGTGTTTGGCTGCATATGAAGGATGGAGGGGCAAAGAGAAAGGGTTCAAAGCTATTTCCGGGTTTCAATGAGCTGGGTGAAAAGTACCACCACCCAGTAAGACACAAACAAAGCCTGGGTTGAGGGCAGCTGGCGTCTGGAGAAGCAGCAGCGCTTGGGGAGGCCGCAGTGGTTCTTACTTGGCCTTTTCACTCACTCTTCTTCTGATCCCTCACCACCACGTGACTCTGTTCTCCTGCATTTCCCTGTCAGTGGCTTAATTTCCTTGTCACCAGTAAGTTCTACCATCAAGTCCCGATTTCCTTACCAGTCCTAATTAGTGACAGCTGTTTTTAATACACCCCGTGTGATCGGCAGGCAGTTAGGTTGAATTCTCCTCCTGCCGCTGCCCAGCGCACATTTTCATTCGTCCTCTCTGACTCTGAAGTGGATGCTACCATGGTCTCTCTCCCTGCAGTCACTTCTTTCTTCTAGTTCCCCTCAAAGCCTCTCTTTCCTCTATTTCTCCTACTAATATCCTTATAGATTTGCCTAAATGGGGGGAAAAAATCAACTTTCTGCTTTGGACTTACATCTTCTGTTTATTTTTCGAACAGTCCGTCACTAAGGGCTTTCTCCCCCATCATCCAGAAATACTGACTTTTTATTCTTTAAGAAATCTGTGTGATGCCCCTGTTCATTTTGAGAATATAAGTAGTCCTCCAGTTGTATAAAGAACAGGGAACGAGAACTATCGAGTGAGAAAAGTGTGTGAGTAGGCTGATGGATCTGTCTCCTATGGTTAGAAAGCAGTACGTACAGATGGAGAGACAGAGCTGGAGATACAGACATATACGTGTCTGTTACTGAAAGTTAAAGACAGTAAATAGAAGTTACTAACCACCTTTCTCAGTACCCTCTGTATTTCCTATGGTATGGAAGCAGCACAGCTGGTAATGACACAGATTCACAACCCTCCTTCCCGAGACCAGACCGTGACTGCGGACATGGCCCGGGCCCAGCAGAACCTCTAACTGAGCAGCTCCAGGGACAACCCCGCCCCCGCCCCTCAGCCCGTCTGAAGCGCTACGACTGTAACTAACACAGTTCTGGAAGCTGCACTGTCTACTTCCCCTCAGGTCGAACTGCTGCATTCAGGGCTCCACGAACCCGCAGCCCGGAAGCCTGGCCACTCCACGCTGTCATCTCCGAGCCGAGAACACGACGGTCTGCTCGCTGCTCTGAAACCTCCACTCCCGCGTCGTATAGGAGGCCTCAAAAACATTGCCCTTCACTTGCCAGGGAGCCTCCCACTTCCTTCAGTTTGTTAAATCTTGCTTTTAAACCTTGGTGTCTCCTGTGAGAACAGAGTGCCTGCCGGCTTTTCAGGGCTGACGAGTGGCTCTGCGCTCTGCCTCTGCCCACCGCGCCGCCCAGCGTGTGGCCCGTGCAGTTACTGCGGAACCTCCCGCCGTCTCCTCTTCTGCGCCCTCCGCAGGCGCCTCGGCCCCTTCTGCCCAGATGAGAGGGGTTTCTCTCATCTGACTTGTGGCCGCCTTACAGCTCCCCCACAGCAACCCGCCGTTCTCAGGACAAGGCCCACGCTCCTGGACACTCCCTCCCACGCTGCGTATGTACGGTTGAGGCTCTGCTCACCTCTCTAGCTTAGGTCCAACCGCCCTCAGCGGCCACACCCCACTTTCCAAACGGCCTCTGTCCTCTTTGTTGACACGCCTGCAGCTGGTCTGCGCTTCATCCTTCCGGACCCAACCAACCTCCATGCCTCTGCTTCTCCCCGGACGCTCTGCGACGCTGTCCCGAATGGCCTTCCTCAGTAAACACCTTTAACTGGTCGCCGTGTGCAGAGCCCTGCCGCACCTGCAAGCGGCTTCTCCGCTCGGGACGCCGGCACCCTTGCAGGCGGCTCAACTGGTGACTCCTCTCCCCACTGCCACGCTCATCCCAGACCTTTGCTCTTCCAACCTCTTGCAGAAACCTGTTACTCCGAGGCTGATGCCGTCGAGCTGACCACCTCCGACTTTCTTCCTGGTCACCTACCTAACTCCCTCTCTTTAGCCTTCCATCGCCGGAGGCCTGAGCGCCTGGTCCATCGTCCAGCACACAGGACCACACTCTATTCTCAGACCTGGGGTCACCTCTGTCACATTCACACTGCCACTTACTCTGCTCCAGCTGGCCGATTCCACGACCGCACCCGAGGCCAAGCTTACCTGCAGCGGCTTCTGCTCCGAACCGGAGCGCAGACCCCGGCTCTGCGCGCATGGTGGGCCCCGCTCCTGGGTTCCCAGCTCACCTGCTCCCACCCTCACTGGCCGCTCTCTCCTGAATTCCCACTTTCTTTCCATCGCTCTTCCCATCTTACTTTTTTCTCTCCAAGGCTTGTTATTTAAAGACTCTCGTGTTTTTAAGTAAAACTGCTGCCCTCGACACCGTTAACCCCCTAGCCCACGACTTTTCTTCCCTGCGTTTGCCTAGTAACACCCTAACCGCATGCTTCTGTGTACTTCCTGGCCTGCCCGCGGCCGGGGGAGAACCAGCTGGTGGCCACTTCAAACCTCCTACTTTCTCCACACCCTCCACTTTACGAAGGAATCAGGGCCACCCTCCAAACCCGCCTCAACTTCTCAGCCCTGCTCTGCAAACATGTGCGATAAACACCCGCACGTCACCCCTCCCCACGCGGTACAACGCAAAGCTCCCCGCTGAGGGGCGCGCCCTCCACCGAGCTCTGCACAGCCCCCGCCCCCTCACACCCAGACGTGCGCTCAAAGCCCTTCGTGCAACACAGACCGCCAGGACCGGACTCCAGCTCACACCCGCCCCGCCCCGCACCACCGTCCTCCACGCTCTGCAGTCTGCCCCCAGAACCCGTCCCAGCACCCCGCCCCTGCCCTTGCTGACGCGCGGGAGCACCTCCCTACCGCCAGTCCTAACCACGTTCTGACGCCCTTCCTTCACGGGCCCTGCACACTGATGCTCCCTCCCTCCCAGGCTCCCGAGATTCCCTCTCCCGCTCTGATGCCTCTGCCTCCTCTCCTGCACGGCACCTCCTCCTTCTCTGCTCCCGTGAATGCTGGTGTCCTCTGCGTTATCTCTGAGGCTTTGTCTTCTTACTTTAGAATAATCACTTTACTCACTTATTTATCTGGCTGCACCCCTCGGCATGCAGAACTTCCCTGCCCAGGGATCAAACCCGCACCCCCTGCAGTGGAAGCACAGAGTCTTAACCACCAGACTGCCAGGGAAGTCCTTTCTCTTCTTCTTTCTTTAAAAAATATTTATTTATTTGGCTGCGTCGGGTCTTAGTTGTGGCACTCGGGATCTTTTGTTGCAGCGTGCAGGCTCTTAGTTGCGGTGCGTGGGCTTAGCTGCCCTGCAGCATATGGAATCTTAGTTCCACAACCAGGCATCGAACCCGAGTCCCTTGCATTGGAAGGCGGATTCTTAACCACTGGACCACCAGGGAAGTCCCAAATCCTTTCTCTTTTCTTTTTTTTCTTTAATAAATAAATAAATAAATTTATGCATGTATGTATTTATTTATGGCTGCATTGGGTCTTTGTTGCTACACGTGGGCTTTCTCTAGTTGTGGCGAGCGGGGGCTACTCTTTGTTGTGGTGTGCAGGCTTCTCACTGTGGTGGCTTCTTTTGTTGCAGAGCACGGGCTCTAGGTGCACGGGCTTCAATAGTTGCAGCACGCAGGCTCAGTAGTTGTGGCACACGGGCTTAGTTGCTCTGCAGCATGTGGGATCTTAGTTCCCGGACCAATTGAACCCGCGCCCCCTGCACTGGCAGGCGGATTCCAAACCATTGCACCACCAAGGAAGCCCATCTCCCCTTATTCTTTTTTTTTCTCTCCTTAATCTTGATGCTCTGCCTCACCCTTCTCTCCAAGCTTACTGAAATCAATGTTTAAATAATTTTTCTGTGATTGATCAAAGAGTTTAAGAAAAAACTGCTTCAAATGTAATGAGTATTTTATTATGATTTAAAAACATCTATTAAATAACACACTGTTATAACATTCTCTCTGCAGATTCTCTAATGTATGTTCTTCAATATGCAGCTGCAAACCTCATAACTTAATTCCTTAATAATACTTTGGTTAAATAAAACACAAGTAAAACATAAAAATTACCTTTATCGCCAAGGTCTCTAAAAAAAGTTGATCCACAACCAGCTCTTTTGATTCCTGCCAGTACGTCCTCAATATCCTTTGAATAAACATATTAAAATCTTTCAATTTAACTTATAATAGTTGATTTTCTATCTTAAAAAAAAGAAAAAGAAAAAAGACCTTCACCTCCATTGCTTACCTTATTTGTCAGCCTCTTGACTAAAGTTTTACCTATAGCAAAGAAGAAATATTATTTAGTACCCATATACCTTGGTAAAATTCAACTTCCATTAAGAAGAAAATCACTTAAAAGACAAAACAAATAACTAAATATTTATAAAAAATAGAAGTCTGGCAATTTTAGCTCATATCTTTAAACAGAAGTTATGAGCCAGAGAATTCTAAGTGTAAACACAAACACTGTAGTTCTTTGTAAGACCTATGTTCACTTTCACTCACTCCCTTCCAGAAATATGGAACCTTCTAACCATCTCTCACTCATCGTAGCTAAGAGAAATAAGTTTGTGCCAAACATTATTTCTTTCTTTACATGATTATTAAAATCTGTCTCCTTTTGCTTTCATTGACTAAAAAAATACACATTCATCTTTCAGAAAGCTACCTTTTTAACCCTGAAAAGTTCCTAAGGTCACAGCTCTGCAGTCAGATCTAAAGGCTGGTCAGGGGCTTCCCTGGTGGCGCAGTGGTTAAGAATCCGCCTGCCAATGCAGGGGACACGGGTTCAAGCCCTGGTATGGGAAGATCCCACATGCCGTGGAGCAACTAAGCCCGCGAACCACAATTACTGAGCCTGCGCTCTAGAGCCTGCGAGCCACAACTACTCAGCTCGTGTGCCACAACTACTGAAGCCCGGGCGCCTAGACGCCATGCTCCCCAACAAGAGAAGACACCACAATGAGAAGCCTGCTCGCCGCGACTAGAGAAAGCCCGCGTGCAGCAACGAAGACCCAATGCAGCCAAAAATAAATAAATAAAATAAAAGTAAAGGCTGGCTAAGATGGCTGTTCATTCTAAAGTGATGTTACTTTTAACAGTTTCCTACTGGATAACAGATTAAAATTCTTCCAGGCTTTCCACCATCATCTTTAGGCTGACCTCATTTTCCTCTTATCCACTGTAATTCTAAAGCAATCACCTTGCTTCTTTTGTTGAGACTTTTTCTGAAGACAGCCTCAAGCCATTTACACATCTAGAACACTGAAAAATATTTTGTTAATTTTATTTCTTACGTAAGCCATATGCATCACAAACTTCCCTTCTTGCTCTCAAAATTATCCATGAAGTTTGTTCAGTGCAATTACATGGTGTGTGAAAATTCAGGCGACAGGTTGAAAAAAAAGAATACTTTTAGATGTGGCTTTTTGCAGTTTAGGATGCTTAAATTTGGATTATAAATCTACTGGGGACAAATTCTATTATTTACTGTTAATTATCAAGATTTTATTTTTGCTTTAATAATTAAAACATTAATTGTGAACATGACCATATAATTTTTAGAAACATCTATGACCATGTTTGTAAGCTTAGGAGTTACTATTTTGGAAAAATTGTTTGTCACTGATAAACTATTAAGTGTTACCCAATGACAAATAACTCGATTCTAATGTTAGGTGCTATTATAACATGAGATCATCAAATAGATAGAAGTTACCCGGTTATTTCATGTTGACTACAAGTTCTGCCGGATACCTATATATGTATTTGATTATCAAAAATGGAGAATCCACGTACTAAATGAACTTGTCTTGAAAAAATTTTTTTTCAAAATGGAATAATTAGAAAATGATAAAGAAATTACCTTTGCTGATAAAAAGTCTGGGGTACCTCTGTTACAGAAAATTCATTTTTAGGTTTAAAAAAAAAAAAAAGACAAGGCAGAGCTCCTAGGAGAACACCTTGTCTTTCTTACTTCCTTTCTCCTAAGTCAATAAACATTTCTCTGAGTAACACAGGAGACTGTGGTGTTTCCAACCCAGAACCCTCTGCTGGGGTTTCTTAGTGCCTCTCACCCAGGCTGCCTGGTTTTAGACCACTCGTTTATGGGCTCCCCAAGGAGAGAGACCAAGTATCAGATTTAAGAGGGGTGTGGTCTGGTCGGCTACACGAGGGGCATGACCTTTGGCCATCTGACAACAGTAACAACACAAAGACACATTAAATATACTTAGATATATGTATTCATTTTTGCCAGTCCTCTCCCCACTACTTTTTAAAAAATTGAGGTAGAGTTGATGTCCAATATTAGTCTCAGACATAAAACATAGTGATTAATAATTTTGATAGGTTATACTCCATTTACAGTTATTGTAAGATATTGGTCATATTCCCTGTGCTGTAGCAGGGGTCCCCAAACCCCGGGCTGTGGACCGGCATTGGCCCCGCGGCCTGTGAGGAACCAGGCCACACGGCAGGATGTGAGTGGCGGCTGAGGGAGTGAAGCTTCATCTACTCCCCCATCGCTCACATCACCACCTGAACCATTCCCCCCCTCCCCCACACCGTCCCGGTCCGCGGAAAAACTGTCTTCCAGGAAACCAGTCCCCGGTGCCAAAAGGGCTGGGGACCGCTGCTGTAGAGTATATCCTTGTAGCTTATTTTACACAGAGTAGTTTGTATCTCTTAATCCCCTATCCCTATATTGCCCCCTCCTTCTTCTCTTTCCCCACTGGTTTTCTCTGTATCTGTGAGTCTGTCTCTTTTTTGTTATATTCATTTGTTGTATTGTTTAGATTCCACATATATGTGATAACATAGTGTTTGCCTTTCTCTGTCTGACTTGCTTCACTTAGCATAACGCCCTCTGGGTCCATCTATATTGCTGCAAATGGAAAAAATTCATTCTCTTTTATGGCTGAGTACTATTCCACTGTATGTATACACCACATCATCTTTATCCATTCATCTATTGATGGACACCTGGGTTGCTTCCATATCTTGGCAATTGTAAATAGTGCTGCTATGAACATCTGGATGCATGTATCTTTTCAAATGTTTTCTTTGGATACATACCGAGGAGTGGAATTGCTGGATCATATGGTAGTTCTATTTTTATTTTTTTGAGGAACCTCTATACGGTCTTCCACAGTGTCTGCATCAATTTACATTCCCACCAACAGTGTAGGAGGGTTCCCTTTTCTCCATATCCTCGCCAACATTTGTTACTTGTGTTCTTTTAGAGGACGGCCACTCTGATTGGTGTGAGGTGACACCTCATTGTAGTTCTGGTTTGCATTTCTCTGGTGATTAGCAATGTTAAGCATCTTTTCATGTGCCTGTTGGCCATCTGTATGTCTTCTCTGGAAAAATGTCTATTCAGGTCTCCTGCCCATCTTTTAATTGTGTCTTTTGCTTTCTTGAGATTGAGTTGAATGAGCTGTTTATGTATTTTGGATATTAACCCCTAATCAGCCACATTATTTGTAAATATTTTCACACACATAAGAAATGCATTCTTATTGTTTTCATAGCTATTTCATATACATTTATGCTGTCATATAAAAATAACAGAATGGGAAAAACTTAACAGCAAAAAAGGCAGATCTAGAGTTGAGGATGCCTTGCTTCACTGTGCTAGTGTGAAAGGATGGAAAATACATTGTAGCTTTTCTCGGTAGGGGAAGGGATAAATCTTCAACATTATGATGGAATTTTGGCTCAAGAAGTAGAGTGTTTTAAAAGGTCTCCACCTACTCTGGAGATTCCACCACGTGGTTTTCACTGTTTACAGAGGATTTCTGAAGTTAAAAACCAGGAACAAGCACATCTTGTTACAGGCAAACAGCCATTTTAATACTTAAAGTAAGTAAAACTGGAACAATACATATTAAGTGTTGTTATAGGTCAAATAAATCTTTGCCTGTAGCCAAAATAAAGTTATTTGATAATCATAAGTATAAAAACATTGCTAATAGTATCTAATTCAACTTCATTTTGCTAGAGATAAGTGGACTTCTGACACATAAAAATTACACAGTAGAGACATTTACATCATTTCACATCTTGCATAAATACATGGAACAACTTAGCATCACTATTAGAATTGGTGTAAGAGCTGATTACACACTTGCTTGAATTCAGTCTCAGCTATGAAGGAAATCAAGGCAGAAAACAGCACATTAGCAAAGCGACTGAGCTCCCGAATATCACTAATAAAAGTGATAACTGGAGGAAAAAAAGGAAGGCAAATTTCAGTGGTGCTATTTTCTTTCAACAAAGCATATGGCTTGTTTATTTTGCTGGAATATTTAAATAGTGAGAGCCAGAGATGACCTCTGGTCGGCATTTCTTCTAGAGGAAGACAAATGTGATGCCCTAAGATGCCTAAAACTGGCCTCCTTGCCAACTTTGATAAGTCGTTTCTTGAAATACATTTACATCATTTTTTTTTTTTTTCGGTACGCGGGCCTCTCACTGCTGTGGCCTCTCCCATTGCGGAGCGCAGGCTCCGGACGCGCAGGCTCAGCGGCCATGGTTCACGGGCCCAGCCGCTCCGTGGCACGTGGGATCTTCCCGGACCGGGGCACGAACCCGCGTCCCCTGCATCGGCAGGCGGACTCTCAACCACTGCGCCACCAGGGAAGCCCACACTTACATCATTTTTGAATGGAAAAACGAGAAATGTGACTTTCTTTTTTGCAACCTTAAGCACTGTGAAATAATTAATAACATTATACATAACAAATAATTTAATTACAGCTTGAAAACTGATATAAAGGGGGAAATAGAAAGCTAAGAAACTAAACAATGGGGAGCGGGGAAGGTGAGGAAAAGCTTCTCCAAATGAGAGCTGCTTAAGTTAAGACCTGACAGATTAGCAGGAATTAGCCCAGAAAAGTAGGGCTGAAAGCGTTCCGGGACTAGCAGGTGAATCGGGCCTGAGATGGAAGGGCTGGAACCCTCTGCCAACACAGCAGGCCCTGCGGTGCCCCCCCCACCCCCGCCATGAGGTGGAAGAGCGCCATGGTTGTGACGGGGGTGTTACTATCTCACGACCTCTACTTTCTCTTTGAGCGGCGATCAGGTCCTTTGCTGGAGTGTGTAGGACAAAGTGTAAGGCCACGACACAGCGGAGATGCTGGTGTACAGAAATACAACAGATTTTCATACAGAGGTGCTGTGTCCTATGACCTTGACAACTCCCTTACTAGTTTAGTAGTCTTATTATTTGTGGATACTTTTGAGGTTTTCTACATAATCATGTCTCTGAACAAAGACAACTTCCCTTTCCCTTTTAAATCTGTAGGTCTCATTTCTTTTTCTTGCCTTTTTGCACTGGTCGCTACTTCCGGTAGCATGGTGAATACAAGCCGTGAGAGTGGACAGCCTTGCCTACTCCCTGATCTCAGAGGCAAAGCATCTAATCTTTTACTATTAAGAACGATACTAGCAACTGGCTGTAGGCCCACATGGCCTTTTAGGACCTAGCCTTCAAAGTGCCACTGTCACATCCATGCATCTCCAGGAGTGGAAGTCGCAAAGGTCACGGAGAGGGGATACAGGTCCCACCTCTTGACGGGGGCTGACAAAGTTCTGGAGGAGCATATGGGAAGAGAAATACCGTTGCAGCCATTTCTGGAAATACAGCCTGCTGCAGCACTGTAACAGACTTATCCCCTCAGAGGGAACATTCTTCTCCCTTCTGTTGTTTGCTTACGGAAATGTGTCCATTTTTCTCACACCCTTTGTGAAGTCATGATTCCTCCAGCTCTCCCTGACCTCTCTGATGAAACTACCACATTAGATAGTCTATTACCCCAACTCTACACTAGATTGTGAATTCCATTAATATCTGTTTTATTTACCGCTATATCCCCAAGGCCTAACACAGTGCCTCTTACATGAGGTGTAGCCAATAAAATTTTTAATAAAGGTGTGGATTATAACTCATCATTTCATTATATAATAACTGTTGATATATGTACTTATTAAGCTGTTAAATAAATACTTGTGCCAGGCACTGTGCCAGTCCGGGAACACGGTCGAACGAGAGACCGTGACGGTGCTGTTCACCAGCAGAGGGACGGCGGGCGGGGAGGCGCAGGGCACCCGCAGCACGTTTACGGTTGCTGACTTGAGATGCCTCTGGCACTTCCTGGACGAGAAGCTGGTCAGGTGAGAGGTCTGGTCTGGAGACACACACGTGAAGAAGTCAGTGTTCAGGCACAGCTAAGTCACTGATGGGGGCAAGGTCCTCGAGGAAGAAGGCAAGGAGGAGAGAGGACGACTTGGAGACGGAAGCTTAAGAAGAACTCGTAAGGGGGGCATCAGTTTTGTCCCCAAGACTAGACCGGAGACTCTCTGAGGGTGCGTGTCACATTTATTGTTCACATCCTCCAGGATTTTCATTTTGGTGTGAAATTCAACACCAGCCTGATCTGATGTGGGCTGCTCTGTGTGTCAGGGTCCCCATGTCCCCAGACACCATGGAAACCAGCTGTCCTTACGAGGGATTCAAGTTGTTCCTCGTGCCACGGCCTCCACTTGATAAAGACGCCACAGGATGAAGCTGGGACCAGAGCTCAGCACTTCAGTGTGGACCGCGAGCTTGGCACTGGGATAAACCTTTCAGGCTAATGCTTCTTGATGCCACATCCCAAAACCGTACAAACTGTTGATAAATGACCTTTTTTTTTTTTTTTTAAATTTTATTTATTTATTTTTGGCTGTGTTGGGTCTTCGTTTCTGTGCGTGGGCTTTCTCTAGTTGCAGTGAGTGGGGGCCACTCTTCATCGCGGTGCACGGGCCTCTCACTATCGCGGCCTCTCTTGTTGTGGAGCACAAGCTCCAGACGCGCAGGCTCAGTAGTTGTGGCTCACGGGCCTAGTTGCTCCGCGGCATGTGGGATCTTCCCAGACCAGGGCTCGAGCCCGTGTCCCCTGCATTGGCAGGCAGATTCTCAGCCGCTGCGCCACCAGGGAAGCCCGATAAATGACCTTTGAAATACATACAGTGAATAGTTCTTCCAGTTTCTTACGACAACAATCACAAAAAAAAGCCAGAAGTCATATGTATATGAATGTTAGAAAACAGAATCCAAGTTTTAATTTTTTTCTCAGGATGTTGAATGAAAAGTTGAATCATTTTAGAATTAAATGTCTTAATTTTTACTTTTTATTTGTTGTATACAAGCCCCGTAAAGTAGGCTTACATTGTATGTAATTCCAAAGAATCTCATACTTAGAATGATTTTTTTTTTGCGGTACGCGGGCCTCTCACTGCCGTGGCCCCTCCCGTTGCGGAGCACACGCTCCGGACGCGCAGGCTCAGCGGCCATGGCTCACGGGCCCAGCCGCTCCACGGCATGTGGGATCTTCCCGGACCGGGGCACGAACCCGCATCCCCTGCATCGGCAGGCGGACTCTCAACCACTGCGCCACCAGGGAAGCCCCTCACCCCTTCTTTTTAATGATTCCTTTTTATATCATTCAGAGAACAACAATAAGTAAGCTGATTAAAAGCATAAGAATATAAGGGTAGAGGGAAACTGACCCTCCTGAATATCCTTCCAAGGAGGAGAAATCTGTCTTTAAGAAATAAAAGCATGGCCCGTGGGCTTTAAACCTGTTCTTCTCACACAGGAAAATGCATCCTCCCCAGTCAGGGTGCGGGGTCATGAGGTAGGTAGGGGACAGACAAACTATTTGCCACCCTGCAGTCTGACGACTATGCAAGTGCTCACCACGCCCCGTCTTAGGTATGTGTGTGCATGTGTGTGTTTACAAGAAGGCCGGGAGAGGAGAAAGTATTTACGTGTGGAGATGGGTCAGCACTCAGATGCTGCCAGGGCAGTGTGCTCACGGCCCACTCTTACCCACGCAGTGACTGGATGGGAAGGAGACGGCTTAGTGAGTCCTTGGAAGCCTAAGCAGCTAATTTTTTTTGGCCAATGAATTTACCAGCAACTGTGCTTCTAAAACTTCTGAGATGGCTCCTACAAATCAGTTCACTTTTCTGTAGAACTGACCTAGATGAATATGTTTCGGTTTAGACCCACAATGAGTTCTCTGATATTGGAAATGCATATAAAGAGTCATGTTTTTATTATTTTAGCGTCTCCATGTATTTTTTGCAAAGTATAATAATTTTATTTATTTACTGTATTCATTTTTTTTCACACACACACACTGTATTTTATTTTTACAAGAGATAAATAAACTGACACCAAGCATTGTAAATGGATGGCCACAACAAAAGCAACAATGACTGCAGTTACCAAACACGAAACACACTCACACCGTGTTATAATATTGACATTCAGTCCAGGAATCCTCCACTGTAACAGCTCCTTTACTCTGCAGTGAAAACTGATTTGTGTATTTTTTTGCCTCTGGGTCCTTGTGGGATTTTTTTTTTTATTCAAACAGAAAGTCACAAAAATTATAATCCTCCTCATCAGTGCACTCAGTCCCATGTAATTAACTTTTTTTCATCTTGATCTTTTGTGAGCACTGTTATGAATTCATCAGTTTTCCATCAGAGTTCTGAAAACGCTTATTCATTCAGTTCAGCGGTATGGTCAGTTAGCAGAAACCTGTGCTTGTCAGAGTCATTTCCATGAAAATAATTTTAAAATTAATATTTTCAACTGGGAACAAGGATTGGTATTTTTACATGTTTTTATAGCTTTACTGTGATATACTTCATATATCACAAAATCCGTCCAATGAAACTGTATAGTTCAATGGTTTTTAGTACATTCAGAGTGGTACAACCATCACCACCACCTACTTTCAGAGCATTTTCATTGCCCGCCAAAAGAACAGAAAACCCATTAGCAGTCACTCCTCTTCCCCTACTTGTGGGCAACCACGAATCTACTTTGTCTCCACATATCTGCCTAGGATGGACACCTCATATAAATGGAATCACACTACCGTTTAGCTGCTCCCACCTACCCTCCCCAACCTGTAACGCTGGGTCAGCCCAGAGCTCGTCCCTTCCACCCGCCTTTCCCATCTAAACTCGCTTTTGCAACCTCACGAAGTCTCAGCTCTCATGAATCTACTGAAGTCTTCAACCTACATTTCAGTTCCGTTCTCTCTCCTACTTGTACATCTAACTGCTCACTCGACACTTCCTCTTGGACGCCTGATAGAAACTCCTGTGAATGAATGAATACCTACTATGTGCCGAGTACTACTCTGGGTATTTGGTTTATGTCACTGAGCACAAGGGACACACATTCCTGTCACGGAGCAGGCGCTCTAGGGGGAGAAACAGATAATAAACAGTAAACTTCAAAAGTAAGGAAATTGTAAATACATATTATAGTAAACGTTAGGGTGTGACAAGTGCTATGGAAAAGAACTGAGCAAGGTAAGAGGGATTAAAAGGGCAGCAGAGTGGAATAAGATGGGGCTGAGATGTGAGCACAGCACTGTGCTTGCAACAAAAGCCTCTGGAAAGAGGGGCAGGCATTTATCTTGTGGCTCTTGGGGAGCTGCACAGTCTCGTCACTGCTGTTTGCGCTGGCGAGTCAGCAGTCGGTCTGTCCTGCATTTCCCACCGCAGTGCCTGCAAATGGGGTAAAAGAACCCTGACGCATCCTTCACTGACTTCTGTGCATCCTGCCTTGCTTTGGTCGGCTGGATAAAAATGCAGCTCCGTCTGACTAAAATGGAAATAACGTGTCCTTAACAAAAGTTACTAAGGTAGAAAGACACAGTATAAACGCTCTCTCTATGCTGCTACAACACATTAGTTCTAAGGTAGAGCTGTACACATTTTATAGTAACAGAACATTACACTTAAGCATGCAGGCCATTAAGGCAAGAAGGAAAATTATGCTTGACCACAGAACTTTCATTTTCTAATATAAGATAATCTTTCTAATAATATAAAGCCTCATTATGGTACCCTTAAACACATTTTCAGCAAACTTTTAATTCTGAAGATGCTAAAATTAATTCAATAAAATTGCAATGTAGAAGGAACACAATAAACATCATATTCTACTAAAATGAGCTGCATGCTAAAATTACTGTGAGAAAAAGTCATAAGAAAGTTGACTTTTAATAACATTTCTCCAAGTAAAATTTAAGTGCTTTCCTCATGACAACGACATATTGTTGCTGTCTTACATAAAGAGCTTTAAATCGAAGAGTTGGTTTTTAAGTTGCTCTGTATGACGGAACCAAAGGGTACCACCCGCAGGATAGACACAGGCACAAGGCAGAGCAGGAGGGCTCCGAGCAGTAAGTTAAGAGCTCCTAGAACCACTAAACGCGTTTACGGAGAGTAAAAGGATCAGTGTGTTGTTCAGAAGGAGGAGGTCCAGCCTGAAGGAAAGGAGTCCTTCGCAATAATACGGGGAGAAGCGCTGAGGGCCTACCCTGAGCAAAAGACACAGAAGACACAGAGAAGGACAGGGAAGAGAAGTGGAGGAGGGAGAATAAGCTGCTCTTGGTGATGGAGCAGATACAAAACATGAGGCAGCTGGACATGTCCACGAAAACTCCCCACAGCCTGAGTGAGCTGGGGGAGCGCCAAGGGAAAGGGGGCACCGGAAAGGGTGTGATGGGGAGGAAGCAGGCTTCAGTTTCGGATGCGCTGAGTTCCAGATGCCTGTGGGGATAACGCACGAATGTAAGTGCCTGATGCACAGCGAGACCAGAGCTTCTAGGGGCCAGCGGAGAGCTTGAGACAGCGGGAAAACGACCCTGAAGCGACAACGGTGAAGCCGCGAGCAGCAATAACCCCCTGGGGGGCTGTGTCTAAGGGAGCAGCGCTGAAGGGAGGGAGCATTTAGGCGCTGGTAGGAAGAGGAAGCACAAAGGAAACAGACGGCAGGAACACATCGCTGAGAACAAAACCACAGGTGCCCAGGGAGAGACGTCCACAGCAGCAAGTGCTGCTAGAGGGTCAGTCAAGAGTCAGGCGAACAGCAGCCACCCGTCTTGGCCATTTGGGGGCCACCGCTGACGTTCAAGAGAATAGTCAGCAGAGAGGGGAGGCAGGAAGCCAGACTGTGGTGCAGGCCGCGAGCGCAGGGGCCGCCCGCTGGAAAGCGAGTAGCTGACGGGGCTGACTGTGCTGGGGTCGTCAAGGCAGTAAAGACACAAGAGGATCTGTAAGCTTCAGACACTGAGACGGTAGAGGCAGAGAGAACGAGGGAAGGAGATGCAGAGGGGGTGGTGGAGGAACGAGTCTCAGCAGGGCAGGGAGCACCGCTGGCAGAAGGCTAGGCAGCGATGTGTAAATGCCTTGGAGAATCTAGGCCGAGTTTAAGAACATGAATTTAGTGGCTCCAATCTGCATAACCATGGGATTTTCTCCAACAGTTCACAGCAGTCTAGGTTCAACAAGGACAAAGGGGAAAGATACTGGGAAGCAATTATTAAAGAGTGACAAAATGACAAGTCGTGTGGCTACAGGGAAGGAAGAAGGTGCAGAAGGAGCTGAGAACTTGGGAAAAATGGGATAACTGAGAGCAGAAGCTTTTATGAGGTCAAGAATAGGTATGCCGGGTATGAGAAAGTGGGTAAAGTGGGATTCTGTAATTTGGGATTTCAAAACTGGGGCAATTCTAAGTAATTGGACATGGGAGGTGAATGATAAGAACGAAGGTCACTAAAATTGAGAACTAAGTACTGTAAGGTTAACGACATTTAGTAGAAAACAGCATCAAAGCTTGGAATTCAATAGAAAAGAACTTAAATAAGGGAAGATGATGTTTTAGCTAGATAACCTAATTCTGAAAGGAGCACGTTTTTATGGTTTTCTGAGTGTGCAATACGGATTAGGGTGACACTGATCTCCCCCAAACCTAACAAATAATGAAGGAGAACAAAGAGCCAGCATCCACCTGAAAGAGGGGTGGGGAGAGGGTTCAAATAAGCCCCATCAATTACTATTAATAAACTATATTATTTGTAAGAAGTCCAGGAAGATAAATACCAGGTAAAAATGAGTTTAGGAGCTAATACATTTCAGACTGCTTTCTTTCTTTCTGTTTACACATGAGGATCACGGGTCATTGGGGTGCCTCCCTTTTTTCTTGTTTTGCTGTTCATCATGATCCGTAGGAATGCAACCAAGATTCTTCGTCTTCTTATCCATGATGAAAAATGAAGAGGAAGGACATCATATGCATAAAGGATGTATTATTCAGCCTTCAAAATTACTCAATTCTTCATTTAGCTAAATGCCTTCTGATAGAGTTTAACTGCATTCCAATGAATAATAAAGTGGAAACATTATAAGAACCTAAATTGGTTGAATCAAGGGCTGCATAAAAACAACAACAATGAAAGAAAGAAAAAGCCATGTAAACTTTGAACTTCATTAGAAGAACCTGGGCCTATGGCTAAAACAAAGTAGAGCGAAGTAAAACTCCCATTCAATTGAAAGAACATAAAATGGGAGAAAATTCTTTTTTTTTTGGGGGGGGGGGGGCTGCTGTGCTGCACGGCTTGTGGGATCTCAGTTCCCCAATCAGGGATTGAACCTGGGCCACGGCAGTGAAAGCCCGGAATCCTAACCACTAGGTCACCAGGGAACTCCCAGGAAAATTCTTGAAAGAACATAAAACGGGGGGAAATTCTTCGACAACACTGAGCGCAAGACTAAAGAGCTCCTGTTACATGAGGAAGAAGATACAAGTGTTTGTGAGAGAAAGTCAAAGGAGGGGGCCACTGAGTCAGGTAAAGAGAAAACAGACACTAACACATACTGTTTACAAGTATATGATATGTTAATATTCTGCTAATCAAGCTTTTACAACCTCCACTTGAAACCCTAAATGAAAAAATTAGAATAAATTACAATATAGGTCACAGCGCAGACATTTCTGATAAACAAGAACTGTTTGGCTATTAAGTATTTCTAAAAAATTCTTTCATTATCCTTTGTTTTCTTTCATAGTATCATCCTCTCTGTTTTGTACCTTTCAGATAAAAATTTTTAGAAAAAGCAATCTATACCCGTCATTTTCATTTCTTTCTAATTCTTTCTTTAACTGTCCACCACTCTCTTGACACCGATCTACCAAAGGTCCTGGTGACCCATGCTGATGACCAAATCCAACAGCCTCTCCCCAATTCCCATCCTAATGGATCTTTCTGGACACCCACACTACTGACCAAACACTTCCTGCTCCCATGACACTGCACTCTCATCCGTGGCCAATGGCCTTATTTAAAAAATCTCTGTAACTGGCTCTTCTTGCTTCACTCACCTTCTAAATGTAGATTTCTTTAAGACTTTTTTTTTTTTGCGGTACATGGGCCTCTTACTGTTGTGGCCTCTCCTGTTGCGGAGCATAGGCTCCAGACACGCAGGCTCAGCGGCCATGGCTCACGGGCCCAGCCGCTCCGCGGCACGTGGGATCTTCCTGGACCAGGGCACGAACCCGCGTCCCCTGCATTGGCAGGCGGACTCTCAACCACTGCGCTACCAGGGAAGCCCCAAAGACGTATTTTTAACTTTTTCTTTTTAATGCAAATAATAAATATTTGTTGCTGATGAATCAGAAAATTACAAGACAAAAAGAAAATACAAAAACTGGTAATTCCAAAAGTAAGAGTGAACTACTAGCAATGTGGCGAATATCCTTGCAGACTGTATGTTACTTACACATATATATAAACAAGGAAAAATGGGATCTCACTCTTCATATGCTTTTAGAAAGTTGCCTAACTGACAGACTTGAAGGGAAAAAAGACAGTTCGACAATAATAGATTTCAATACTCTACTTTCAACAATGGACAGAACCGCCACAGAGAAGATCAGTAAAGAACTAGAGAATGCGGACAACACTATAAACCAGCATGCTGAAACTTACGGAACACAGTAAAAAATAGGAAATGTGAATATATCCAAACAAGTATGGAGTGTGAATCAGTAACCAAAAACTTCCCAACGGGGCTTCCCTGGTGGCGCAGTGGTTGAGAGTCTGCCTGCCGATGCAGGGGACACGGGTTCGCGCCCCGGTCAGGGAAGATCCCACATGCCGCGGAGAGGCTGGGCCCGTGAGCCATGGCTGCTGAGCCTGCGCGTCCGGAGCCTGTGCTCCGCAACAGGAGATGCCACGGCAGTGAGAGGCCTGCATACCACAAAAAGAAACAAACAAAAAAACAACTTCCCAACAAAGAAAAGCCCAGGGCCAATGGTCTCACTAGTGAATCCTACCAAACATTTAAAGAATTAACATCAATCCTCCTCAAACTCTTCCAAAATCTGAAGAGGAGGTAACATGTGTGAACTCATTCTAAGAGACCAGCACTACTCTGATACCAAAGCTAGACACAAACAAGGAAAGAAAACTACTACAGGCTACTATCTTTTATTAATATTGGTGTAAAATTTCTCAAAAAAATACTAGAAAACAGAATCTAACAGTCCATTAAAAGCATTATACACCATGAGCAAATGGGATTTATCACTGGAATGCAAGGTGGTTCAAGATATGAAAATCAATCCATGCAATAGACCACATTAATAGAATGAAAGAAAAACCCCACAAGATCATCTCAATGGATGCAAAAGAAGCATCTGACAGGGCTTCCCTGGTGGTGCAGTGGTTGAGAGTCTGCCTGCCAATGCAGGGGACATGGGTTCGAGCCCTGGTCTGGGACGATCCCACATGCCGCACAGCAACTGGGCCCGTGCGCCACAATTACTGAGCCTGCGCGTCTGGAGCCTGTGCTCCACAACAAGAGAGGCCGCGATAGTGAGAGGCCCGCGCACCGCGATGAAGAGTGGCCCCCACTTGCCGCAACTAGAAAAAGCCCTCGCACAGAAACGAAGACCCAACACAGCCATAAATAATAAAATAAATAAATAAAAATGTTAAGTGGAAAAACAGTATAAAAATTGGTCTAAAAAAAAAAAAGAAGCATCTGACAAAATCTAACACCCTTTCATGGTAAAAACACCCAATAAACTAGGAATAGAAGAGACTTTCCTTAACATCATAAAGGGCACACATATGTAATATGAGAGCTAACATCATACTCAATGATGAAGACTGAAAGCTTTAACAGCAACATTAGGAACAAGAAAAGGATGCTGCTTTTGCCACTTCTATTTAACATGTGACTAGAACTTCTAGCCAGAGTAATTAGGCAGGAAAAAGAAATAAAAAGCTTCCTAATAGTAAAGGAACAAGTCCAGTTAAATCTGCTCATAGAAAACATGATCTCATTATGCAGGAAATCTTAAGAAATTCACAAAAAACTGTTAGAGCTAATGAGTGAATTTATCAAAGTTATAGCATACAAAATCAACACACATAAATCAGTTGTATTTCTATATACTAGCAATGAGTAATCCCATAATGAAATTAAGAAAACAATTCCATTTGCAATAGCATCACAAAGAATTAAATATTGGGGAATAAATTTAACCAAAGAGGTGTAAAACTTGCACAGTAAAAACTATAAAACTTGATGGAAGTATTAAAGATTTAGATACATGGAAAGACATCTTGTGTTAATGGAGTGGAAGACCTAATATTGTTAGGATGACAGTACTACAAAAAGCAATCTTTCTATTCATTGCAATCCCTATCACAATTCCAATGGTGCTTTTTTTTTTTTAACAGTACGTGGGCCTCTCACTGTTGTGGCCTCTCCCGTTGCAGAGCACAGGCTCCGCGGCCATGGCTCACGGGCCCAGCCGCTCCACGGCATGTGGGATCTTCCCGGACCGGGGCACGAACCCGTGTCCCCTGCATTGGCAGGCAGACTCTCAACCACTGCACCACCAGGGAAGCCCCAAAGGTGCTTTTTGAAGAAACAGAAAAGGCCATCCTAAAATTCATATGGAATTTCAAGAGACCTTGAATAGCTAAAAGAATCTTGAAAAAGAAGAACAAAGTTGGAGGATTCAGACTTCCTGATTTCAAACCCTAATACAAAGCTCCAGTAATCAGGCCTGTGTGGTACTAGCAAAGGATACACATACAGAACAACAAAACAGAATTGAGAGTTTGGAAATAAACCTATACATTTATACTCAGTTGGATATTGACAAGGAAGCCAGGAAAATTCAATGGGGGAAACAACACTCTTTTCAACAAATGAATAATCACATCATTAGATAATAGATAAAAATAATTAGATAATAAATAATAAACAGATAGAGAGCCACATGCAAAAGAATGAAGTTGCACCCTTTTACTTTACACCACTTACAAAAATTAACTTAAAATGGATCAAAGACCTAACCTCAATAGTTAAAACTATAAAACAGGGGCAAATCTTATGACTTTGTATTTGGCAATATTTTCTCAACTATGACACTAAAAATATAGTCAACAAAAGTAAAACAAATACATATGACTTCATCAAAATTAAAAACTTTTGTGTATCAAAGGACACTATGAAGAGAGTGAAATGATAATCCACAGAATCAGAGAAAAATGGAATTTGCCCATTTCATCTAAGTTATTTGCATACAGTTGTTCATGGTGTTCCTTTATGATCCTTCATGATCCTTTTGACTTCTGTTAAGGTTGTTAGTAATGCTCCCTCTTTCACCGTTGTCTAATAGTTTTGAGTTTTCTCTTTTTTTTTCCCTTGGTCAATTTAGCTAAAGTTTTTTCAACTTTTGACACCTCTTTTCAAAGAAACAGCTTTTAGTTTCATTGATTTTCCTCTACTTTTTCTAGCCTCTATTTTCTTTATCATCTTTGTTATTTCCTTTCTTTTGCTTGCTTTAGGTTTAGTTTACTCTTCTTTTTCCAGTGCCTTAAGATGACAGGTTAGGTTACTGCTTTGAGACCTTTTTCTTTATTAATACAGGTATTTACAGTTGTAAACTGCCCTCTAAGCACTCTTTTAGCTGCATTCTATAACTTTTGATGTATTATGTCTTCATTTTCATTCATCTCAAAGTATTTTCTTTCTCTTTCTTTTTTAAGAAATTCAAGTATAGTTGATTTACAATGTTGTGTTAGTTTCAGGTGCACAGCAAAGTGATTCAGTTATACATATATACATCTGTTCTTTTTCAGATTCTTTTCCCTTAAAGGTTAATACAAAATATTGAGTATAGTTCCCTGTGCTATACAGTAGATCCCTGTTGGTTATTTATTTTATATATAGTAGTGTGTATATGTTAATCTAAAACTCCTAATTTATCCCTCCCCTCCATTTTCCCCTCTGGTGAAGTTTGTTTTCTATGTCTGTGGGTCTATTTCTGTTTTGTATGTAAGTTCATTTGTAATTTTTTTTTTTGGTTCCATCTATAAGGGGTATCATATGATACTTGTCTTTGTCTGGCTTACTTCACTTAGTATGATAATCTCTAGGTCCATCCATGTTGCTGCAAATGGCATTATTTCCTTCTTTTTTATGGCTAAGGCTCCACTGTGTATATAGACCACATCTTTATCCATTCATCTGTGGATGGGCACTTGGGTTGCTGCCATGTCTTGGCTGTTGTATATAGTGCTGCTATGAACATTGGAGTGCATGTATCTTTTCGAATTAGAGTTTTCTCCAGATGTATGCCCAGCAGTGGAACTGCTGGATGATATGGTAACTCTATTTTCAGTTTTCTGAGGAACCTCCCTACTGTTCTCCATAGTGGCTGCACCAATTTACATTCCCACCAACAGTGCCAAAGGGTTCCCTTTTCTCCACACCATCTCCAGCATTTATTGTTTGTAGATTTTTTTGTGTGTGTGGTACATGGGTCTCTCACTGTTGTGGCCTCTCCCGTTGCGGAGCACAGGCTCCGGACGCGCAGGCTCAGCCACCATGGCTCATGGGCCCAGCCGCTCTGCGGCATGTGGGATCTTTCCGGACTGGGGCACAAACCCATGTCCCCTGCATTGGCAGGCGGACTCTCAACCACTGTGCCACCAGGGAAGCCCTGTTTGTAAGATGGTTTGATGATGGCCATTCTGGCTGGTGAGGTGATACCTCATTGTAGTTTTGATTTGCATTTCTCTAATGATTAGTGATGTTGAGCATCTTTTCATGTGTTTGTTGGCAATCTGTATATCTTCTTTGGAGAAATGTCTATTTAGATCTTCTGCCCATTTTTTGATTGGGTTGTTTGTTTTTTTGATATTGAGCTGCATGAGCTGCTTGTATATTTTGGAGATTAATTCCTTGTCAGTCATATTGTTTGCAAATATTTTCTCTCATTCTGTAGGTTGTCTTTTTGTTTTGTTTATGGTTTCCTTTGCTGTGCAAAAGCTATTAAGTTTAATTATGTCCCATTTGTTTATTTTTGTTTTTATTTCCATTACTCTAGGAGACAAATCCAAAAAGATATTGCTGTGATTTATGTCAAAGAGTGTTCTGCCTACATTTTCCTCTAGGAATTTCATAGTGTCAATCCCACATTTAGGCCTTTTGAGTTTATTTTTGTATTCATCCTGCTTGGTATCCATTTTGAGTTTATTTTTGTATTAATCCTGCTTGGTATTCTGTGAGTTTCTTGAATCTGTGGTTTGGTGTTTGTTAATAATTTTGGAAAATTCTCAGCTGTTAATACTACAAATATTCTTTCTTCTCTTTCTGGTATTGCCATTATGGGCATGTTACACTTTTTGAATTATACCACAGTTTCTGAATATTGTTTTTTCCAGTCTTTTTTCTTTTCAGTTTGGGAAGTTTTGACTGACATACCTTCAAGATCACCAATTATTTTCTGGGCCCAGAGGATTATTCTGATGATACCATCAAAGGCATTCTTCATCTCTGTTACAGAGTTTATTTCTAACATTTCCTTTTGACTCTAAGAGTTCCCCTGTCTCGGTTTACATTACCCATCTGTTATTATATGTTGTGAACTCTTTCTTTTAGAGTCCTCAGTATATTACGGTTATTCAGAATTCCTGGTCTGACAATTCCAAAATATCTGCTATATTTGAATCAGGTTCTGATGTTTGCTTTTGCCTCTTCAGATGACGCTTTTCACCGTTTAGCATGCCACTTGATTTTACTGTTGAGAGCCAGATATGATGTGCTGGGTAAACATTACTGCAGTAAATAGGCCTTTGGTGTGAGGTTCTATGTTTACTTGGCTAGCATTAGGCTGTGTTCACTGTTTGCTGTAGTTGTAAATGTCAGCAGCTAAAATTTCCTGATGTCCGGGTTTGTCTCCTCTGCTGTGTTTTTGTCTCCCTAGAGCCTTCTTAAGTAAGGTCTGAGAGGCATAGTTCCTTCAGCTGTATCGTGTGCTATATAGGAGCCCTACTGATGGTGTGTGGTGACGTGTGGGGAGATCCTATGATGGGTCTCAGTCTGTTAGTGAGCCCGTGTCCCTAGGCTGTGATCTTCGCAAGTGCTTTCAGTTTTTTGTTTTTGTTTTTCCCCCTTAAGTGAGGCAGGAAGGGTATATGGGGCTGGAGTTGGGTTCTTCCATCTCCCCAGGTTGATTAGGCTGTGGGTTAGACTTGGGTAACACAGCTTCCTTTTTGTGCAGGACTTTGTTAAGGAGAACAGAATGCTCTGGGGATTTCAAAACGGCTACTTTTCTCCTCCCCTTGAGGGGAAGCAGGAGAGGATTTTTCTCAGACCTTCACTGTGAGGACTGGTGGGGCCCTCAGGGTGGATTTTCACAAATTTTTATCTCTGAAGGTAGCCCATGCTCAGGCTCTAGCAACTCCTGAAACCCTCCTGCCAGATGGTGGTTCCAGCGGTGGCTTCTCTCTGTGTCTACCTTCTCCAGTTTTCGCTCTTTGTGCCCTGTGGTCTCAATTCTCTCATGGATCTGAGAAGAGCTGTTGATTTTCAGTCTTTCAGCTTCTTTTGTGCTGTGAGAACAGGAGTGACAACGTCCAATCTTTTTATATGTTGAAGAGGCTAACTACTTTTTTTTTAAAATAAGTTTATTTATTTGTTTTTATTTTTGGCTGCGTTGGGTCTTTGTTGCTGCGTGCGGGCTTTCTCTAGTTGCTGAGAGTGGCGGCTACTCTTTGTCGCGGTGCGCAGACTTCTCATTGCTGTGGCTTCTCTTGTTGCAGAGCACGGGCTCTAGGCATGTGGGCTCCAGTAGTTGTGGCACATGGGCTCAGTAGTTGTGGCTCGTGGGCTCTAGCACGCAGGCTCAGTAGCTGTGGCACATGGGTTTATCTGCACCACAGCATGTGGGATCTTCCCAGGCCAGGGATCGAACCCATATCCCCTGCATTGGCAGGCAGATTCTTAACCACTGCACCATCAAGGAAGCCCTAAACTATTTTTTAAAAGAAAATTTTTTGTATCTCTCCAATTATTTACTTAGACTAATTTTCTAGGAAGAAACTTATTGCATCAAAATAAGTAAATAGTTTCAAGGTTTCTGATATATACTGTTAAGCTTCCCTCCAAAACAGTGTGAAAGCTAATAAAGGGAGACGTTACTGTAAGGGAGTTGGGAGGCCAGGAGGGCAGCGCTCGTGCACACACCTCCAGTGCTCAATGCGACCCCCAGTGAGACACACCATGCATCTCCAGCAAGAGGGAGAAACGTGCTCCTTGCCGGGCAATGAAAAGCCACTACTTCAAACTCCCACTTCCGTTCAGTGCACCTTTCATTTATAACAGCCCCTCCCAATTTCCCCTTCTCTTTTATGAAAGAGTTTTCAGTCCTTTGCTTTAAGGGACTTGCACGTGGTTTGTCACTGATGCACGTTCTGAAATGCAATTCTTTGCTCCTCCCAAATAAACCGTTTTGCTGGTAAAATAACTGGTTGTTTTAGCGTTTTAGATTAACAGAAGGTGTACCAAAATAACCTAAATATATTTTTACCACCTTATTTTCCTTCTCATAAACCTTCACTGATCCCTCACTGGTTCAAGATGACGTCCCTTTATCTCCACCAAATACACATTTCTCTGGTAGTTGCACAGGGTCACCCAAATCCTCTGTACATTTGGCCCTTATTGTTTTCCAATTTGATCTCTCACTACCCCCCAACGCCATGCTTTGGTGCTAGTGATTGGTGAACTTACTGTCCCTAGAACACATCATGATCCTTCGTTTTTGCTCAAGCCATCCCTCAGTATCAATAATGTCTTCCCAAATTCAATCTACACTTCTTCCAGCTCACCTTGCCCTGTCCCATTCCACCTGTTCCATATGCAGCTATCCACAGGGCAAGACTCTTGGCACACTTTGAAAGGTGTCAGGAAGCCAAGAACTTTTCAAAGAACACTTCTGCAATACAGGGCACAGAGGACGAGGCCATGTCTACTCTCTGCAAAGTGAAAGGGACTGATTTAGATAAATAAAACTAAGAATTTCTGATGATTTGGGATTAACTGGGAGTAGACAGTTTATGAAATAAAATTATTTAATTATAGCTTTTGGATTTTTGCTTCTTATTCTATTTTTTCAGGCTTTTTTTTTAAACCAGTGGCATCATGACTCCATTGTATGACCCTCCTTTTTTTTCAGTTCTGAGCAAAACTTTAATATTGAGAAAACTAGGTTTTTTCAAGTAATCAAAGACCTGGTGATAAAGATAACACTAAGCACAGGAAATTATTTTGATAAAACACAAAATTGTTACTTTCTAGGCAGATTACTTAAAAACGGAAACCTTTCACAATAGCTTATCAAGAGCAGACCATTAGTCCAATGAAGCTTTCTCTTTTTAGCAGATGAAAGAAAATTAAGTTTTAGTTTTATATAAGTACAGTATAGGTATTAAAGCTTATTTTAAAAATTGTTATAATAATAATTCAATTTTTAGCCAGTTTGACCACACAAAATTCCTGTTTTCTCTCCCTCTCTCTCTCTTCAACCTTTTTTTTTTTTTTTTTTGGTATTCCAAGCATTGTTCCTTATAATATTTCAACTTTTTGCATTGATTAAAATACAGTCTGAGACAGAGTAAAACTGTGTTCAACAAGTTCCAGAAATACATATAGTATCCATACATATGAAAAGACCCACCTCAATAAAACAAAATAATATTTAATATTTCAAACATTCAGAAGCATATGAATGCATTAGAAAAGGTCTTTAAAAGCTACATAATAAACCAGTAGTTAACTCAGGAGAGGGATCTAGGTTTGAGTAAGGTCAAAGGTGAATTTTTAATTTCTGTTGATTATTTTTTTCAAAGATCAAATATATACATATATATATTGTTAGACAGTAAACATGGTCTATTTTTGCTTCTTTCCAATAGAATACATTTGATCACATTTTTTTTTATACAGCAGGTTCTTATCAGTCATCCATTTTATCCACATCAGTGTATACATGTCAATCCCAATCACCCAGTTCATCCCACCACCCCACCCCCTGTGTGACCCTCCTAATTGCTCTAACCTAGTTTCTTTTTTTTGCCCAATTTAAAACATCAACACCACCAAAACATAACATCTTGGATGAATTAGTTACCCTATTAAGAACTTATTTAGTGACATTTAAAAACTTACCTGTTATTTTCCTCTCTTTAGGATACTTTTTTTTTTTTTGCGGTACGCGGGCCTCTCACTGCTGTAGCCTCTCCCGTTGCGGAGCACAGGCTCCGGACGCGCAGGCTCAGCATCCATGGCTCACGGGCCCAGCCGCTCTGCGGCACGTGGGATCTTCCCGGATCAGGGCACGAACCCGTGTCCCCTGCATCGGCAGGCGGACTCTCAACCACTGCGCCACCAGGGAAGCCCTTTTCCTCTTTTTAGAAAAACCCACATACAAAGCAACTATTTCTTAGATAAATAAAGTTTAGTCTCACAAGGGTTGAAAGTCTAAATAATTAAGTAAACACATGGTACAAAGAACGATGATAATTAAAATGAAGAAAAGCTGTTACCAATTCTATAAAACAGAGGTTTTTCAGCCCTAATATTTGATTTTTTTAACTTAAAAAATAAAAACACAACTTACGTTCGATTTGGTCAAACATTACTGAGAAGAGGAAGTCCCGTGGTGTCATGTAATACTCTCCCCCGTGTTCCAGTGAGGAAAACTGCATGAAGCGCTGTTTACGAGGAGACGGTTTCCCTTTCATCCCTCCAGAGTCCACACTTTTCTAAAAGAAAAAGAAATTGCAATTTCAGATTTTTTTCAGTATCATTCCCCAACTTAGCTACTTCTACAATGATCTTTAAAGAGTAATTTTAGTGTTTAGGTATAACAACCTCCAAATTTTGAAGTCATTTACTGAACACATAGTTACTGAGTGCACAGGCACTGAAAACAGAGCAGTGATGAGGCTAACCTGAGGAACCTGCATTCCCAAACAGGAGAATGACAGTTAATGAATAAATGTATAAAATAATATAAGACACTAAGAAGTGCCATGAAGAGATATAAAGCAGGATAAGAAAGTGGTTAGTAACATTTTGGGGCTTCCCTGGTGGCGCAGTGGTTAAGAATCCGCCTGCCAATGCAGGGGACACGGGTTCGAGTCCTGGTCCGGGAAGATCCCACATGCCGCGGAGCAACTAAGCCCGTGCGCCACAACTACTGAACCTGCACTCTAGAGCCCTCGAGCCACAACTACGGAGCCCGTGTGCCACAACTACTGAAGCCCGCACGCCTAAAGCCCGTGCTCCACAACAAGAGAAGCCACTGCAATGAGAAACCCGCACACTGCAATGAAGAGTAGCCTCCACTCGCCGCAACTAGAGAAAGCCCGCGCACAGCAACGAAGACCCAACGGAGGCAAAAATAAATAAATAAAATAAATTTTTTAAAAAAGTAATATTTCAATGGGATGGACAAGTAGAGCCTTTCTGAACAGGTGACATTCAATGAGACTAAATGAGGCAGGCCTTGTGGGCTTGGGATCTGGAGGGAGAGCATTCCAAGGAGGAGGTAAAGAAAGAATACAGACCATGGGACGGGAACAAGCGTGGTGTGCTCAAGGGTGGTATGGCGGAAGAGAAGCTCAGGGAGACAGGACGGCAGCAGATCATGTAAAGATGAAGTACATCCATTCTGATCAGTGGCCCTGATTTTAGGAATATATTGACATCATGGGTGCACAGTGCTAAGAGAAGAAGAATGGCTAAGATATTGTTACTGTCAGAGTCTGTACCTTAGACAATGGGACCTGGGCCTTGACCCAAATGCTGATAGAGACGATACTGAAATATTTATTGCTAACCTTTCACGGAGCACTTACTATGTGCTAGGCACTGTACTAGTTAAGTACCCTCCGTAGACTATTTAGTTAATCCTCACAGTAACTGAACAGTAGATACTACCGTAGATATGAAAACTGTAAAGTAAATGCAGAGCCAGGATAAAAAACCAGGTGTGTCTGACTCAAAAGTGTTTCAATCTCTTAACTACCAAACTATCCTCCTACCCATGGCTAGGCACTGTGCCCTAGGCAGCCTGGAAGAAGACGACATACCAGTCAGCACACGTGCCAAGGTCAAAATAGGAACCTTGACTCAGAACGTGTCATCTGTGAAATCCAAGAGCACACTGGCACTCGGGACCGCTTTCCTGAAGGTAACAAGCTAAATCAGACCACGACATCCTTCCTGGACACATCGCTTCCTTTCCATGCTGACACACAAGTCATGTTCAGTAAGTGCTGAGTGGAGCTGAAATGGGGAAAAACGGCAATTCCGGTTGCTTAAACCTCCAAATTCAAAGCCGTCAACAGCTCCTTTTAGCTGATCTCAGTCCTCTAACCAGTATTAATTCTCTCTCCCCAGTTTGACAACTGGCTTCTTTGAGTGCCTACCAGAATACTGGCTGTATACAGAACACTCAATAATACTGCACTGAGGGTGCCCTGTCTTCTCCAGATCTTGCCTTTTCATGTCTTTCCTTTTCTTTCCCCTTAAATTACTACTATAAAAATAACTCAAGGGGCATGTCTTAATTATATGAGTCCATACTCTTATCTCAGTCATCAGAAAATTGAATTTTATTAATATTTTCTGAACATTTTATACATGAAGTAGATAAATTATCATTTGATATATTATCAAATGGATAGTATTTGTAGGAAAACAGTGGTAAACAAGACAAACAGTAATTCCTACTAGAATGTACTAAGTGCCTTGGCAGTGAATTTACAGAAAGTATACAGATGGGATAGGGAAGGGAGAGGGGTAAGAGTCTTCTCAGTAAATGTCACAGCACTGGCAAAGTCCTAGATACAAGAGTAATACAGTGTATTGAAGAGCTAAAGAAGTTAAACACGGATATATACATTATTAGCTTCAAGAATATTTGTGTTTATTATACCAATGTTAATATATAGTCTATTAGATTTTAAAAGGTAAATAATCTATATAGAAATAGGTATATGAATTTCCAAATCTTTAAATAAATGTTGGTTCTTAAAAAAAATTATTTATTTATTGGCCATGCCACACGGCATCTGGGATCTTAGTTCCCCCACCAGGGATTGAACCCGTGCCCTCTGCAGTGGAAGTGCGGAGTCTTAACCACTGGACTGCCAGGGAAGTCCCACTGCTGGCTCTTTTATATTATCTTGTATCTAAGTTGTTCATGACTAGTTAAAAAAATATCTTTTACCAACCACTTAATCCCTTTTATGCAAACAAACATATTCTTCTTTCTAAACTTCAACCAACTAAAAGGGGCCAATTACTCATTTACCCTCCTCAAGTGCTCTCATAACAGGATGGATCGTTATTCTGTCTCTTTTGGTTTTCATGCTGTCCTCTATCTTGTGGCAATCTTCCTCTTTCCTGGTCCTAACCTATACTGAAAATGACCAACAAGTAAAAACACAAACCTCCCACTCTCTTGCAGCAAGACATGAAAACTATTCCTCCATCTCATGGTTACCATGTTCTATACACTTGTATGCGTCTATAACTTGCATAAGCGTAACATTTCTGAAGATTCTTGAGAAGAGTCAATTATTCTGGGAAGTGTCATTTTATTTTTATTTTAAAAATATTTTTAAACTCTTTACTGAATTTGTTACAATATTGCTCCTGTTTTATGTTTTGGTTATTTGGCTGCAAGGCATGTGGGATCTTAGCTCCCCGACCAGGGACTGAACCCGCACCCCTTGAAATGGAAGGTGAAGTCCCAACCACCGGACCACCAGGGAAGTCCCCTGGGAAGTGCCATTTTAGATAATGGTTGATTGGGTTGCCATCCCTTCCAATTTTGGTTAAATATCCTCCCCAATGAACAAGAAAAGGTAGAGGAGGCGAAACTAAAGCTCCCTTCCCTGGGTTGATTTCTGAGCTTGAAACTGCCATACGAATTGCAGACCATGAATTTAGAAGGTCACTTACAAGCAAATGACCTCCACATTTGCCCACCACCATGATTCTCTACCAGTAGGCGATGTGGCATAAAACTATCTAACGACCCCCTACTAACATCCTTACAACTCAACCTGGTGTCGTACCTTTAAATTTCTGCTACTTCATAGTATAAATAAACCTATTCTTCTACTACCCCAAATCCTGCAACTCCCTTTGCCAGCACCAGCAATGTCTCTCCTTTTTCTAATCTTTTCCACCACCTCTCACACTGCTTACTGAGGACACAGCTATCAGTTGGAGGCCATCACCTATGTAGATACTAATCCCACCACTTCCCTTATGCAATATATAGTGGAAGCCTCCAAGTCACCACCTCTTACTACTAGAGTCTTTCCCTTCATCCTAACTTCTACCCACCGACCTCCCAAGTAAATACGTAATCAAGCATCTACTAGTGTGAGGGCACTCCAGGAAGAGACAGGACACATACTAATCAAAGGGGCAACAGTACAGTAATAAACACTAACAATATAGCTAATGTGAATTAAACACATGCAAGGTAGGGTGCTAAAATCTTTACATACATGGTCTCACTCAACCTTCACAATGACCCCAATGGGAGACTTCATTTTACAAAAGAAGAAACCAAAGCTTGTCAAGGTTAACCAGCTTGCCTGGGTTAACACGGCAGGTCAGCGGGTAGCACAGAGGCAACATGACGTCAGCTCAACCACTACCCTATGCCCGCCCCTCTAAGGATTACATAGACTAGGAAAATAGAGAAACCAGTGTGGGTAATGACAGCTGAGAAAGTTTTCATAAAGAGTGGGCTTTAAGTTAGGCTCTAGAGAATAACAAAGGATAGAACTAGAATTAGCCATCCTTAAGACCTGGGCTAAGAGTTGTCCATTTCCTAGATGACATGCATTGTTTCCCTTGTTCAGTAAAATTTAAAGTAAGTAGATGTTATGAACACATCTCTTCACTACAGCAACATTTACGCAGAGGAAAGAAGAGTATTGCTCTGAAATTTCCAGAGCCTTTCTAATTCCAAGTTGATGAACCAACAAATCAATTTTCTTTAAGTCCCCTTTGTCATACAGCAGTTGAATTTTAAAGGACCATAAATTGACGTGTATTATATATTTATGCTTACTTCGCAGAATTTGGAAGATCAATTTGGCGTTGTGAATCTTTTGTTTACCTATGAAGTTTATTCTTGCCATACTTCACATGTACGACCACTATGATCAAAGCTCCGATGGATGGATTTAACACCAAGAATTAACAATGTCTGTCTGCCCCCACCCTTCCGTCCTCTCCCCTGGTGCTCTCCCCACTATGATCAAAGCTCCGATGGATGGATTTAACACCAAGAATTAACAATGTCTGTCTGCCCCCACCCTTCCATCCTCTCTCCCCTGGTGCTCTCCTGCTCACGTGAACATGCTCTCTCTGCCCACATCCTCCTGTCTCTCCCCTCCTTCCTGCGCACGTTTCAGGTGGCTTTTTTCTGTTGCTGCTGTTTGCGTATTCCTTGAACTGACCATATGGTTTCGGGCACTCATTCTTCTCTCTCGTCTCCCCTGTCTCTCTCTCACAGATACGTGTACATGTGGCATATCTGTGGTCAGTTGTGCTTGGTAAACTGAGTTTGAGTTTGGTTAAGTGCAGGTAGAGGATCGGTGTGGATGCGGAGGATGGGGAGGAATAACCAATTCTGTCTGAGACAACACAAGGGCAGATGCCCAGCTTAGTGCCATTAGTACTGCTCCATAACAGGCGGTGAAAAAGTTCACAAATTCATCTTCAAACATTTAAGAACCTGTTATGTGTCACTGTTCTGCAGATATACAGATGGACACTGAGGTCTCGGCCTTAAGGAGCTCACAAAAGGGAATGCTGGAGAGCAAACAAATAATTCAGAGCACTGGCTCCAAGGTCAAACTACCCTGGATGCAAATTCCAGTTCTGTCACTCACTAGGTATGTGACCTAGGACCAATTATCAGCTGACTCACGAACAGTGAGGAAACAGGAATCAAGTTGCCTGGACTTAAATCCCAGCTCTGTCACTTGGCCAAGTTCGTACTGTGACTTCTCCCTAACTAATCTGTAAATGAAAAAGACAGTAGTAACTACTTAAAGGGTCTTTTATAAACCGTGTGTTCAATGAAATAATACACATACTACGTGCTCTGGAAGGTCAGCCATTACTATCATGATCATCGTAATTTAAACAAATGCTCTAACAGAAATATGTAAAAAGTTGTAGGAGAAGGCAGAGAGAGGACCAATTAACTGCCTTGTTAATTGGAAGACTTAACAAAGGCATCCCAGGCCAGGAGAAATGGGACCTGGGCTGCAAACAGTGAGGAGCCGCCAAGACCGGGAGCAACAGTAGAGCAAAGCGCGCTACAGCCAGTCCTGAGGTCTGGGCAGCAGGTCCAGGGGGCAGAGGGTCTCTGGGGGACGTGACCAAAATGGACAGAAGGGGAGAAGGGCAGACACAGTGCACCAGGAAGACCGTCTTGGATGTGGGCATTTTCTTCTAATTCACACAAGAGCCAGCGTAGACGGAAGACACTGGAAGGTACACGGCTGATGCTGCAGGATATCTCATGCCATGATTCAGCACTTAGTCTATACATCCAACCAATACGCTTGGCTTTTCAGTCTCAAAATCCCAGCATATTAGAAACATTACATTACAAATGCTAGAGTCAAGTATACTAATGGCAGAAGGGAGATTTTACAGCCTGAAAGTGAGACGGGAGAGAAAAATTAAACAAGCAGACCTGGCCACAACAGTCTGGATCAATCTATGTCATGACGACCAACGAAGAGCCACTAGGTCTATTTATGTGATTGATGGTCTTCAGTCACTTAGAAATTGCTAATTATGTAGGGAACATTTTTGTTAAAAATGTGTAATGTAGCTTAACTGTTTTTAATGTAAATCTTGCATTAAAAAAAAATGTTTTCTTACTTACGAGGGTAATTTTCGTTGTCTGGAAGATTCACTTACAGGGCGTAACTCACACCCCACTGACGCTGTATAAACTCAGCATTACTCTCTAGTCTACTATATATATCCAACGCACTTTGTAGAATGGATGTTACATAAAAATACCACGGCCACGTTATATAAACTGAAAATGATCAGAACTGTGAGTAAAAGCACAGTGTCCTTTCAGAAAAATACAAGAGACATAGTTGGGGCCTCGTCATAAACACCTATTACATGTCATATAAAATTAGACCACAGGATACAATCTTTTCATCTTCCAACACTGTTAACAGTCACTTTTAAAAAAACTTACTACTAGTGTATTCTTAGTCCATGATGAGCTCTCGCTTACAGGAAAAGCATCTATACAAATAGACATTCAGTATGCTGACACCTAGGTTTCAGGATGTCAAGGGAAATCTGAATGTCATCTCCTAGGGCTAAATCAATTCCTTTCAAAGATAAAAGGTATCATAAGGCAAACCATAATTTTAAGTAATTTTATATAGGATATAAATAACGTTGCTATGCACGTCTAAAAATCTGTTCAATTCCAGGAGCCGTTTCAAGGGTATGGTGAGAATACCAGCACTGGAGGAACTCGGAACCTCCAGCTTTTATTTTTTTTAAAAATTTTTAAAAAATATTTATTTATTTATTTAGGCTGCATCGGGTCTTAGTTACAGCACGCGGGATCTTCATTGCAGCACGTGGGATCTTTAGTTGCGGCATGTGGGATTTTTTTTTTTAGTTGCAGAATGTGGACTCTTGGTTGCGGCATGCATGTGGGATCTCGTTCCCCGACCTGGAATTGAACACAGGCCCCGGCATTGGGAGTGTGGAGTCTTACCCACTGGACTACCAGAGAAGTCCTGGAACCTCCAGCTTTTATAGGCTCTGCTACAAAAAACAAGTTTTCTTTTTCCCTTTGGATTTTTGGTTTTCACTCTCAATCTATACGATTATCCACTTGCAAATAAAATGTGGGAAGGTCCTTTCTCTATGCTAAAAAAAGAAAAAGGTATAATGTACCTTCCTGAGTTAACTCTTAATACAATCAAAGGGTCATTAAAAACAACAAAAACAAAAAACAAAACCATAAATTGATGAGAAAGCAGTAAGTAAAACTTCTTAAAATCTCCATCCCAAAACCTGACAAAGAACCAGAATGAAAACCAGAAAATAAGGACAGCCATGCTGATGCTAGCTCCTACCTCCCACTCTAAACTTGTTCTAGAAAGATCTTCTATTGATAGATACTGATAATGCTGACCCACCTGCACGACAGTACTAGGAATAAAAACTAGTTTCCTCCCCAGAGTGTGATGGAACGACTGAGGACGAGATTCTGGAATCCCTTGCGGATGGGGCAGCCGGGCCTGGGTGTGTGCACTGCACGCCTCCGGGGGCCCCCTCACACTGGGATCGCAGACAGCTGTGGAGCAGATGGCAGGAAGGTTGCACTGTGGGAAGGTGACTTCCTCTAACCTGCAGGGGTAACGCTGTCACTGAGGAGCTCCCAAGTGCAGGGATGTGCAGGCCAGAAGAGGACCGTGGGGAGTCCCCCCGGAAACCCCTGTCACTCGCTGCTGTCACTAGAGACCCAGCACGTGCCTCTTTCCCCTCCTGCGTCCTGTCAGAGGAGGGCTGGCATCAGCAGAGGATGCCGGGGCACGGCTGGGCAGAGGAAAATACTGCGTCCACGGCCACGCTGACCAAAAAGCCAGCAACTATGTCCGAGGGCACTTCTCTAAAGGGGCAGGCACCCCAAACAGGGGGAATTGCAAAGGCCACCCCTGGGGATGCGCTAACCCCCAGCGTGGCAGGAAGGCAGAACGCCCAGAGGAGAGCCAGGACACACCTCGCTCCTCCTCCAGTCCCGCAGGCAGCAGACTGACCCACAGTCCATGGAAACTATGGACATCCTGCTCTGCAGCTAATGTTCTGACGGGAAGGTAAGATGCTCAGTTCAAGATGCAAAGGGGTCAAGCTTATACACTCACACTGTCCTTGGCAAATAACGTCTCTGGCTAGACCATCTGTTTAAAACCTGATGTTGGGCCTGTCCAAATTCTCTGGGAAAATGAAGAGCAATAGGAAACAACAATGAAAATCAAATTCTGAAAGAAAGCAGAAAAAAATCACAGAAAACAAAAGACGTGATCGATGCACTTTAAACATCCGAGAGCAAAGATAAGATGCAAGATGACAGAGGCCTCTGAAAGGGAGCCAGCCCAGCCGCACAAGAGGAGACACGAAAGATGCCAGTATGAAACGAGAAGCTCTAAGAAACAGGAAAGACTAGAACCAACACTGCAGAAAGTACACAAACTACCGATAGGAAAAAAAACCACATAGAAGGCAGAAGAAAAGCACAGAGAAAAGCATTTAGGGAAAAGAATATCCACATGTGTGACAGACACCAAGGATTCAACATGAAAACTGCTGTACTTCAGGAAGACAGAGAACAAATCAGCAACAGATTTGTTCAAAAACAGAGTGGGAAAACCTCACTGAAACCCTCAAAGACCTGAATTCACTACCCTATCTGCCACTGCCCTATGTGAATATACTCAGGTTTGAATAATCCTAGAAGACCTCGGGGGAGATTGGTCAGTTTTAGTTCTTTCAGAAAACCTAAATAAGGCAGACGTTAGAAAATCTAAGTAAGGTTAGAACTATGATGCCCTTATTGCTGGATTCAACCTCTTAAAAGCAGTTCTCAGAGACGATAATACAAAAAAATGACACAGTAAATGAGTAAGCAAGATGTAGTTCTAAGATAATGCTTAAAAGACACACATCACCCTTGTATACTAAGTGAGGAAGTGAAAGCAGTGTGAGGGGGTAACATTCTCAAGCTATTCAACCCGAAAGGCTGGGGAGAAATTTTTTTGCCCCTCTTCACTCCAACTTATTTATTGCAGTGCAGGAGAACTATTCCAGTAGGAATGGACTAAACGGTACCAATCTTAATGTTTACCTGAAGGAGATATCCTAAGTTACTTGGACTCAACCCTGTCGGCCTCAGGAAGAAGAGGAGCCTATGGAATGTGCTTGTGGAGATCAAAGCACTGCTGAGGGTCTGCTGGGGGCTCTGCCCCTAAACCTCCCGGGACTGGGTGGAAAGTGATAGGAGCGGGGATGAGTCCGTCCCAGTACCACTAGATTTGCTTCTCAAACCTGCATCTAAAGCTAAATGTATGGGAGAGGAGGGGCAGAATAAAAGCTGGGATTGGAGCTATCCTCAACATGTGAGAACCGTCCACATGGTTCTGGTTAAATGTAAAATGCTCCATGGCTTTCAAGGATTACTCGTAATGCAGTAAAAAATGTGACAAAGGAATTAAGAGCAACGAGTGATATGAACTGGATAAAAGAGATCTTTGAAAGCTGATGACTTCTGTGAAAACATTTCACTAGTTTATTGCCTTTAAAGCAACAGGTGCTTCACCATTCTGTCTCTACTTTTTATCCATGAAGTGACAAATTGGAAAAAGTGTTCTGTTCTTTGTTGAACATTCTTTGGTCTCTACATTTCTAATGAAAAAAGTGGGAAAAGAAAAGGCCTTCCTCACAATGCTTTCAGTATGTCCAATAGATATACATTGCATCAGGCAAAATGTAGTAAAACCTATTCATTTGGGGTTTTTATTTTGTAATTTGCAGTAATGTGGATAAAATGTAATTGTCTTGTTGTCTCTGGACTTTCTGTGGTGTAATTAGAGAATATCTTTTCTTCTTAAAGAAAACTTCACAACTGGAAATTTTCAGCCATTAGACAGAACTTTTCCATTTCACTCTGAATCAGGGAGTTTTTATTGTACATGAAACAAAATACTACCAGAGTAAATTAGAACTATTCACTGCATAAGCTATGCTTCACGATAAATTCTACAAAATGACAGGGTATTAGTGAGGGAGACAAAAGTCATTCCTGGGAAAACTGGGAGCTCTGGAAACTATTCTCTGTGGCTTCTGGATATCGTTTCATCTAGTGATGGCCTAGCCTAGACTTCCTTCCAGAGACGGGAAGAAAGCTAGTGGCTTTTCTTAGATGAGCACAGTAAAATGAAATGACATATGCCTCTCTCTATATATGAATTTAAAAATAGCCCCTAGGACCACAGTAATCTGTCAGAGGAGGAGTGGCCACTGTTAGGGATGCTGATGAGTAAAGAAAGAAGCATCTTCTCTTCCCGTAACAGCTTTCTCTCTCCAGATGAGATCGCTGAGCAGAATACTCACTTCCTTCCTCCATAACTACTTTTCAGGAGGTACATCATAACTACATACATTTTTGTTTATGTTCTAACCAGAAAGTTTAAATCAGGTTTCAAGTGATTAAAAAAAAGACTAGAGCCCTAACTTAAAATCTCAGTACCTTCCTGAAGCTTTATCAGTATCACTCACTGCAATCACAACTAAGTAAAGCTTCTCCTGAGAAATGACGGAGTTGCTTTAGCCTAGTGCCCTACTCGCAAGGGAAATACTACTCTGTGAACTCCTCCCACAACCATTCAATGTCAACTTATTTAATAAATATTACATGTCTCCTACGACCAAGCACTGTATAAAGTGACACATGAACAGACACCCCCTTTCTAGTGGGGGGAGGCCTAACACAAGTGGGTGAATGCTAGACAGAAGTATGAAAGGAGCACTAAGCATTTAGCAAACGTGAAAGTCCCACAATGATAAATTCCAATCTCTGATAGTTACTTTTACAATATTACTTATCAACCATGAATATTTTGACTTCTTTCTTTTCAAAATGAGAGATATGTACACGTACCCCAATGCTCATAGAAGCACTATTCGCAACAGTCAAGACATGGGAGCAACCCAAGTGTCCATCAACAGATGGATGGATAAAGAAGATGTGGTATATATACACAATGGAATATTATTCAGCCATATAAAAAGAATGAAATAATGCCATTTGCAGCAACATGGATGGACGTAGAGATTATCATACTAAGTGAAGTAAGCCAGACAAAGACAGACAAATATCATATGACACCATTTATATGTGGAATCTTAAAAAAATGACACAAATGAACTTGTTTACAAAACAGAAACAGGGACTTCCCTGGTGGTGCAGTGGTTAGGAATCCACCTGCCAATGCGGGGGACACAGATTTGAGCCCTGGTCCGGGAAGATCCCACATGCTGCAGAGCAACTAAGCCCGTATGCCACAACTACTGAAGCCTGCGTGCCTAAAGCCCGTGCACTGCAACAAGAGAAGCCACCGTAATGAGAAGCCCGTGCACCGCAAGGAAGAGTAGCCCCTGCTCACCACAACTAGAGAAAGCCCACATGCGGCAACGAAGACCCAACGCAGCCAAAAATAAATTAAAAAAACAAACAACAACAACAACAAAAAACAGACTCACAGACAGAAAACGAACTTATGGTTACAAAAGTGGAAAGGGGGCAGGGATAAATTAGGAGTATGGGATTAACAGATACACACCACTATATATAAAATAAACAACAAGGGTTTATTGCATAGCACAGGGAACTAAAAAAAAAAGAGACAGAGATGCACCAAACTAATATTTTTCATTATTATATAATTAAATTTAAATAGAAGACTCCTAACAGGTCTGGTATCAGCAAATTTATCTTGGTTGTGATCTCTCTTCTTCAGGCAACTGAGAAGTACAGCAGAGCCTAACAAGGAGCCTTTTGTGATATAAGCTATGATCTAAATTTCAGAACCCTTACAAACCCATGCAAAAAAGTCTCCTCAAAACTGAGAACTTCAAGTATGCCCGGGGAAAGTGCTGCTATCAAAGGGCTGAGTCATAAACAGAGGCTACCATGAGGGTTAACAACATTTAGGATATTATATCCTACAACACACACAGTGTGGAGCGAAGAGGGGATGGATTAAAGGATCCCTTCTCGCCTTTCTCCCATCCCTCCACAGGCAACAGCTGCAGTCTGTAGCTGTATGTATTTTATAGTTTAGGATTCCAGGAGGAAAGTGATTCATCCATACAGTATTTTGCATTGCTTTCCCCCCATGCTCCCACATTCTCCATGACCCGCTCAGGCTTCCATACCCCCAGTCCCCAGCAAAAGACTGTCCCAGCTACATGCTTCCTCGGTTTACAGGAAGCACATAGTGAGGATGGCTTTCTAAAGCTTGTGGCTGAATACTGACGGCAGTTTGCCTCTCTACCACCAAGTCCCTTAAGCCCCACACCCTAACCCTACACAAAATTTGGTCAAAGACTGGAATTAGTTAAAAAACAACAAGAACAAAAAAACCCAAACAGCAACATGTTGCTTGCATACAAATTTTATCCCAAAAATAGAACACATTTTTTGAAAACCTTCGGATAAATGGGAAAATAATGAAAGCTTGAAAGGGCAGATATGCAATTTCCTATTAAAAACAAAAATTACATTTCTATTTTAAAATTCCATTGATACTATTATTTTTATGAATTGGTCTTGTACGAAACAAATATGGTACTAATTTTAAATGTCAACCTTAGTTTTGGTCTTTGCTAACATAATTTTCCTGAAACTGACTGGGTTTGCTGGTGTGTCCTTAGCTTCAGTTTTCGCCTTGCTACCTCTGATGAGCTTTAATAAACCTCTGCTGCACATCTTTCCAGAAGACAGATTAAATAACCACTTACCGCTTCTGATGGTAATTAAACCTCACGAAGCTAAGCGTGTGATAGTTAGCTGCTTCTGGCCCTTTCATTTGTTAGGGTTCCGGTACTCCCTCCTCTAAGAGCCCTCCCCCAGTGCCCATTCTGGGTTAGGGTGTCCTAGAGCGAGTGTACAGGACTCAGTAATGCTTATCAAAGCCCTGGTGACTCTGCAGTGCATCTGTCTGCCCCCGGCATGCCTTCCTTTGGTTAATATGTTAAATGGTTAAAAAAGTGTGCCAGGAATGAGTGAATCTTTATGAATGGGAACCAATTCCAAACTTGAAGTGTGATATTAAAATAACAATTTAAAAATAGATTTCAGTCCTTGAACCAATATGCGAAAGGGTTTTGTGCTTATGTATTTTAAACCCTATTAATAATTTATTAAAATATCTTTAGGTAGCTAGGTATGTACAAGTGCACCCAAGTGTGCACACAATTATTTCCTCTTATTACAACCACAAATTACTGCATACTGTTAATTACTTTAGATTTTAAAAATGCCTTCATAACAGGAGCACAGAGGCAAAGCTGTGGACAGGGGGTGGCAGTGTTAACTGTACCAAAAGGATGTTGCTTATTCTGCACCTGTTGCACAAGCCATGGAATCTCAGAAACAGATGCTCTGAAACTGCGCTGCACCAGCTGCTGCGCACTTTCTGTCCGTAAATCTGAATGATCTGATGGATTTCAGGCCTTATATCATGTTTGGCTTGGGTTGTAATGGATCTTTTCAGCTTCCGCTTGGAGTTCGTGGACATAACAATACAATATGTCTAAGATACAAGTTTTGATTTAAATGTATTTGTAGCAAATGAGCAGGGGATGAGCTGAATGTTTTACCAAGCATTGACAAAACACATAAAGATACTACTTTCACAAAGAAGGTACTAAGATGCATGTCATTTCTGTTGATGTTTATAAATTAAATCACCAGTAAATAAAGTAATACATAGATTACATGATACAAAAAGGAGAGTAACGCACATATATGATTACACATTTTGGCAAATTAATTTACTGTTCAATAAAGTTCTGCTTTGTGTCTGTAAACCATGAACATAGGACAAACCGTTTAAGACCTGGCAAGGACTTGCCAGAATCTCCCTCTTTGCTTTTACCTGATTCTTTGGACATATTTCATGCTCGTAAGACATCCATGCTCTCATTTAGTAATTTCTGAAGATACTTTAACAGTGAAGGTTTTAAAAGATTCTATAATAGAATCTGCTATATAATGGCTGAAAAACCAAACAGACTGTTTGCTTGTTTGGTTAAGGTAGCACCTAACATAACTAAAGTAAACAACCGCTAAATAAACAAGCTGAAGAGAATCCCCGCTTTCCCACTTCTACTGCCAGCACTGCTAGCGGTCAGCCCCTTTTCCCTTCAACTTCACCACCCTTCTCTGCCTTTAATGACAGGTGGCATCCAACGAGGATACACGAGTTTCCACATCTAGCCTTCACGTACAGGGCAAAAGCAGGATGAAACTGTGCCAGTGAATCATATACTAAGTGAGCAGAATTGTTAGCATTTGCCCAGGCAACAGTGAGGCCTGTATCAAATACGAAGTTTTTGGGTGCATGCTTCAGAAAAATCCTTATCTTGACCCTTGAGAATTTTAGAATCTTATATGAGAAACAAAACCACCGAAAACTTAAAGTTTATGGTAAGTTGTTACATACACATTTAAGGGTTGGCATGGACAGAATGGGCACTTGGGTAATCTTTCCCTTTTAAAATTTATTTGGTGGTGAATTTACTCCTGTGCTCTTTATAATCAAGAGAATAATCCTAGTTAAATCTTAACTAGGATTAGGGAAGAAAGGGAAAAAGAAGGAACAGATATTTGTAGGCTAAAATAGAGCCTGAAGTTCTGAAATGATTCAGGCAACTCTAATCTCCAAACTTGAACTGCTAGTGAAGTCCCAAAGAGTTACTCTGAATATTTAAAGACTCGGATGAACTTTGTCACCTTGTTTAGTGTGAAATTAGTTTCTAAATATTCATGGCTGTTGTTTAGATACTCTTTTAACTTATGATAAAAAAACTTTATAGTTATATTAGTACCAATATTAAAACTGTTACTATGAAATCATCGTTTAGGCTCTGAGTTCCTGCATGACCCACCTCACTCGCATGCTAGAGGGTAAAGAGAATAAACCTGAAGACACTTTCTTGGATAATGGATCTTTATGATTTAAAGGAGAGGGATATGGTAATAGACCAAGGCGTCTGTGACACTTATAAAGGTGTAAACAGGATAAGCTAGTACAACAGGGCTAACAGAAGGCACACTGGGCTAGAAAAGAGAATGTACAGTCAGAACAGTAGTGAAGTACTGGTAAAAGGGAAGAGTAAATACCATAAAGTAAAGGTAAATATTGTAAATTATCTGGTCCGAGGGTAATATCCAAAACCGAAGAGTAACGCAGTGACAGGATCAAAACAGTTTACTTGAAAATAATTTTAGATATAACACCTGAAACATTTTGCAATGTAAAGAAGGACAAATTTAAGAACCTAGAAGGGACAAGAATATAACCTAAAAATTTAGAGCAGAGCCTCATAACCCCACACTACAAGGCTTCCTGGTGCTTGTGACTCCTGGAAATTATAGGTGAAAACACTGTATGAGCTTTTTGGGAGAGAGTACATAACTTTTATCATATTCTCAACCTATTCAAAGAATAAATGACAGGGGACTTCCCTGGCAGTCCAGTGGTTAAGAATCCGCCTTCCAATGCAGGGGACGTGGGTTCGATCCCTGGTCGGGGAACTAAGATCCCACATGCTGCGGGGCAACTAAGCCCACGTGCTGCAAACTATAGAGCCCTCGCACTCTGGAACCCGTGCGCCACAACTAGAGAGAAGCCCATGTGCTGCAATGAAGAGCCCGCGCGCCACAACAAAAAGATCCCACATGCCACAACTAAGACCCAATGCAGCCAAAAATAAAAATAAATATAAAAAAAGAATGACAAAGATGAATCAGCAAACGTGAGTAATAATATGGTAAAATACAATAACAATTAGTAAAAAGAAAAAAAAGCTCCAATTCTAAGCACTGCTCATGTTAGAACAGCGTAGAGTTTATTAACTCTAAATAACTGAGATGATCCATTCTCAACACATGGCTGTAGAAGACTCTTAAAATTGAACAGAAAAAGTTTTCTCCCGCAGGACTAAATATAAAATGAGAAAACAATTAATTCCAAGTCCTTTAAAAATGTCTTATATTTTCCACCAGCTAAAGCACATTAATTAAAATAAAAAATACACAACTGCTGTACGGCCAGATAAAGCAAAGTACTAAAGGACATCATCGTTGTATAAAAATTCAAATAAAAGCTTGGTCTTAACCAAGTCTTATATGTGTATCTGCACAATTCTGATTTTCCCATCGCTTTCTCTTTTCGCTGATATGGGCTAAAGCCATGCAGGCTGCCTTCCCCAAACCAGGCACTGCCCTATATAAGCAAGCATAATAAATACAGCCTCTAACAGAGAAACAACTAAAGAGCAATACAGACGAAAAGAGCCTGGAGAGCGAGGAGACGGGGCAAGAGGTGGTCTCCATGACGGCAGCGTCAGCTCACTGTCACTAGAACGACCTCTCTGGAACCACACTTCTTTCTTTTTTAAAAAAATTTATTTTATTTATTTTTTTGCGGTACGCGGGCCTCTCACTGCTGTGGCCTCTCCCGTTGCGGAGCACAGGCTCCAGACGCACAGGCTCAGCGGCCATGGCTCACGGGCCCAGCCGCTCCGCGGCATGTGGGACCTTCCCGGACTGGGGCATGAACCCGTGTCCCCTGCATCGGCAGGCAGACTCCCAACCACTGCACCACCAGGGAAGCCCTATTTAATTTATTTTTTGGCTGCATTGGGTCTTCAGTGCTGTGCGCCGGCTTTCTCTAGTTGCGGCGAACAGGGGCTACTCTTCGTTGCGGTGCACAGGTTTCTCGTTGCGGTGGCTTCTCTTGTTGCAGAGCACGGGCTCTAGGCACGCAGGCTTCAGTAGTCGCAGCACATGGGCTCAGCAGTTGTGGCTCGCGGGCTCTAGAGCACAGGCTCAGCAGTTGTGGCACACAGGCTTAGTTGCTCCGCGGCATGTGCGATATTCCTGGACCAGGGCTCGAACCTGTGTCCTCAGCATTGGCAGGCGGATTCTTTTTTTTTTTGTTAAACATCTTTATTGGAGTATAATTGCTTTACAATGGCGTGTTCGTTTCTGCTTTATAACAAAGTTAATCAGCTATACGTATACATATATCCCCATATCTCCTCCCTCTTGCGTCTCCCTCCCACCCTCCCTATCCCACCCCTCTAGGTGATCACAAAGCACTGAGCTGATCTCCCTGTGCTATGTGGCTGCTTCCCACTAGCTATCTATTTTACATTTGGTAGTGTATATATGTCCGTGCCACTCTCTCACTTTGTCACAGCTTACCCTTCCCCCTCCCCATATCCTCAAGTCCATTCTCTAGTAGGTCTGTGTCTTTATTCCCATCTTGGCAGGCAGATTCTTAACCACTGCACCACCAGGGAAGTCCCCACACTTATTTCTTAACTTCACAGCCACTGGCTATATTTCTATAACATGAGAGAACGATAGTTGTTAATACCTTAACACTGCCTTGCAAAGTTTTAAATAAGTTTTAATAAAAACCTTCTCACTCAAGATACAACACCCAAAACTTTAAGAGTGACTAGTCTCTTCAAGTCATGAAGAGGCAAAATGGTTCTTATGTGTTTCTTTTTGCCACTTTCCTAAATTTTCTATAATATACACATATCTCAATAAGAAAAAGCCAACATAAGTAATCTTTAAGAATTAAGAAAGAGCCAACAGCTGAACTCCCTAATATATTCAAGAAATTTCAATAACCATAATAAAACAGCATTTCTTTAGGGTTTTAAAGAGCAATCTTTTCATGACTGTAATTGAAGACGGATTTAATCCCTGCCTAATGGCAGTACTAACAAAATATAAAGTCCTAATTTAAAAACAAAACAGTTGCAGTATTTAAGTCAAGCTTCAATTACAAATAAAATATGGTTAGTATTAAGTTTTTAAGAAAGAAAAGTGTGTCTGGCTCACAGGATAACCCTCACTGTCATCTTTCCACTGCAGCAGCTCCTGGTTAAACCGCAATGCTCCCTTATCACCACCCCCTCCTGCTGCACACTGAAGTAGCTCACTCGAGAGGAGCTGAGCCTTTCACATCATACTTCAGCGCAAGCGGGACTGTCACTGGAGGAACGTTAGGAGGTGTTCAGCTGTTCACTGTCTCTCCTCGGCAGCTGCCGAAGCCACGCACTTAGAGCAGGATGTACCACAAGAGCAGACTCCTGACCCTGACTTCAGCCCTGGACCAAATCCAAGCATTCCAGAACTCCCCACCAATGTGGGTCTGAACAGAGGCAGAAGCCCTACTAGGGATCTGCTTCTGATCTGAGCTGGCTCTTAATTGGTCAACTATGACCAAATTTAAACTGAAAAAGATTTTGTCTTTAGAACACCTAATAGTGTGATTTAATCTCTTGGTATTTATACTCTGCACACACTCAAAAACACAGAAACCCCATTTATAATTTCTTATTATGTATAATCTTCTAATTGTGCATACTAGCAAATGAGAAAAATGACTGACATTCCCAAATAGCAGATAGACTAAGCCAATCATATTTTGCTTGGAATATCTACTGATAAAACAATTTGTGGAAAAACACTGTGCTTTCCTATTTAAGGTTCATTTTATCTAATTTTAAAATGGTTTGCATGTCTAGGGCACACAGCAGCCAAGTGATGAGGACAGAGGAGGGAGCTGCCTGGAACTATGCTTGTGTAGCAGGAAACACTGAGGCTGCACAACTGCTACCACAGGCACATCGATCATACAATACACATGTGGATAAACTGAAGATTTTATAAGGCTGTATTTCTTTTTTTTTTTTCTGCGGTACGCGGGCCTCTCACTGTTGTGGCCTCTCCCGTTGCAGAGCACAGGCTCCGGACGTGCAGGCCCAGCTGCTCCGCGGCCTGTGGGATCTTCCCGGACCGGGGCACGAACCCGCGTCCCCTGCATCAGCAGGCGGACTCCCAACCACTGCGCCACCAGGGAAGCCCCAAGGCTGTACTTCTTAATGGAGAGTAATCACAACTTTATTCTGCGTACCACACATTCATGAAACTTTCACAGATGTCAGTGAAAAGTTTCTATGTAGACTAGGGTGTGCTTAAATATAGGATCCACTAAGTATTATTTCTATATTGAAATTATTTATAATCTGAAACATTTATCATTTTTATGGAGAGCACATTAAGAGAAGATATCTGCTATGGCTTACTTTACCAAGTATTTACCACTTTTTAAACTGTAAACTTTAAGTTCATATACTCTACTATTGATGGCTTAGGGTATGTTTACGCACTGTTACAATTCATAAAACTCCAAACGCACAGTAACAAAAGCATTCATTTGAAGGCATTATCTACCAGAACATATGCTTTATAGAATAAGAGTAAGTGGTAATTTTTTACTCAGGTTCAGCTAAATAAATATAATTGCAAAAGGGAATATTAAAAAACGCTTCTGCTTTTATATTACAATTTGATTTTCTTCCCTTCTTGGCCCCCTTGTGCTCCCTCCCCAAAAAGCACCTCCACAGATTTGCAGTTAAGATACAGAAAGAGTGTCGTATCACACAAGGAAGGAAAGTAAGACAACCTCTCATTCATGCAGGACAAATAGCTATGCCAAAAGCACAAATTACATCTAATTAGAGGGTATAACTTTGTCATCTTTTTTTTTCATAATCTGGCCATTTACACACTTTGATTTTTGACTTCCATTTGGGTTTACTAACATCAAAGCTTTGTCATCACTTATATGTTTCCAGAGACATTTTTACCTGAGGCAATAAAGTATAAACACTTCTTTGCATTCTTGCTGTACTGCTGTAAGAAAGCTTTGGTCTTCATTAGGCTTACAATGTTTCATGGTTATTAAACTTCTGCATGTTGCTATAAAGTTCATTGCCCTTGGCATACCAATTTTAAATGTACTATCGTTAAACCCAATGCAGTGCACACAAATACACTCCAACCAAGTAGACTCCAATATATTATTGTTTTACTCTTGCTAATGTCTTACTAATGTCCTTTTCTCCCCTTTTCACAAAAATAATGACTACAAATATACTCAGACAACTCGAAATAAAAGAATATAAAAGCAATGCCAACTTAATTTTATGAATTGTTTAGGGCTCTTATAGCAAATTAGAATAGTTCCATCTCATTAAATACATTATTTGAGCTTTTAAAATACTCATTGATATGCAATAGAAAAAGAGAGTCCTGCATCTAACGACACGGCTTTCCCAGTTAACATATTTCTGTTTGACTATTTAAACATGATGATCCACATTCCTTGCTTTTATTTATTTAAAATTTGTGATCACCATTTGTTTTAGTCAGGTTGTACTCACAAAATGTGAGTTCAAAATGTGAATTTAAATAATATCAAAGAAACACCATATTTGATGTTCTCTTACTATTTTAGAATTTTAAAATTTAATGCCACGATGCAATATATTCTTCTCATTAAACTCATAATACCAAGGCTTCTTTTGTTTTAGACATTAAAATTAATTAATCAATCTTTGGCTGCATTGGCTCTTCGCTGCTGTGCGCGGGCTTTCTCTAGTTGAGGTGAGCAGGGGTTACTCTTCGTTGCGGTGCGCGGGCTTTCTCTAGTTGAGGTGAGCAGGGGTTACTCTTCGTTGCGGTGCGCGGGCTTCTCATTGCGGTGGCTTCTCTTGTTGCAGAGCACGGGCTCTAGGTGCGTGGGCTTCAGTAGTTGTGGCCCGCGGGCTCTAGAACACTGGCTCAGTAGTTGTGGTGCAGGGGCTTAGCTGCTCCGCGGCGTGTGGGATCTTCCCGGACCAGGACTCAAACCCGTGTCCGCTGCACTGGCAGGCATATTCTTAACCACTGCGCCACCAGGGAAGCCCAAGGCTTCTTAAAAATAGTTCGTTAGGTAATATTTTTTAGCTACATTGGAAAAACTCACCAAAAGCAAGCCATCAGAAGTTTGTGGCCAGTGGTCCTATATTCATCCTAACTACTGTCTCGAAGCTCTCGTTCTTCATGAACGGCGTTAAACCTGTCGCTCCCTCCCTCTCTGGGTTTTCTCTCCAGCAGCAGTCATTAACTGCTATGATCCTTCTGACCCACCCACGTTTCCCTGATTCTACCTCCTAGTTTTCTGGAGCAGCTCACCATCAGGGTCTCCTGTCTACAGCCAGCTGTTAGGGTTAACCATGCCCTCTGCTTTCACTCCTGTCAGGTTGAAGGAGGAAAACTTGTTAGTCTCAAAGCCCAAACTTCTACCTGGGGTTTGACTCCAGGTAACCTCCTTCCTCAAAGACCTCCACCTATAATCACCCCCACAGAGCTGGACCAATTTTTGCCTCCTTATTATATCATTCCCCCAGCCAGCATCTCTTTTAATACCCTTTACAGCAACACTTCTAGAAAGAAGCATCTCTATTCACTTTCTTTGCTTCCTCACTTCAGTCTCTCCTCAACACATTCCAATTAAATTTGCCCCCAGTATTTCACTGAAATGCCTTTTGTCAAGGTTACCAACAACTTCCCTACTGCCACACCCGAAGCTCAACTGTCTGTCCTCACCCTCTCAGTAGCAACAGACTTTAAGTGAGCTACAGATTCGAAGCAATCCCTATCAAAATCTCAATGACATTTTTTATGGAAATAGAAAAAAAATGCTAAAATTCATATAGAACCACAAAAGACACTGAAGAGTCAAAGCAATCTTGAGTGAGAAGAACAAATCTGGACGCATCACACTTCCTGATTTCAAAATCTATTCCAAACCTACAGTAATAAAACCAGAAGTAGCAGGTGCTGAAAAGTATGGTACTGGAATAAAAACAGATAATACGGACCAATGGAACAGAAAGAGAGACCAGAAGTAAATTCATGCATTTACAATCAACTGATCTTCAATAAGGGTGCCTAGAACACGCAATGGGTAAAGGATAGTCTCTTCAATGGTGTTGGGAAAACTGGACAGCCACATGCAGAAGAATGAACTGGACCCTCATCTCACACCTTATACAAAAATTAACTCAAAATGGGTTAAAGACTTAAATGTAAGAACCAAAACAGTAAAACTATGAGATGAAAATATAGGGAAAACTTCTTGACATTGGTCTGGGCAATGATCTTTTTTTTTTGGATATGACACCAAAAACACAGGGAACAAAAGCAAAAATTCTCAAGGCTACATCAAACTAAAAGGCTTCTGCACAGCAAAGGAAACAATCAACAGAGTCAAAGACAACCTATGGAATGGGAGAAAATATTTATAAACCATACATCTGATAAGAGGTTAATATGCAAAATATTGAGGGAACTCAAGTCGATGGCAAAAAAACAAAACAAAAAAACCTTGATTAAAAAATGGGCAAAAAGGGGCTTCCCTGGTGGCGCAGTGGTTGAGAGTCCGCCTGCCGATGCAGGGGACGCGGGTTCGTGCCCTGGACCGGGAAGATCCCACATGCCGCGGAGCGGCTGGGCCCGTGAGCCATGGCCGCTGGGCCTGCGCGTCCGGAGCCTGTGCCCCGCAACGGGAGAGGCCACAACAGTGAGAGGCCCGCATACCGCAAAAAAAAAAAAAAAAAAAAAATGGGCAAAGGATCTGATTAGCATCTTTAAAAAGCAGACATACAAAAGACCAACAGATAAATGAAACAGTGCTGACAATCACGAATCATCAGGGAAATGCAAATCAGAACCACAGTGAGGTATCACCTCCCACCTGTCAGAATGGCTATTATCAAAGAGACAAGAGATAAGTGCTGGTGAGGATTGGAGAAAAGGCAACCCTCAGGCACTGCTGGTGGGAGTGGAAATTGGTGAAGCCACTGTGGAAAATCCCTCAAAAAATGAACACTACAACTACCGTATGATCCAGCAGTCCTGCTTCTGGGTATGTATCTAAAGGAAGTGAAATCGCTATCTCTAAGAGACACCTGCACTCCCAGGGCCACTGCAGCTTTATTCACAAGAGCCAAGCTATGGAAAGAACCTGTTTGCATCAGCAGATAATGGATAAAGACAATATCGATACACACCCTCACCCACGAGATGGAACACTATTCAGCCTTGAAAAAGGAAATCCTGCCATTTGTAACAACATGGATGAACCTGGAGGACATTATGCTCAGTGAAATAAGCCAGATACAGACAGACAGATACTACATGGCTCACTCATCTGTGAAATGTGAAGAGTCAAGCTCACAGAAGAACGAAGTAGAATGGTGGTTGCCAGAGGCTGGGGCATGGGGAGATGCTGATCAAAGGGTAGAAGTGTCAGTTACGCAGGATGCATAAGTCCTGGAGATCTAGTAGACAGCATGATGACTATACATATACACCATACATACAATACTGTATCATATGCTTGAGGTCTAGATCTTAGACCTCAAGAGGGTAGATCTTAAGTGTTCTCACCAACCCCCCCTCACCCCCCCACAATGGTAACTTCATGAGGTGATGGATGCTAATTAGCTTGACTGTGTTGATGATCTCTGTTACACAAAGAAAACATCAAGTTGTACACCTTGAATATATACAATACACCTCAATAAAACTGAAGGATAAACAAAAACCCCTTCCAGGAGTGCTTTTAAAAACCTGGGAACGGGAGGGACTGCATTCTCCAGCCACCTCTCTTGGGCATTGCTCCACCCGATGCCGCCTCTGCTTAAACCACAGGAGCCATGTGTAACTCTGCCCAAGCCCTGAGAATATACCAGACTTTAGACTGGGTGGGAGGTGGGGAGATCAACAGGTTGTAAGAGAACACACCCTTTCCAGTCCCGCACCCAGACTTGCCTGCGTGCTCTAAATTCTCCTGCCCTCAGGCAAGCAGCCCGCCCTCACCAGTGGAGCCTGAGCCACACTCACGTCCTTAGGGGGCTGACTCTTCACGGGAAACACTGGCCATGCAAACCCAAACCATTCTCCCCCAAGAGGAATTCAGCCAGTTGTTAACAGACAGACCTTGTTGTATTTAAATCTTTAGTCAGTGTAATCAATACTACACAAAGTGTGTGTCATGCATTTAACTACAATATCAAAATATAGTGTCTATTAATACAGTTGGTTTTAGCCATATGTCAGGATTATTTTCCAAATTTAAAAATAATTTAATTGGCTTGAGGTTTAAAAGTTGAAGCATCTCAATAATTCGAATGAAAATGCAATTAATTTTATTCTAAAATTTATTCTGCTTTTTAATGTGATAGCTCAGGACAAAAGCTTGCTGTATAAAGACAGATATAAACATTATGAATTAAAATTAAATGTCATACACAGTAATAGGTGAAATGGACCGACCTTTAAACTTTTGAGACAAAGGTATACCAATTATTGTTTCATTATAGATTTCATCAATTTATTTACCCATTCAATAAATACTTAGCACACCTACTATGCACAAGACTCTTTTCTAGGCTCTTGGGATACAGCAGAAAAGAGCAAGGTTTCTTATTTACTTAGGTTTCCTACTGAGAAAATGGCATATGTCTCTATGACTCTAAGTGTGTAATTGAGTATACATAGGACATTTAGTAACTGAGCTGATTCTGAACATTTCTAGAAACTGCCTGCCTATTATGTCTACAAAGACTAATCAAACCAAAGTTTGACAAGGTCACTTCATTACATAGTGCAGTTCATTTATTTACTCTTTGGATAAACATTTATTACGTGCCATTGTGTGACTGTGAATGTTTCAGGCACCAAGAATATAGAGATGAAAAAGATAAGAGGCCATTCTTCTGGGGGAGACAAAATAAACAAGTAGATAAAATAATTTCAGGGAGTGATAAGTTCTACAAAAGAAAAGAAAAATGAATTAAATGTTAAGAAACGCTTCCAAGGATTTATAAATACAAATTTAAATAAACATATCAAAGGGAATCTGATACTTATGAATCTACAGAATAAAAAATTTGGATTTATTTAGAATAAAAAGCATTTATACAGTATTATAGACTAGGTTATATAAAACAATTCTACCTTAAACATGGTGGACAAATTTTTCATTAAAAAGCAAACCAAAAAAATCCTATTATGAAGTCAGGGAAACATATATTCAATATCACATATAATTTGAAAATTAATATAAGGCCAAAAATTATAAAAATTTAGAGAATAAATGAAATACTCATTCAACAAATCAATAAGAACAAATAAAATATTATCACTGCTGTCACCTGCAAACTGTAATGCATTTAACTTTGGCTTTATGGTTTTCTCTTTACTTTTTCTCCCCCCTCAGTTTTAGGCCTTATTCACAAGGATTTATAATATCAAAATGATTCAGAAAAGCTTTACTTTTAAGTCTGATCTTACATGCCATTGAGGATTTACTTAGTAATATGGAGATGTTTGTTTTCATCAGTTTTTGGTTTACCAATATATTATTTCTAGCTTGCAATAGCAAAATACAGTAATAGCAAAAAAACTTTTACATAGTATTGAAATTCCTGCAGGAAGATTATTTTGCCATTGCAACTTGAAAACTCTAGAGCTCCTGTTTCTCCATGAAATAACTTTCTATATTTTTTAATATACCAAGGTTTATTAAGAATGCAGCTATCCTTTTAAGGCAGAATGGACTGGAATAATAGAATAATCTTGTCTTCTCCCTTCTATCATTTATCTGATTTTACTATGCCAGAATCAAATATAATAATACTTAAAGAGAGTAATACTAAAATCTAGAACAGTTTTCAAATATACTTAAGTGTTTCAGAGGAAGCAGCTTACATACAAGTAACTGACAGGCTGACATGCTCTAAAGCAAGTCATGCCCTAAAGGATATCTGTAGGAGCAATACGTTGTTGTCCAGATGTAATCACTTGTTCAGGACTCCTGTAGGGATCCCCCGCTTCAGGCCACTTCGCTTTCACCAAATTCACCAAAGACCTACACAGTACTCGCTTCCGCTAACCCAAAGAAACCTGGAGATTTTCGCTTTTACGAAAAAAGGCAAAAATCGAAAAAACTGCTCAGCTTTTGTTTTTCAGCGACCCGTTAAAGGGGCAGCGCACAGCCCAGGCAGCAAGAGCGGCCCTGGGGACTACACTCAGCATCTCAGCATCAGATGCCAGAGCTCTGAACTCTGTCTGTGAGCTTCTGTGCTTCATCTCCATTTATTTTGTGCCTCCGTTAGCAAGACGTGTCCTAACGGCTCCTTCACTTTATGCCATTTTGGCTTACAAAAGGTTTCACAGGAATGCTCTACTTTTGGATAGTGGGGGAGAACCTGCATATTTTCTGAAACAATACAATTACATTTTACACAAGACTCCTGCAACTTAGCCTCTGCAAATTTATCTTCTAAACTTCTTTCAAATTCATCCACTAATTTAGCCATCACCAACTCTCTCCTGAATTATTTCAACAGCTCCTGACCTCATTTTCAATCCATTCCCTTCACTAAAGTCTCCATACTCTTTCCAAAGGTCCAAGTCAAATCTGCAATAGAGTAATATGTGTAATTCTTGATTTATGCGTTAAATAACATGATATGGTGGCATGTTTAATAAGCGCTGTAATTTCAAAGAAGGGATACTTTGAGATATCTGTAACAACTGTATCAGAATAGGAAAAGGTCTGAGGCTGAGGTTGTTATACTGTCGGTTACCGTTAATACTTCTGTAGCTAGTTGCCTACATTCACAATTGAAGAAAATGTTAAGTTCACAATTGAAGAAAATGTTAAGTTATAGGTCAAAGAAAACAAAAATGTAATCTTTTTCTATTTAAATTCAAAGACTCCCTGAATTCTATGCCTGTATTCTTGGGGGACCATGAAGGTTAAGAAGCCCTATGACGGCTCCCTGCTGTCCTCAGGATAAAAATTTCTTCATGACCTGATTCCCTGCCACCTCTACCTGTTCTGAACCTCATCGTGTACAGCTCTCATCATACTGAGTCCAACTCCTCCCGCCAGACCTTTGCAACACTGTTCCCTTGCGTGCAGTATTCCTCCCCTTCTCTTTGCCCAGCAAACTCCATTCGTCCCACAGGCATCAGTTTACAGGTCACTGCTCAGGAACCCAAGCTTGTGGGAGGGGCTCTTCCAGGTGCCCCCAGCACTTACCACCACTATCGCCCTGTATTAAAACTGCCCCCGCACTAAACTGTAAGCACTTGAACCATGTCTTTAATTCCCCACTCCTTGCATACTGCCTGGCACAGAGGTAGCACTTCAATAATTGTGGAAAGAAGAAAGAAAGAAGGGAAATGCCAAAATATCTTCTGTTTCATGAGCTTGAATTCTACCCTTAATTCCTGACTGACCCTCACAAATGCAAGCACTGGTCACAATGGAAATCTGAAGCGTATGAGTATAAATTCACTATTTTTATTGGAAAAATCACTTACTCTGATGACTGAAAATGAAGGACATTATCACTATTATTAAGTCTATGTCAGGAAGACTGTACCACCTTGCAATGCTAAGTAAAATAACTATATAATACATAAAAGTGTATCAAGAGCACATCTTTCTCAGCAGTTTTCGACCATGCACACATGACTCCAAAGCGGCGGCGGTGCTGATGGCCGGGGCAGCGGCGGGATTGACAGGCCCTCTCTTAGGGAAATGTTACCCCAGTCAGTGAGGTGGAGGGAGTTTTCAAACTACAGGCCCCTCAATTCCTGCTGTATTCAGCCACTGCTGCTGAGAAGAAGGTGAGGTCATCTTCAAGTCCACTGGGGTGGCAAAAGGACGAAAACCACTGTTTTAATAAAAGTGGTCCAACAGTAGATCAAGCAAATGCTGTGTCAACAGACCTTGTAAACCCACTGATAATACAATGGTTTCTGTATTACTTTAGCTGAACTGAAAGTACCAAAGGTTGCAGGGAGGGAAGGGAGCTGGGGAGAATTCAAAACACCACACTGGTGTAAAGTTTTAGTGTCCTGTCAGGAACTGAAAACACAAACAGGCTAGCAGTGGGCCACAAAAACACAGTGACAAGGAGGGACTGAACCCGGAATCTACAAATTGCTGAGGGGGTAAAACTGAAGCCATTTCTGGGCACACGGAGTGAACCCCTTTGATAGAAAGTGTGTCTGAGTAGCGCTAGGTCAGAGCGTGACGACGGATGGCTCTGCGTGACAAAATTTAAAAATGTGGATTTCATCCTAGGAGCACGAGGCACTAATGGTTTCTGAAGAAGCGTATGTCATGTAGTTAAAGTGATTCTCTTGGGAAGATTAAACAGGATGAATTAAGCGGTTGAGAACAGAGGCAGAGAAACCGAAGATGGATAATAAACTTAATTGCTTGACACAAAATGAACAAAAATACTATAAAACACCGTTAGACAGATCCTTCCACCTGTAATCAGAACTGGTATGAGAATGGGGGGAGAGTTATTGCCCGTTTTAACATTGTGGCCTCTTAATTGAATACAAGCAAACATACTGTATGTCAATACTTAACTTTAATTCACAAGGCCTGCTTTCCTCTCTTTTGTTGTATATGACCGTTGAGTTTTTCAGAACTCAAGGCACTTAGAAAGGCATAATGTAAATCTAACCAACAGAAAAAGAATACTGCTTTTAATTTTCAAAAATATTCACACGAACTTAAAAGAATTAAAATGTCCTTTAAATATTTAAAAAGTAGTACTCTTTTTCAAATGTTCAAATGTTTTGCGTGACAATTTGATATTGAACCAGGGAACATGACCTTTACTTTCAAACATGGTAGTTTTAAAAGAAACGTCTTTTGCGTGGTACTCAGTCCGCGGAAGCATGAAGGTTTACGACATGTGATACTGTTCCTGACAGTTGACCATCAAACCTGGCAAGCATCGACCAGCCAATTGCCTCTTTTATTATTAAAAAGGTCACCTGTTAGGACAGCTGGACCACGGGGCGCAGCTGCGGGCCCGGGCGCACGGGACACGCCCCCACCGTCCCCGCGGGTCCCTGGCGCAGGCTGCCGGGGGCCTCCCCAGCCCCCCACTCCTCACCCGCACCCTCCACCCGCCGGGCGTCCGAGGACTGAGGGGCGCGGCGGGGCTGCCGGACGGGGCCCGTCCCGTACCTGGGCTACCACGGTGAGGCCGCCCTGGGGCGCCGCCATGTTCACGCGGCCGTGGTACCATGCTGCTCCTGCTCCCGCCAGGGCCACGCCGACCACTGCCGCCGCCACGGGCCCGGAGCTTGGCCGCGCCCGCCGGCCGGCAGCCACCCCGCGCCGCAGCCTTCCGCCCCAGGCCGCAAGCCGTGCGCCGCCCGCCGCCGCCGCCGCCATTTTTGCGGAAGCGCCCCGTCGCCGCGTTCGCGTCGCTTCCCACAGCTGCCCGAAAACTCGCGCGCGGCCGCGGTGTCGCGAGACCCAGGCAGTCTCCGCCCCGCCCCCGAGCCCACGCGCTGTGCTGAGGGCGGGGCCTCGGGGAGGGGCGGGGCCTGGCAGGGGCGGGGCGCAGTGGCCGGGTGGGAGTGGGCACGCCGCCGGGTGCGGCACCAGGATCGCCGTGCCGTGTGAGGGGGGGCGTGTCCTGTGGGGCTAGGGCCGGGCGGGGGTCAAGGGCCTGGGGCCGGGGTCGCGCGAGGCGGCTGGCTGGCTGGCACCGGGCGGCAGTCGCGGTGAGCCGGGAGCCGCTTTCCCGGGGGGCGTGATCAAGGCGGTGCGACAGGGTCTCTGGTGTTGGGCGCTGACGGACACGCCCTGCGGGTCCTGGGAACCGGGTCGGCTCGGCAAACAACGGGCTGCGTTCCGAATCACTTACCTGAGTCAGAAAGCTGCTCAAGCTCTACATGTTTCCGCACAGGCCTCGAGGACACAACCTGGTTTAAAAATATTGTATTCTATTGTCTCACTGTGGCAGCTAAGCAAACTTCTTAAAAAATGTATTTTTCAGTTGTGGTGAAATATACATAACACTATCACCTTAACCACCTTTTAGCTCACAGTTCGGTGGTATCAAGTACATTCACGTTGTTGTGCAACTATCACCACCATCATCTCCAGGACGTTTTTTGTCTTGCAAAACTGGCGAACTTAAAAAAAAAAGCGTCTTCGCTGTCTTTTAAATCCTTCCAGTCCTTACATTCTCATCTGCTCTTTGGTTTTTGCTAAATCATCTTCTTTCCCAGCCGCCTAACTTTGACGAAGTAGTTTTTTTTTTTTTTTTTTTTTTTGCGGTACTCGGGCCTCTCACTGTTGTGGCCTCTCGCGTTGCGGAGCACAGGCTCCAGACACGCAGGCTCAGCGGCCGTGGCTCACGGGCCCAGCCGCTCCGCGGTATATGGGATCTTCCCTGACCGGGGCACGAACCCGCGTCCCCTGCATCGGCAGGCGGACTCTCAACCACTGCGCCACGAGGGAAGCCCTGTTTTTTTTTTTTTTAAATAAAATTTTCTGTTTTTAAAAAATGTATTCTATTTATTTTTAATTTTTTTTTAATTTTTGGCTGCATTGGGTCCTCGTTGCTGTGCACGGGCTTTCTCTAGTTGCAGCGAGCGGGGGCTACTCTTCGTTGCAGTGCGTGGGCTTCTCACTGCGGTGGCTTCTCTTGTTGTGGAGCATGGGCTCTAGGCGTGCGGGCTTCAGTAGTTGTGGCACGTGGGCTCGGTAGTTGTGGCTCGCGGGCTCTAGGGCATAGGCTCAGTAGTTTTGGTGCGTGGTCTTAGTTGCTCTGTGGCATGTGGGATCTTCCAGGACCAGGCAATCACTATTTGCAGAGTGTTGGCTTTAAACTCTTCTAATAAAAAGTGTTTGATGGTGTCTATTATCCCACCTGGCCCCGAGTCAGATGCAGCAGCACGCCTTCCCCACATCTCTAGCATCAGGGACCCAGGTGTTTTCCCCAGCACAGGCTTGGGCAACACCTCAGTCCTGGCCGTTCCACTGATTATAAGAAATGATTTAGCTGAGGCAGATGGCTTGGCTTTGTTTTGTAGTCTCTGATCCTCAGATTCACTGCTCTTTACTTTTCAGAGTAAATTTACTTAATAAACTTGGTTCAGCCTCTGAAATGTCCCTAAGCCATCAGAAGCTTTACTGGGGCATGCAGTAACTTACAGCCCATGTCAAAGGTGCCAAGAGTCCTCATCACATAATCACTGCCATCTTGAAGTTATGCAAAACAAACTAAAACCCAAAAACAAAGAACAAGTGCCACACTAAATCTACTTTGACCACTTGATGCCTTGGGTCCTCTTGTCACGATCCGCCCTTCCTTCTTGCTCCCTTTCCTTAGCCAGCTTGTCTAAACTGCTCTGCAGTTGGAGCTTCCTCATTTTTCCCAGCTGCTGCAACCATTTTCGGTGTCCTTCCCAGGCAGGAAGTAGAGGGACTCAGTGCACAGCTGTCTGATCCAGACCACAGGGTTTGCATCCTGCCTCTACCGGCATGATCACTGTGATTAGGGGCAAATTACTTAAACTCTCTGAGTCTGAATTTTCTCAACTGTAAACACTGTCTCAGGGTTTGGGGTTGGGGGATTACATGAGATGTCCCACAGGAAGCGACTAGTCAAGTGCCCTGTAGACTCACCGCAGATGTCAGCTTACCGTCTTCAAGATTTGGTTCACTGCTGCCTTCTGATCACAAATGAGCTTGGCCAAATGCCAATGAGTCCAGAGGGCTGGCCTGTCTAACCCGAGACCTTCCCGTTCTTTCCTACCTGACTTGACCCCATAGACCTCTGGTCCGTTTTCCACCTCTGCTGACTCTGGTAGCTCTCGGCATATGTCCTGCTTTTCTGGGTTATTGACATCTAGCTCGTTTCTGTCCCTGGGGATTATAGGGTTTCTAGGACATGTTTGTACATCCTGGATGTCTTACCTTAAAGCTTATTCTTTTTTTTTTTTTTTTTTTTTGGCATGCGGGATCTTGGTTCCCCGACCAGGGATCGAACCCATGCTCCCTGCATTAGGAGCACAGAGTCTTAGCCACTGGACCACCTGGAAAATCCCAAAGCTTATTGTTGATTTCCAGGAACCACAGTTACAAAATGTAGTTGTGTGGTTGTGTGTATACATGCCACCTAATTCACAGTTCCTCTACGCATTTAATGAAAGCTGGCATCTATCATGTAGTCATGATTCCAAGCCCCAAATAGGGGTATATTCCTATCAGAGCATTTGGTGTCTTTAAAAACATTGTATTTCTCCCACAGTTTGACATCCTCGTGGGCGAGGATATCTTATTTTTCTGAGCACAATGCCCCACACATATTAGACATTCAGTGAAGGAGTGAATATGTCACCAAGTGAGGACGGCACGAGTGAAGCACTGCTGTGGCGATTTCCATTCTTTGGGCATCAAACATACAGAAATATTACTATTGTGTAATTTACTTTCCAAGACAAAAGCCTCATTTTTAATTATTTTCTTTTGCTGAAAATCTTTGAACCTACTTGAAAAACTGTGCTTTGTAATTATTATTATTATTTTATGTGTGTTATGTGCTCAGGCCTCTAGAACTCTCATTAAGACTTAATGCATTCCAACTTTTCTTTTGCAGAGGAAACACACTCTTATAATAGAGCCAATCTCTAGCCAACTAACCATTCTAAGTATGAAATCTTCCCTGGAAGCTGCTGACATTTGTCTGAACACATTGAATGTATTGGTCTTTTTAGGCTCTCTGGCTTTGTTCAGTTCTTCCTCACCAGCTGTAGAGAAAGTCCCTGGCTGGGATGTATTTTCAACCATGTAGTTTATAAACCAATCCCCGAATAAGGAATGGCTTCTAAAGCTATCAGATTTATGCTGTTTTAAATGGTGATTGGAGAAAGACAATATAAACACCGATCGTTTCAAAGTATCATTCTTAATTCACTTACTCTGTGCTCCTTTTCTGTAGGAGGGACAAAATTTATATGGAAGAAAAACTGTGCTCAAGGGGCGTTACTTTCACTGGAGAGACCAAGCCTGAATTTCAAAACAATGCAGGATGGCGTTGAACTATTGTACTGAACAGAGGCGGAAGAGTGTGGTGAGCTTGAATAGAGAGGAAGGCATCTAGGGAAGCGGGGAGACTTGATCTAGAACTTGGGAAGCCAGAAGGGTTTCTACAGGTAGAATCCTCCAAGACTGGAGGAACACTAGGGTTGACAGCCTGGGCACGAGGTAGATATGGTGGGTGTTTCCATGGCTTGGAGCAGAAGGGCTAGTTCAGGGCTGCCCTGGAGTAGCTTGAGGGCCATTAGGGGGTCATGCAATAATCTCCACCAATATATGGACAGGTTGTCAGCTCTCTTGGCCCCTCTACACGTTTGTCTTTGGGGTATTCACGCCTCCTTTCTGGCATCCCCACCCACCTCGTGCCTGGTCTCCTCTGCAGCTCAGACCATCTCTGCCCACGTCTTCTACCTGTCCAGATTTTATCCTGGCCTTTCTCGCCCACTGTCCCATGGGCTTCTCTAAATCATCTTCCTTCCTGCCGACAACCTGACTTTAATTTTCTCTGGGTTGCTGGTCTTGAACAAAAGAGATCACCTAGCTTTTCGTTTTCTTTTTTCTTTTTCTTTTTGTTTTGCAGTACGCGGGCCTCTCACCGTTGTGGCCTCTCCCGTCGCGGAGCACAGGCTCCGGACGCGCAGGCTCAGCGGCCATGGCTCACGGGCCCAGCCGCTCCGCGGCCTGTGGGATCTTCCCGGACCGGGGCACGAACCTGCGTCCCCTGCATCGGCAGGCGGACTCTCAACCACTGCGCCACCAGGGAAGCCCCACCTAGCTTTTCTTATTGAAGGCATTTATTCTATCGTATCTCCATTTAAAAAGATGAAGTTATCAACTCAAATGCCTCTTTAATCCTAGCATGTGTGGGGAAGATAAAAAAAATTGCTATCCTGATTTCTGAAAGATTGTTTGCTGTTATATTACAGAATAATGGGTGTTAAGATTCATTATCTTAGGTGGAGGAGAAAAAAATATGAAGGGTCTCAAAAGATAAATTAAAGATGTTGGACTCAGCCCTGTAGTAATAAACAGTATTTGAATGGACACTATAAAGAACTATTGCTTGGAATAGACAGAGGTTAATCTATATTTATGGTGGATAATTGTGTAGCAGAGGGTATGAATCATCCTCAGAGGCCCTAGATGAGTCAAAAGAATTGCTAATTATGTCTTTTTTGTGCAGCTTGGGGCCACGGGTAAAAATATCTGGGTATCGTGATTGATACCAGCATGTGTAGAAATAGGTCAAGATGAAATCTTCCTGACAGTGAAAAAGCAGTGCCAAGAGTTGCATTTTCAACGTCTTTCAGATCCTCCTCTGCTTCTCATTCCCTCCCCATCACCCAGCTCACGGTCTCGTCACTGCAGGCTTTGATGATCGCTGTCGTCTCTTACCATGGACTGTTGCTTCTACTCTTTTTCTCCTCCGAAGCAGCCCATAGATCTATGTCAGATCAATCTTCCTAAAACATTTCTTTCACCATACTTCCATTAGCTGTGCGATTTAACCTTCCTAAACCTCCGTCTCCTGGTTGGAAAATGTGGAGATTGCTTTCAGTTTATTTTTCCAGTTCTAAAATTCTCACTCTATGCCACTCCAGAGTGGCTTTTTTTTTTTTCGTTTGGCAAATAATACTGAGTGTGGAATCCATGCCAAGCAGAGTGCCACCCCTTAGAGATGCAGACACAGCCCGCCGCCACAGTGCCCTGTTATGGGCAGGGGTCTCCACACATTGGATTGTGCCCCTAGGCTTAGAACTTGTGAAAGTGTGTTACCCCCATTTGTGTATGTTTTTTCCCAAATCTACACATTTACAACTAAATGTTAAAAATCACATAATAAAAACTTAAATGGTGAGATAAAAGATGAAATAGTATTTATAAAATTTAAATTTTATTATTTAAGGTGCAATTAATGTTTTGCTCTCTCTAAAACTGTTAATATTATTTTAGTGAGATCGGTGTGATTAAATTGGCTTCATTAACTTAGAAAATCTTTTTCTAAAATACTTTTTAAAAAAATTTATTTTGTTTGTTTATTTTTGGCTGCGTTGGGTCTTTGTTGCTGCGCGCAGGCTTTCTCTAGTTACAGCCAGTGGGGACTACTCTTCGTTGCGGTGCGCAGGCTTCTCATTGTGGTGGCTTCTCTCGTTGCGGAGCACGGGCTCTAGGCACGCAGACTTCAGTAGTTGTGGCACGCGGGCTCAGTAGTTGTGGCTCGTGGGCTCTAGAGCGCAGGCTCAGTAGTCGTGGTGCACAGGCTTAGCTACTCTGCGGCATGTGGGATCTTCCCGGACCAGGGCTCAAACCTGTGTCCCCTGCACTGGCAGGTGGATTCTTAACCACTGCACCACCAGGGAAGTCCCTGTTTTGTATTTCTTAATAATGTTTGTAATCCAATGAACACACAAAACTTCACCGAGAAAAAAATGCTGGGAAGTTAGGGGACACCAAGGAGTGGAGAGAAGAAGAGTGAGTGAAAAGTCTTGTTGTACAAGCGTGTGTCACACTTCCACATCCCTGGGAGAGCTGTCTGTGTGTGATGAAGTGCACTAACGAAAGCGTGATAGCACAACGTTTGAAGTTGCAAGCAGGATTTTCTCCAGAGAGCACATTTATGAAACAGACTGTGCATGTCCGGGATATTTGATTGTTTTCAAATCACTTATAATGTCTCCAAAGTTCTGTATATTCCACCAAGAAAGAAAATCAACACTTTTTTTTCCCTCTGCCCTTTTTCAACTGTAAACCATACATCTCAAGCAAATCAAAGACGGTGACTGAAGAAGAGTTAAGGAAGGTGGCGCGTCTGTCCAGATGAGCAAGGGAAGACGGGGACAGGAATGAAAAACCTAATGAGATGTTCTTTGATCGCAAGATTTCAGCAGAAATTTCCAAGTCCATGATATGTGTTTATGTGATCAAGACACCCAGAATGCCGTAGATGTCTTCAACTGTGTAAAAAACTAAGGCGTTAAGTTAGTGTAAAACTTTGCTACTTTCATTGTTTCACAATAAAAAAATTTCAATTTCATTATGCTTTCCCTTCCCCCAAGGGTAGATCTGTTCTTTTTCTGTCTTCAGGCTACCACGCTATGTGACCATGTGGCCTAAGGTGACTTGTCCAGTGGAGGCTGGCAGGGTGCAGGACGGTCATCTGACAGCAGAATCTCAGGTCCCTCCAGAAGCTTCTCTCTCTGTCTTGGTTTCCCGAGTTTCTTTTGGGCTCCAGGGACTCAGAAAAACACACGGAGATGGTCACCATTCAGTGGTTCCCCCGAGATAATGCTGATCCCAAGGTGCTGAGACTTGTTGCGGATCTGGTAGGGAGGGTGGGGTCTGGGGGACAGGTGACCCTCCAGTAAATCACCTTGAGACAGCAGACTGATGGCTGGGCATGTCGGGGACCTGCTTGGTAGGCAGGGAGGTGACGCCGGTGGCCTTGAGGGATTCGGTCTGGCTATGTCCTCCTGGCCGTGACCACAGTGACCTCTGCCAGTTGTGAGGCCTTCGGCTGTGACCTTTGGGTGCTGGGGGGAGGGGAGGGCCAGGACGCTGAGGCTAAGAGGAGCTGGGTGGAAGCTGGGTGGCTCTCGAGAGCCAGCAGCCCTGGCCACGCCAGGGGGACAGCTTCAGAATTTGAGCCAATAACCTGAGTCTGTGAAGAGACGTGCAGAGCAGCATCCCGTTTGGGGCTGGGCTTCAGGACGGGGACGTTGGTTTGTAGAAGAGCTGGCACAGGGGAAGGATGGGGCTGCTTCTGGGCTCCTTGGGGGAAGGGGTGACCGTGGAGGCCTGCCTTCAGGGAGACAGCTCCGGGGTGGAGGGGAGGCCTGCTGGTTCCCCCAGGCCCTCTGACCTTGCACACCAGCTCAAGTGGCTGAGTTGCCGTTACTCTTTGGGGGTCCCCGGGGCCTCCTGGGGCGCCTGAGATGTTTTGCAGGGTTGGGCTGGCAGGGCCACGTGCCTTCAGTAGGAGGGCTGGGGAGGGAGACCCGTCCAGAGCCAGGGGGGCAAGTGAGCAGAGGTAGCAGGAAACGGAGGGTGTGGGAAGGCTCGGAGGCTGCGGGGAAGGCTCGGAGGCTGCCGTGTTTGTTCCGATTGCTGGGGTGACGTTGAGGATGGCGGACTCTTGGCAGGGCTGCAGGCTGGTGGCGTCTCTGTGGGCCAGTGGCTGCCCTCGGCTACTTACATGCGGTCCCGCGTGGATGAGCTGTGAGCCCACGGCTGGGGCCTGGGGTGGTGTGAAGGCAGTGGGGACATCGCACGATCGGCGCTTCCGACCGCGTGGCCCGGATTCCCACCGTGACATTTACGTAGAGTCCCACCTGTCACCGAGCCAGCCCGGGTCTGCTCCCCCGTGCCCAGAAAGCCAGCCCACCGCCGCCGGGGGATGGGAAGGGCAGCTTTTATGGCAGAACCAAGCAGGAGCCCGGGGGACACGGAGCCACGTACACAGGGACTGTGAGACTTTCCACCTTTTTGTTGGACTGAAATAAAACGACGCGTGGGAACTTTAACATCTCGCTCCTGCGTCATCCGTGGTGTATACCCTCTCCTTTGAGAACAGCAGGTCTGGTGCATCCTGGAGCAAGTCCAGCCTCCCAGCTTAGCATTCCCAGTGGTGGGAAAGACAACCTCATAGATCCGCCAAACCCCAGTGTTTCCCTCTGCGGGGGGCACGCAGGCAGCTGCGGTGAGATGGCGTTGGGCCACCAGGTCCGGCCGCGCCACATCAGGGGAGCTGGTTTGCATCCACTCCGAGCTGATGAGTTGAGAGCCAGCGAGCCATACTTTCTTGCTAAAAAAATAAAAATAAATCACTCTTTTAATGTTTCTTTAAATACCTCAAATACTTCTTGGTAAAGGAGTTGATAAGAACACATTAAGAAATATGGAGACTTTTACTGTTATCTGTCCTATTTTTCAGTTAGAATATAGACTAGTTTGTAACAGGTATTCTAGGTTTTTGGTAGCTTTCCCAATAACATATAATAAATATTTCTTGGTTGATTGATTAATAAAGATGTTAGTAATGTGTTGATTTAAAAAAAATGATTGATTAATAAAGATGTTAGTATATGTGTTGATTTAAAAAAACACAAAAAATGTGTTGATTTAAAATTCCATTTTAAATTTAAAATGGAATCAGATGGGGTAAATGGAACAGAAGTTAGGAGAAGGGATATTATAATATTAAATGATTAAAGATCAGACAAACTGTAGGTATATTTATATGGTGCACATGTATTTTGTGACATATATGCTTTTCTATATTTCAGTTCAAATGATCTCAGTGTGTATTGCAATCTTTTTGTAAGAAACATTTTGTTTCTCACTCGAATGTAGATATTGAGAAGCATAATAACTTATTCAGGCAGAAAAGTAGTGTTTACAAATTTCATTAAGTATCTTTTTATGAAGTAAAAGGAGAAAAGTAGTGACAGAGTACGTGGGACATTTTTTATTAACGTAAGAATTGTTTAAGTATATTTTCCCCTAGTGCAAATATCAAGAGCACAACGGCTGCAGAGAAACAGATACTGAAACGCTGCATTGTGATTTTTTTTTTCAAAAAAGATGACCGCAGTGATGAGTTTCATAGCGAGTGAAGGAGAGGTCTGACAATAGCCGTATCTACCTGCCAATGTCAGGCGGAACAGCAGCTATGCTCAGCTAGAGTAACGGCCACCAGGACACAAAGGAGGTGCTGCAGACGCTTCCTTCATTCCTTGGATGGCCGTGATGTCCCCTGGGGCAGGCACTGAAAACTCGCCAAGGCTCTTGGTCGCTGTTAACAGTAACTCCTTAAAGAGCTGCCTGCAGCATCAGAAAGATACACGATGTTTGAAAGCATGGTTTTCATAGGTGAATTACCAGAAGAAAAATATATATGACTATGTAGGGTGTGTGTGTGTGTGCGTGTGTTACATTTGCTTATTTGTGAACAAATGTTTGTTTGAATTTGTTTGTGTGAAGTATCTTTTTGTAAATGATAATATAATGCGTCCAGAGGGTGTCGAATTCAGGAATGAAGGATTACTTATCCATATATAATACAGTATATAAAGTAGTAAACTGTATAGTATAGATCTGAAGCATTCTTGGTAAAATAAAAAAGGTGCCCTTTGTTAAAATTTCACAGTGCTTCTTTCTTTGTGAAGCCTTATCAAAGTTCTAAGTCCTTTTTCTAGCATGTGTGAGATTCTTCAAAAATACTTTCCTCAGAGATCAAAATTCTAAATTTCAGATTGGGTTAAATACATTTTATAATTCATCCTGCAGCTGTCGGAGCTATAATGGGGTAAAATGAGAATTGCTTTTTAGGGCGTATTTCTCAACAGAGCAGTTTTGAAAATGAAACCAAATTTTCACGCTCCACTTGACATTGGAATTTAAAGTTATTTTTACAGGCTCCACTGCAGTCACTATGTGAAACATTAAAAAAGTTATTAGAATATAGTAAGTTAATAGTTAAAACAATTTTCTTCCAGCATCTTATTTGGTAAATAAAAAACAGCAATACAGATTATATCTTGCTATCACCTTTAATGGGTTTTTGTATTTATGCTTTAACCAAATAACACATTTTCTTGTGTTAAATGTTTCCTCCCTTTTAATTATAGCCAGATTCGCTGCCTCGGCAGGTAGAGCTTTTATTAACTTGAAAGTATGTTTGTTTTAAATAAGGGCTGTGTGACAGACCCTTCAAGGGAAAGCACATTTTCTCTGAAATGCAGTGAGGTGTCTAAATATAGCCCCAAGTCCCCAGAACATTGAGGGACTGGAACATTTTCAGGTATCCCTACTGGAGACAGATCTGCTTTCGATTTTACAAAGTAGTGACTGTATGAAATCACTGAAGCTGGACCAAAAAAAAAAGGCTTCCAATTCATGGTAAATCCCAGAGAAGACAGACAAGCCACAGAGCAGGAGCGAGAAGACCTGGGTCCAGCCTCCTTTTTGTCTTTGATTTGGAAGGCCTCTGACCTTGGGCACCCCCGTGAAGTGGGGCACCACGTTTTTGTCTTATTCTCTGTCCTCCTTCCGTGACCTCCCGCCCCACCGCAAGGGCCTGTCCCCGAGGGCTTGGCCCCCTGATGGCCAGCTAATCCGGGTAAGGGATCTGTGAAGGGCCCCGTTCAGAGAAGGGGGCTTGCTGCCCCTAATCCCCATGACTCTGAGAAATCAGGCTCAGACTACAGCTTAAGGATGGAAGGATTTAGGTTCTTTTACAGTGGAGACTGTTAAGTATCACTCCCGTAGTAATTCCGGAAGGCTTATAAAATGAGAGAATTTCTCCTATGTCTGAGACAGCTTAACTCTTGACATTAACCTGGGAGGCCACGAAGATGTTGCGGCGAAGAGTAAATTCTGGGTGACCTGCTGGGCTTAGATGTGTGACTTCAGCGTCAAGCTCTTTAGGTACAAGAGACCATCTGAGGTCCGATCACTACTCCTGTGAACTTCCAAAGAGACTGTGGGTCCCAGTTTGAGAGCAGCAAGTAGAAAACCCTAGTTTCGTATATTTAGATGAAGAGTAATGAAACAACAAAAACAAAATAACTGAAACCTAACAAAATGAATGGCTTGCCCAAAGTTCTAGCACAAAATAAGGATGGCATCAAGAATAAAAAATTCAGGTTTTCTAGTCTCAGTGGAACTCTCTTTTCACAACAATATACTACTTCTCAAATTTAAGTTACGACAAATGAACTTATTTACAAAACAGAAACAGACTCACAGACATAAGAAAACAAACTTATGGTTACCAAAGGGGGAAGGGGCTGGGAGAGTGGATAAATTAGGGGTTTGAGATTAACATACACACTACTATATATAAAATAGATAATCAACAAGGACCTACTGTATAGCTCAGGGAACTCTATTCTAAATATCTTGTGATAACCTATACAGGAAAAGAATCTGAAAAAGAATACAGATATATGTATAGCTGAATCACTTTGCTGTACACCTGAAACTAACACAACATTGTAAATCAACTATACGTCAATAAGAAAATAAAATAAAATTACCATTAATTAGTCAATTGATGAGCTTTTCACGAATGATTTAAATATCCCCCCAAATATAATACTGGCTGAAGACCAGCCGATTACCATTTTTCTAATAAGAACAAATATTTAGTGGCATCAGTGTGGACAATTCTGAATAGTTTAGATCAGTGCTTTTCGACCGTAATGTGCAAACAAATGACTGGGATGTCTTGTTAAAATGCAGGTCAATTTCTGCAGGAATGAGGTGGACCTTGCATTTCTAACAAGCTCCCTAGAGATTCTGATGCAGCCTGACCAGCAGGGTTAATTAAGACTGAGCACGGAAGACCCTACCACCCTCGGAAAGTTTCCTGCCTTTAGAGAACTCCCACTTATGGCAGTAGATGAGACAAATGAACAGAAGTAAGACAGCAATAAATATAACTTGAATTCATCTGATTTTTAAAAAATGTATATTATTTCTTTCTGAATGATAGATTTTTCCCAATTCGCTGAACGTCCCTCCTGGCCAGCTCCTTTATTTTTACTTTTTATAGAGTGTCTAGAAAATCACTCTGTACATAGTAGCTGTTAAGAAATGCCAACTACCTGTCATCACAGGTCATTGCAAATACCAGATGGAAATTCCAAGAGGAACCGGATCATTCAGTCTCGTGATAAAATTCCTTTCAGTAATGGATTATCCGAATGGCTGGATGGTGGGTTTCTTTGCAACTTCATCAATTCCCCCCAAACTCGCCCCTTCACAGGCAGAGCAGGGGCAGGCCGCCTCTTCACTGCCTGGGGACATTCTGCAGATTCCGAGGCCGGTAGGCAGAGTGTGTGCAGATGGATGGCTATGCACTGTCTCCTGGTGAGACCGGGGCTTCAGGGTGAGGAATCAGGAGATGAAAGCCATGAAACAGCCTGGGATTCTCTCAAAAATAGTCCAGAGCTGTGCTGTCCCAGACAGGAGACACTGGCCACTCGCGGCTGTTTAATTAGCATTAAATGAAAAATGTAAATTCAGTTCTGCAGTTGCTCTGGGTCCATTTCAGGCACACACATGGCTAGTGCCTGCTGTGTGGGAGGATAGCGGTGCAGGTACAGGACATTTTCATCATCCCAGAAAGTTCTGTTGGACACAAGGGGCAAAAAAGGAATGAAAAGCCTGATTCGTGTGGTGGCTGGAAGTTATCAAAGAAACCTTCAACTAGACAGAGATTGCTCAATGACAGCATTTCAGCCGGAGAGCAGGGTAGTGGAATGGGGCAGGTTTAGTTTGGGGGGGAAGGGAGAAGCAGGATAAAATTAGTTGCTCACATCATAACCAATTATTTTGACTTTTTACATTTTTTTTCCTGAGCAGTGGGTACACACTATAGAACCCATCCACTTAGAAAACATTTTCTTTCCCTGACCATACAGTTCTTTCTGCAGTGCTGTCGTGTATTGCTTTACACGTAGTTTATGCTGTGTAAACTGCTCTTGACTTTGGGGGTCCCCCACGCCCAATCGTAAGCCCATGTTCTTGTGTAACTCCGATTAACTTGTGAAAGCTCTTTATGCTGGTGGATCAGAGGTTCTGCCTTTATGTCTTATGACATTTTCTGATAATTCTCTTTCCATTCACTTCACTCATTCATTTGACGAGTGTTTATTAAATACCTCCTAGGTGCCAGGCATCTGTTAAATCTTCTTCTTTCTTCTCTTCTCCCAAGACAGCTTCTTTCTTCTAGTTGAGATTTTAAACAGTAATAAAATGAAATTTCCCAGCCAGAACTTAATATTACAAAATCTGTTCTAAGTGGAGCAAACCACACTCTTTAGCAATCTGGGCAAATGGATTAACTTTGATCTTAGGAGGAGAGAACTTTTATAGCGTTCTTCTCTGGCCTGAGATCCCCTCTGATGACTTAGCATCCTTAGGGCCTGTATCAGTTTCCTAGGGCTGCCATAATAAATTACCACAAACTGGGTGGCGGGGCGACTTCAAACATAAGAAACGCGTTCTCTCATGCTTCTGGAGGCCGGACGTCTGAAATCAAGGTGTCAGCAGGGCCGTGCTCCCTCTGAAGGCTCCAGGGAAGAATCCTTCTTGCCTCTTCCCACGTAGTGGCGGCTGGGAATCCTCAGCATTCCTGGGCTTACAGCTGCATCCTCCAACCTGTGCCTCCATCATCACATGCTGTCTTCCGTCTGTGTGTGTCTGTGTGTCCGTGTCCAAACCTCCTTCTCTTTTCTATTACAAAGGCCCCAGTCCCTGGGTTAGGGTCCATTTTAGTCCACTATGACCTCATCTTAACTTGATTACATCTGCAAGGACTATTTCCAAATAAGGTCACGCTCGCCAGGACTGGAGCATCTTTTTGGAGGACACAATTCACCCATAACAGACACACTCACACAGATGTATACATGCAGGTCGTTGACTTTAGCCCCAGTAAAAGCAGCAAGGAAGCGGAACTCCAGGGCGAGCCTGAAGTTCGACAAGAGAAGAAGCAACATTGCTCTGACCCTTGGTCCTTCCAGCTTCTCTAGGGAGCAGATGGGATGAGCCGTGAAGAAGATCAGAGACTGCTGGACACCAGAGGGCCGAGTGCTGAGCACACGGACACCAAGTGGATTGTAAATCACTTCTGCCCCTTTCGTTCTCTCCTACTACTCTCCGTTCTGCCTCCTCTGTCCTCCCCTCCTTCCCTTCTCTGTTCAGTCTCTCTGCCATCCCTTTTCTTTGAGCCCCAAAGCAAAGAAGCAATATATTATGTGACCAAAGAACTTCTGAGGGACGCTAGCATATTCCCCATTAGGTTTAATGTTTAATTTAATTTAATTTAATTTTAGTGTTTAATCCAGAATTCTGAGGACAAATCATAGGGCAGGGTTTGTCAATTTTATCACGTTGGCCGTCAACCAAGTTTTGGTGGAACTGATTTTCTCAACCAATTTTCTCTTTTCTCCTGTCTTACTAATCTCCATAGCACACAGTAGCAACGTACAGTATCTTGTTAATCAATACATAGACATAAACCGTTTATAAAACAGGGCATCGTCTCTTAACATTTCCTAAAGAGCTGACTCGTTATAGGTTAATCTACTCCGATTTTCGTGAAACTTTTGTCCATTCCTGTTACAAATATTTATAAAGCACCCACTACGAATAAAGGATTTTGCTAGAATTTGTGGATGATGCAGAAATAACTAGGACATAGTCCTGCTTTCAGGAAGTTTCCGGTTTGGTGGGAAAGAGACTCAGATATAAATAACTATGATATAAGGTGAAATGTGATAAATGCTGCAATCCAGGTTCAGATGTTTGGGGACAGAGGGGTTGATAATGACTGGGAAGGCCTTGGAAGAGGTCAGGAGTTTGTACTGGGAATTCAGGAATGGAGAGTGTGTCAGCTAGCAGTTGTTCCTTGAAGGACGTTGCCCTTGGAATACGTGGGCAAAGGTGGTGATTTGCAGAGTGGGCAGGTCCTGGGGGAAGGAGCAACAGGAGGGTGTGGTTAGGAGGACGTGAAGTGGAAATAAGGCTGGAAAGAGGTCGAATGATCCAGAAGACACGGGTTTTTCTTTGAATTCCAGATTGAAGTATTTGGACTTCATTCCATATTTAACGGAGAATCATCAAAGTGTCTCACTGGAGGCCCAGAAGGTCAGTTGGGAAGCTGTTGAAATGGTCTGCGAGTCAGGATGTAAAGATCTGACCTAGGAAAGGGGTGGAGGATGTGGAGAACAGGGGAAATCGAGGCACAGGTGGAAGTAGAATCACGAGAACCTAGCAGCGGACAGGATGTTGACGAGGAGGGAAAACGGAGAGCCTCGTGCAAGGACGTGGTGAGGGGGCCATGGAGAGTCTATTGTGGTCTTCTGGTATTTTTGAACCATTGATGTAGGGAAGTCCAGCAGGGGGTGAAAAATGCATGTTTGGAGTTGTGAAGAGCAGTCAGAGTTAGGGATGAATATTATTAACTAAAGAAAGGATTTTAGAGAGAAACGTGACGCCCAGCCTTTCTATACTATAGAAATATTGTATGCTTAAAGTAAATTTATCCTGTTGGAAAAACACTTAGAAACAAGAGCGTTATTATTTACTAAACATAACTGTGTCTAGAGAGGGAAAAATATATAAAATGGAAAAACACCAAAGGGATAAGAAAAGACTTAGGATCCTAGGGAAATAAGGGTTAGTCCTCCCCGGGGGCTAGTTTAAAAAATTATTTGTTGATTGAAGGGAGCCTTGTTATTGATTTTATATTTCTGATTATATAATTGGTTATTGAGTTTATGTTTTATGATGGGTCCCTGAAAGGTTGTAGAATATGTTTAAGTAAAAGTATCACAACCTTAGTGTTTGGATGCGGCCGTCAGATAGAAAGCCATGCGGGCAGCCCATGACCTGGAAAGTATTCTGCCTGCAATTCTTTTTTTTTTTTTAAAGAAGATGTTGGGGGTAGGAGTTTATTAATTAATTAATTTTTGGCTGTGTTGAGTCTTCGTTTCTGTGTGTGAGGGCTTTCTCTAGTTGTGGCGAGCAGGGGCCACTCTTCATCGCGGTGCGCGGGCCTCTCATTGTCGCGGCCTCTCTTGTCGCGGAGCACAGGCTCCAGACGCGCAGGCTCAGTAGTTGTGGCTCACGGGCCAGTTGCTCCGCGGCATGGGGGATCCTCCCAGACCAGGGCTCGAACCCGTGTCCCCTGCATTAGCGGGCAGATTCTCAACCACTGCGCCACCAGGGAAGCCCCCTGCCTGCAATTCTTAAGTCCTTTTAGTCAATTAGAAAGCATTTCTAGTTTTACGTAATTTGAAGATGAATTTCCCGACAGTTATGAATGCCCAACAATGGAAGTGGCTTCTTCAGGAGGCCTTAAACTTCCCACTCGGGAAGTGTTTCGGGAAAACAGGATTGGCTCTCTGTTGAGGTTATTTCTAAAAGCGTTTTATTTGGATGGGAAGTTGGCCCTAATGACGGTCACCCTGAGACTGAGCTCTTGGCACTCCCCACCGGATCAGGAGTTGAAGGTCGAGTTGGGTGGTGCACCATTAGGGGTTGGGTCCTGCCCTCGGTCCAAGGACATTTCTGTTCAAAGGCTCACAGGAGACTAGAAATAAACTTAGTGCCTTTCATCTTCCCTCACAACTCTTTATTTTCTAACCTTTTAACATTTTCAGTTCCTGGGTGTGGAGAATAAGACTGGAAACATGTTTTAACGGATGCTTTGTTTTGTTTGAATTTTGAAGGCAGCCACAAAGAGAAGCTTTATTTTTAAATTATATCTTTAAAATTTTATCCCAAGCCAACTCTTGGAGTTTAAATGGAAAAATTAACAAAGTATGTCTATGTTATGATATTTGAAGACGTGGTATCAGTACCAAATACCTTAAATTTCTGAATTGACGGTAACGCTGACCATTTTGTCTATACATAAGTGGTACAGTCATCACTTAACTTATTTGCTTTCTGACTTGAATTGTAATCTCTTTTCTATACTTAGAATGTATGCTTTGCTTACCATTATTACAAAATTAGTCAACCGAATATGGCAAATCTCAAATAAAAAATGGTAAAACTCAAATAAAAACAGACATAAAATACAACTACTTAGTATTTTCTCCCACTGCAGTAGTCTTCTATTTTAAAATTAATTAATTAATTTTTGGCTGCATTGGGTCTTCGTTGCTGCACGCGGGCTTTCTCTAGTTGCGGCGAGCTGGGGCTACTCTTTGTTGCAGTGCGCGGGCTTCTCATTACAGTGGCTTCTCTTGTTGCAGAGCACGGACTCTAGGTGTGTGGGCTTCAGTAGTTGCAGCACACGGGCTCAGAAGTTGTGGCTTGCAGGCTCTAGAGCGCAGGGCTCAGTAGTTGTGGCACATGAGCTTAGTTGCTCCACGGCATGTGGGAATCTTCCAGGACCAGGGCTCGAACCCGTGTACCCTGCATTGGCAGGCGGATTCTTAACCACCGCGCCACCAGGGGAGCCCTTAAATATTAATTTTTAAAAAAGATTTGTCATTTAATTCACTTTTTCTCTGTCTGCTGGCTGGAAATTACACATTCTCTTTTCACATTTGAAATCTTACTATGCATACTTACTTTATCAACATTTAAAGTTAATATTTTAACCCCTTGTAAACAATTCAGGTCCTCAGAACACTTTAGCTTTGATCATTTTCTCCTAGTTTACATGTTATGTTTGTCATCCTATCCTTTTCTTTACAAACCAGACATTATTATTAATTCAAAAAGCAAATATTTACTTAGATTTTCCTACATTCTAAAGAAGTTATTTGCACACCTTTCCTTCCTGCACCTTGGTCCCTCCTGAGACCATTTTCCTTTTTCCTGAATACATCTTTCAGAAGTTCCTCTAGTGTAGTTTATTACTGGTTAGCACTCATTTTTTAATTTATCAGAACATGTCTTAAGTTTGAACTTTTTCTTGAAATTTAATTTTTCTGGGCATACAGTTCAATACACCTGAAGGTACTTTGCTGCTTTCCTGCCTCGGTTATTGTTTCTGAGGTGTCCACTCAGAACCCAATTGTGGGTTGTTGGTGATGTGTCATTTTGTTCTGAAGATTCTCACTATGTGTTGTGAACAGTAGTTTACTAAAATGTGTGTAGCTGTGGATTAAAATTTGTTTTCTTGTTCAATACATGTTGTACTTCTAACACCTGTGAATTCATGTCTTTCTGGAAAGTTCTCAGTCATTATCTTTCCAACTACTGACTCTTCTCCATTCTGACTAGTTTCTCCTTCTGTGAGACTTTTACTTTCCATTCTCCAATATCTATTAGTGCTCCTTCCAGATTTTCTATTTTCCTGTCCCTCTATGCTGCCTCCAAGTAGTTTTTTCAGATCAATCTTCCAGTTCATGATTTCCTCTTCAGCTATATTTTCTGCTATTTAATCCAACAAGGTTTAAACATTTTGACAATTATTATTTATTCATTAAATTTAAAAAATTGTGGTAAAATACATTACAATAAAATTTACCACCTTCACCATTTTTAAGTGTAGAGTTCAGTGGTATTAAACACAGTCACAGTGCTGTACAGCCAACATCACCACCTGATACCAAAGCCAGACAAAGACATAATCAAAAAAGGAAAAGTACAGACCAATATACCTTATGAACTTTAACGCAAAAATCCTCAACAAAATACTAGCAAACAGAATTCAGCAGCATATTAAAAGAATTACACATCAAGGTCAAGTAGGATTTATTCGTGAAATGCAAGGATGGTTCAACATAGGAAAGCTAATCAATGTAGTTTGCCACATCAACAGAATGAAGGGGAAAAAAAACATTGTGATCTCAATTGATGCGAAAAAAATCATTTGACAAAATTCAACACCTTTTCATGGTAAAAACACTGAATAAACTAGGAATAGAAGGAAACTATCTCAACATAATTAAAGCCATATATGAAAATCACATAGCAAACCTCATACTCCACAGTAAAAGATGGAAAGTGTTTCCTGTAAGATTAGGAACAAGGCAAGGATGTCATCTCACCCTTTCTACTCAACAAAGTACTGGGAGTTCTAGCCAGAACAATTAGATAAGAAAAAGAAAGAAAAGGCATCCAAATGAGAAAGGAAGAAGTAAAATGAAGTCCATTTGCAGATGATATTATCTTATGTGTAGAAAACCCTAAAGATTTCACAGAAACCTGTTAGAACTAACAAATGAATTCAGTAGCAGGATATAAAGTCAACACACAAAAATCAGTTGCATTTCTGTGCATGGACGATGAACAGGAGCACCAAAAGAATAAAATACTTAGGAATTAACCTAAGCAAAGAAGTGAAAGGCTATCTCCATGGGAGGCCTCTGCCTTTATGACGTAAAGGGAAGAGCGAGCATAGAGAATTATACACAAAACTCTGCTCCGTAAACTCTCCGGTGACACTTGTCACCCAACTCACATTTATTGGGGGAGAGACCTGGGAATACAGTCTTCCATATGCCCGGGGAGGGGTAAGGAGGACCAGAGACTAGTTAGCCTTAGTGATGACTAACCATACCTTAGTCCCATAAACCCAGCACTGAAGCAAAAGTGGTGTTTCATGCAAAATTCATTTGTTCCACAGTGAGTTGTCCTTTCAGACTCTCTAGCCTGGGATTCCACTGGATTGGGAGGCCCCAGCACATTCTCAAGTGCGCTAAGACTTGAGAGCCATGCGATGTCACAAATCCTACTTTGAGTTTCCAAAAACTCAACTGACTAATTTTGATAAGGTGTATGGAATATGAGATAGCTCCTAATGCTATTTACTCAAGAGCAAATGCTTGAATTATTTAAATGTAATGAAATACATTATAGTGGATATCAATTTGGGTAGAGAAAGCACAGAGTAGTATATATAAATATAAAGGAAGATATTGGGAAAAATACAGGTCGAACAGGACTGAGAAAGGTAAATGATTTTTGGAAAAAATTATAAGGCACACATGCTATCACTCACACTGCTCCTTTGAAGCAATTGAATATTCCAGATTCCTCTCTGATAAGTATCGATAATGGTACTTGGGTGAAATGATTATTTCTAGAAAGTTTAGGATGTGTAACAGTAGTGGAATCAGTTCTTGTTGATTCTTATCAGAATTATTAATTTTGTTACTTCTTTTATTGACCGTTTTCTTTGTAACATGTGTTACAATAAGAAATTTTATATATATGTAAATTATATATACATACATACATACATATATATATATATATGTGTCTCTAGGCTCTAAAATAAGCTGAATTAAGAAGCATGATATGGCTTCCCTGGTGGCGCAGTGGTTGAGAGTCCGCCTGCTCGATGCAGGGGATGTGGGTTCGTGCCCCGGTCCGGGAACATCCCACGTGCCGCGGAGCGGCTGGGCCCGTGAGCCATGGCCGCTGAGCCTGCGCGTCCGGAGCCTGTGCTCCGCAACGGGAGAGGCCACGACAGTGAGAGGCCCGCGTACCGAAAAAAAAAAAGCATGATAAATCATGTCAAGATTAACAATGTTAATTGATATATTTTGCTCCAAACTCCAGTAAGATTTATTAGGGTCTCTGTATCTAAGTCTAATGTGAATTACAGAGTTTTGGATAATTGCTATTAAGTAGAAGAAACAAGTTAAGTAGGAAATAAATCTATTAGGTCACAACACTATTAAGGACACAAGTATAGAATTACTAGTGTTTAAATCTATTTTCAGTATTTCAAAATTATATGTTGCATGAAAATGCTAAACTCGGAGAAGATTGTTGAGTCTCTAGTTTCTCCGTGTGAGCAGCTGCCGAGGGCTAATGATTATAATTAATATGATTATTGTTGATAATAATAATTAATAGTAAAGTCTATCTTAAAATGTGATGCTTTAAAAAATAATATTGGAGATAACAAGTGTATGTAATTTTTTCCTCAATAAAGTTTAAGATTGTAAAACTACATCACAATTATTGTTTCCTATAAAACACATCGTATTTTAACTGGGATTATCTCCTGTAGTCAAGATATTTAAAGAAAATACTTCTGAAAAACACATGAAGCTCCTTGGGAAAAGAGGTGCCATCTGAATAGAGGAAAAGGTACTATTATTCTAATATTTGTACTAATGACAAGGGAAGAAGACCCATTTGACCTTTGTATGTAATGATAGGAGTGTTTGAATTCTCTGGAAGTTAATTTTATTGTTGAATGACTATTTAATTGAGCAGAAAATGAAAAACACTCTTTTTTCATGATAAATTTTGTTATGGGATTCTGCAAATTTCTTATGTTACTAACAACAAAAAAAGTTTTTTCTTAGAACTTAAGTGTGGTTAGTAATGGCCACACGGCTGGCAGGATGCTCTGGGTGTGAGGCCGTTCACTCCCCCCAGCAGCCGGAAGGGTAGGTCACCAAACTGGGTGCAAAGGGACTGAGGATCCGAACTTGGGGAAGTCTGATTTCCAGTCATCTTCCCTGACTCTGGGGCTGTGCTCCCCCGCAGCGAGGAAGTCCTGGAGCCACCCTACGGATTTACTGCTCTTTTTAGAGTTGACCCTCCTGCAACTGACTAATTTTCAGTGGGGCCATAGCTGACTCGTGTACATACAATAAAAGCAAGGCAAGATATTGGATACACAAATCTAGAGTTAAGAAAAGAAAAAGGTGAAATTTGAAATTTCTTGTTCAATTGTTAAAGGCATTATATAATTTTAGATTTGGGAGAAACATTTGAAATGTTTTATTAACTCTAATTTTACAAAGGAGGTAAATGAACCCAGAGACTGGACGGTTTTTGTGCTGATCTTGCAATAACCCAGGCCTACCGACTCCTAGTTAGTGACTTTCCTCTAGATAAAGATTTTCCTGTTTTTTGAACACCATCCTGTTACTAGGCTTTAATAATGTTGCTTTCTACAAACAGACTAGCAAACCTGAAGCCTATGGCGTTGGGTCGTGAATGACTAAACTCTCGTTTACTTCTTTCCTACCGTCAGCTTTCTCTTTTTTCTTATGTGTCTTTATGGGTGTATGCGTGTGTAACGTACATCCAGCTTCTCTAAATGGATGGTGACCGGAAGATGTGCTTCCTCCTTTTGACTGACAATAAAAGATCGTGATATGAAGTTAATGCTCTACTTGTCCATGACAGTGTCTTCGGAAGATGTTTTGTCCCACGGGTGCCCCACTGGAAGGCAGAGGGAGGTCAACTCCGTAGCTCGTGGTCACCAGCCTGATGGCTCGGGTGACACTATTTTGGGGCGGGTCTACACCTCACATCTGGTCAGCCGTGGTGTCACTCTTCTGGGCTGTGTGGTAGGCAGGTTCTCACACTGCCCGTGCTCTGTCCTCAGCTCGGACTCCCAGACAGGAGGGAGAGGCCAAGCGTGTCTCACCCCTCCTCTGCCCGCTGGGCCACTGTGTGCCCATCGGCCACCGAGGGACCCTGGTTCCCTTTAGCTTCAGGTGTCACTGCTAACCTGCGTCACTTCCTAACACCTCCGTCTCAAGTGCATTTGGCTCTGGAGCTGACTTGTTAAAAGACCAGTACTCCGAGTCAAGTCCAAGAGCTGCCACTTATAACCTGACTGCTCTTCTCTCGAGCTGAGTTAAAACTTTTCCTTCCTTTCTCCCGGGATTGTCTGTGGCTCCAGTGAGATAATGTCAGGGGAAACTTTGTAGCAGAGAGACGCATTGTTATTGTGTGTTTCTGTCATCAAAACTGATAGCTTATCTGGGCTTGAGCCCCTGGCATAGAGATTCTGATTTCAGTTGTCCTGGGGGTGGTCTGGGCACCACATTTTGAGAAGTTTCCAGGAGGTTCTAACAGTGAGACTCACACTGCACTTCCCATCAGTGGTTCTGCAAATGCGGTCCTCAGACCAATAGCATCACCTGGAAACTTGTTAGAGGGGCACATTCTCTGGCCCCAGCCAGACCTGCTCCCTGGGGCTCTGGGGAGTCTGCCACCCTCTCAAAGGGGCGGGCAGGGGGTGGACACTGCCCGGCCTCCACTCCTTCCCCCCTGCTCCCCTGTGGCTGGAGGAGGGGAACTTTTCCCTCGCAGGCCTGACCAGTCCTTCGTGCAGGTCCCACCTTCTAGCAGGCCAAATTCGGACATCGGAATGGGGTTCATTTGTGTGACACCCAGTTTCCAAGCACCCAGCATATGACAGCAAGGCCTCCGAGTGCTACAATCAAAAGGGGAGAAGGCCGCTGCCCCCGCGGCACTGACGGGCTGAGGACAGAGCACCCCGCGGCTAATGCTCCCAAACAGCTCTGGCCCTGCTGTGCCCTCCAAACATAAGGACAGCTCTGTTATGTCTCTGAGGACAGGATCACGAGATTTACTCAGGTCAGGTTTTCTTTTCCACATAATGAAGGTCCCGTGAATGCACAGTGTTCGACAGGGGGGCCCTGTTTCTTCGATGTGCAGCAATAAGGCCAGGGCGGCTTCGGGGTGTCCCGAAACGGTGGGCGCCTCTCCCAGCACAGGGGCCGCCAGCCCCTGGGGCTCTGGAGATGCACAGTGGGTCTGCTAAGGAGACTTTGGGAGGCAAGGCCCCTGATTACACAGCACGTGAAGCTCCGATGTCCTTGCTTAGCGGGACGCGTGTTCATCTGAGCAGTAATTAGGAAGGTGAACGTCTTGGAAAACTTACCTGTGGTTTGGGCCGCAGTCTGATGCGGACGAGCCATCCTGACGTGCAGTGTCGGCTCCGTCCACATGGGGGCGCCTATATTCTTTGGTTTTATTTTCCACCTGGAAACCACCATTTATGTTTTCACCCTGGCACAGGATAAACAGAAGAGTGACTTAGCTTTTGCTGTTTGCACAGCTGATTGCGTGTCACTTTTGACAGTTCTGTTATATTCCAAACAGTTGTGATTTTTTTTTTCCATCGGGACTTTGGGATGTTAGTTTAGGACATCAGGAAATATGCATCCCTATGAACAGTGTCCCTATAAAATATGAGTTCTGTGCTATTTGGATTATCTGTGAAAGTATCTCCTTCATCGGTGCCCATGAGCAAGAGCTGTCAGTGAAATGATAGTCTCCAAACTGCGCTGCCGCATATGGGAAAGAAATGGACAGAACAGAGAAAGCAGTGGATTCATTTAAGATAGCGAAACAATGGAATGGTCCATTTCCTCTTGACGAGACAGTTACAGCTCTGGAGACATTCCGTCAATAGGGTCAGATGCGAGTCACATGACGCTTTTCAGACGGCACCCAGTTATGAGGAAGGGGCTGCAGGTGAGGACACAGGTGGACACACACAGACTCCTTGAGGTGGCCAGAAAGCTGGAAATTCAAACGTGTGGCTTTTTTTCGAACTCAGTGTGAAATTGCAGCACAGATAGAGGACTAAGCTGCTCAGAGGTGGAGGAGGCAAGTTAAACTTGATGACACCGGAGAAAATCATGTGCATAGCAGTGCCTGAGGCCCAGGGGCCTCTGTCCAGTGGTCCAACACGGTACCTGGGGAAGATGCTGTCTTTAGAGCAGATTCACGCCATTTTCTGCTTTCCTGGGAAGTGTCTCCCTCTCTCCCTCTTGGCTTCCCTGCCTCACCTTTTACTCCTAAATTAATATGACACAGGGAGGGGTTCGGGTTGGCTTTTTGTTTTGTACAGTTTTCTGCAAAGAGAAGAGACATTAAAAGCTCTGCGACTCATGGTTTGCCCCCCTGCTCCGAAGACGGGGAGCTGGAGGAAACTTTCTACACTCCTCTGCGTGCCCCGCACTCTCCCTGCAAGTGCTGGATGAGGTCCAGTGCTCTGGGCCCCCGTTCCCAGCTGGTTAGGAGGAGGCCGGGGTCTGGGGCTGAGCTCTGAGGATGCGCTGACGAGATCGTGGGTGAGGGGAGAGCTGCGTGGCTCTGGGGGTCTGCGGCGGGACCCAGTCCATCATTATCTGGGGGTAATTGGAGTTGAGAGGGTAGGACCTCTAATGAGCTGCTTCGCTCCCTAATGGCCGGGGGCCTGGGAATTAGCGCGGCCGCTCTTCCGCATGAGTGAGCCCCGGCCCCCGGCCACCAGCGAGCCCCTCTGGGAAGTTCTCAGCAACTGCCTGATGGCAGCCCCGCTGATGGCGACAATGACCGCCGGGCCTTTGCAATGAGGCCGTGGGCACCAGTTAGAGACGAGCCTCATGGAGTGACAGTGGCCTTTCAGCGACGAGTGCCCCAGCGCCAGTGGCTGGGGGTCCAGGGGTGCCTTACCAGCCCCCGAGAGAGCCCAGACAGACAGACGGACTCTAGCCTGCCTGCCCCCTCGTGCACTGACAGACCCCCGAGCTCTGCCTGCGGAGCCCTGCCCCTCCCCCAAAGGCATCGCTGCGTCCCCACAAGCACAGAGCCTGTGCCCCCGGGCCTACTCCTCCATTTCCCTGCACCATTTCATCAGGCGCAGTGAAGATAGGAGACGGGGATCCCACTTAAAGGACTTGCCCAGCTCAGCATCACGGGTTTAACGCCACAAGGGGACCGGACGGGGGCTTCCAGGCCTGGCAGTGAGGGTCACTGTCCTTTAAGGGACTGTTAGTGGGAGCAGCCCCGCCCGGTCCCATCGTCCTTGCCGACCCCAGCATGACCTAGACTCGGGGAAGGGAGGAAGCAGGCGTCCCGCTCGGGGCCCTTCCAGGGCAGGGTCAGCTCCTCGCCAAAGTCTCCTAAACCTCGCCTCCTGGGCGACTCACTTGCCCACCGCAGTCCCTCCCGGGAAGAGACCTTCAGTTCCAGTCACTCTTTCTCGAAGTGAATTCACTCATTTATCTTTACTGCACTTAACACCTTGATAAATTTGCTGTAACATGGACACATATACTACTTCCTCTGTATAGAAAGACAGGAGTTGCAAACTATTTTTAAATACAGCAACTAAGAAAAAAAATTAGGACAGTATTTTTACTGGGTGGATTTGGAGATAAGCTGGGTTTTTTTTGTTATAGGAATTTTTCTTGAGCGTAACTATGGACTCAAATACAGGCTTTTTTGGGGGGGGGGGAACGAAACATGTGAAGCTTTGAATTTATTTTAGTTTTTTGGAATTTGCATGTGTGACAGGTGTTGATTTATCATCTCAGAAAAGCCAGGAGGAGAGAGAATGACAAATACTTTTAGCGTACTACTAAGTTTTAAAGACAGTGGTTGCTGTCTTGTTCAGGGTGGCTGGTTTCAGCCGTAACATGCATACACAGAAATTGCTCGTAAAAGGTAATTTCTCTCGAAGATGTTCAGTCGGAATGAGGAGCCAGTGCTGAGTTCAGCTCACAAGTGACCAGTGTAACTTCTGTTACCTGTGCCTGAAAATAGTTGCAGATGCAAAAAGGGAGGGGACCTTTTAAGAACTGGACTTTGGTGCGCTGGGTGCAGACACCCAGTCCAGCTGGGTCCTGCAATGGTCCTTCTCTGCTTTGGCTGAGTCATTTTGGTGACTTGCAGCTTTAAGGGAGGGGAGGTACAAAGAAAAACAGACTTCACCTGATTTACAACAAGAGTTTTCTATTGACTGGTTTTATTCATTTCACTGCAGAATTTAGAGAAAGCAAGCAGTTCACAAAGCACCTATTTCTGGTTTGAAACGCAACTTGTGGTTTCCCACTTGTTAAACGTTTGCTGTATTTTAAGACACTCTGCCTAAGAGTTGATAAAGTACTTGTAAAGCAATGGTTGTTGGGGGAAATTCCCCGAGGAACTGATTTCTTATTGTTATTCTCCAAACAGAATGGGAGTTCGCCTGAGAGGACAGTGATTTCCTGCCGTGATTTCTAAATCAGAAGTGGATTCAGGATATGAAGTTGCTTGTGTGTATGTGTGTGTGTGTGTGATCTCTGGGTGAAGAAGCAAATTCCTCACTTTGAAAGCTCAAACAAATGCTTTCCTCCAGAGAAATAGAAAAAAAAAAAAATCCAGTGGGCTGGGTAAATATCCTTGACTCCATAGAATGGAGCTCGACCCCACAATTAAGTGGTCCTGACGTGAGGTGACGGTCAGGTGCAGCCCTTGGTCCACAGAAAAAACCCAGCACATGAGCAGAATGGTGGCCACGGGCAGTCATCAGGCCAGGAAAACAAGATGCGAGTACTCGGGGAAAACAAAGAGCCCGCAGTTTCTACACACCCACCAGGAGGTATGAATAACAGAGCGCATACATTTTTAAATGTGGCGCATTTTTGCTGCTCAATAAATGGATCATAGTAATCCTCATCACATGTTTATTAGACACTGTGCACTCAGAAGCAAGCTTGGTGGTCTCCTTGGGTGTCTGCCAAGGTCTAATGGAGCCTTCAGCATTGTTCAGATCCCTCATTTAGGGTTTCCTCTCCTTTCTGCAGGGTCTAAGGAACAACGGCAAACGTCCCTACAGTGAAGGGAAGGGAAGGGGGGAGCTGGTATTTTACCTGAGGGTCAACCTGCCCCAAAAGGTGAAGAGGAGATAATCACTCACAAAGGACGGGGAAGACGTTAGCATCAACCTCCTGCTGAATAATTGGTTTCTGAGCCGGTGTCAACATTCGCTGACCCATCGTGCCAGAGGGTATGCTTACTTAGCAAGGATGGCAAGGCTGGGGCTTGGCATGAAGACATTGCCTTCAAAGTGCTGTAACATCAAGACCGACGAGTATAAAGTACCTTGAGTGGACGAGGAACGTTTTGGAAAGCAGCCGCAGGTACTACCTTACAGAATGCAAAAGCTTCTCCTCTTGTGAAGGGTAGTCAAGCACCCTGCTGACCAGCACAGTGGTGTTGGGAGACGGGAACTGAAGGCCTGGAAGGTAACAGGTCCTCTTGAGGAGGAGGAGCCCCTTCTGGGGACTTGGACGTGTGGGTGACAAAGCCTGACTTGCAGGGCTCACCCCCGGGTGGTGTTGGGAGCATGTCCTACTGCATGGGACGTGCAGAGAAAATCCAAGACATAGTGTAAGGTCGGAAATTGAGGACCATGAAAGTGGGATGAGGAAATCGGTGGAAATGAGACTTATTGATGGCATTCAGATCACGAAGAATTGTTATCCGAAGAGGACAGTGAATGTCTCTGCTGAGGACAGGACGGAAGGAACAAGTCAACTAGGAAAGAAATCTAAACGTGAGGGTGTGGAGGGATGGAGCGCGATGCCAGCCGGGGAGAAACAAGGAGATCAATCACACGTCGTACCTGGAACAGCCCTGACATATTGAACATAAATGAACAACGAATCGCCTTAGAGAGATAAACACAGACCGTGAACCACACACAGCTCTGCATGTTAGAGAGCGAATGCGTTTTGTGTCTGACCTGCAGATGGAAATTCCCGGAAGGAACGCGCGGCATGACATCCACGTGAGGGGCTGGGTCTCACTTCCAGGTGTGTTGTCGGTACCCACCCCCCAAAGCAGGTGTGTGTAATGTATATTTATATGCTTGTTTATTTACTTACTTATTGCAAGGTGTACAGCCAGCATCTCCCAGAGGAGAACTGTGTGGGATGCTCTTGGGTGATTTCATCTCCGGAAAGGCGGCCAGGTACTGGGAGTGGCCGGGTTCATGGGGCGGGCATAGTTAGTGGAGGTTTGTAGGGCCGTCGCCCCTACCTCTGTTCTCCCTCTACTCTTGTTTCCATCACCATTTGGCACCTGACAGCGTGATGGCGAGTCCCCTGAGGGCGGGGACATGCAGCCTTGAATTCCCAGCACGTCGCATGGGGCTGTGCACTTAGCAGGACCTCAATCCATGTTGATCGGCTAGAGTTGAATATTACGAACAGGTTAGGAAAGCCTCCTGGGGAGAAGGGTGACACCACGAATGGCGCTAAAGGGGCAGGTGCTTTGCGCTGCACGACCCCGGGCGCACCTCTCGCCTCTGAGCATCATGTCCTGCGGTCCCGCGAGGAGGGGTTCTGACTTCACGTCAACGGATATTGCCTAGCATCGTCCACAGAGGGAAGATGTTGGCGGTCCAAACACTAATCAATAGGAGAAATCGTTGAATTACAGCACATCGATTCTACAGAAAATGAAGTGGCTGTGAAAAAAGAACGAGGTAGGGCTTCCCTGGTGGCGCAGTGGTTGGGAGTCCGCCTGCCAAGGCAGGGGACACAGGTTCGAGCCCTGGTCCGGGAGGATCTCACATGCCGCGGAGCGGCTGGACCCGTGAGCCACGGCTGCTGGGCCTGCGCTCTAGAGCCCACGAGACTCAGCTACCGAAGCCCGAGTGCCTGGATCCCCTGCTCCTCGGCAGGAGAGGCCACCGCGGTGGGAGGCCCGCGCACCGCGGTGAGGAGTGGCCCCCTCTCGCCGCAACTGGAGAAAAGCCCACGCACAGCAAAAAAGACCCAATGCAGCCAATAAATAAATAAATAATTAAAAAAAAAAAAAAGAACGAGGTAAGTCTGCAGGTTCTGCAGGGGAGGATGTCCATGCGCAGCACTGATTTTTAAGAAGCAAGCTGCATATCATCTGTGTAATTTGTTCCCATTTAAAGAGACGACCTTGAACATATAGGTCGGTACTTAGAAAAGGTCTGGAAGGATACACATCAGGGAGTAGAGTGCCCGTGAGAGGAGGGGAGGGAGTTTTAAAATGTTTACTTCGTACGCTTCTGGATCGTCTGGGTGTTGTACAGCAAGCCTGTATTACTTTTGCAGTAATATTTATATTAGGTGTATACTCCTAGAAAAGGAGGGTCCCTCTCCTGCATGAGAACTCTTGTGTTTTAGTAGCCAAGAATAAATATATAACTAAGTATACATATGAAATCTTCACCATTTATTAATTTATTAACTATTGATTGATTGATTTATCCTTGGCTATCCACCCAGAGTCCCTTGACTCTGCTTTAAAAATGTAGATGTCTTGGAGGCTTCCCTGGTGGTGCAGTGGTTAAGAATCCGCCTGCCAATGCGGGGGACACGGGTTCGAGCCCTGGTCCGGGAAGATCCCACATCCCGGGGAGCAACTAAACCCATGTACTACAACTGAGCCTGTGCTCTAGAGCCCGAGAGCCACAACTGCTAAAGCCCTCGAGCCTTAGAGCCTGTGCTCTGCAACAAGAGAAGCCACTGCAATGAGAAGCCCGCGCAACCCAACGAAGACCCAATGCAGCCAAAAGTAAATAAATTAATTAATTAAAAAAATGTGGATGTTTTGGTCCCACTCCAGACATATTGAATTGGAATCTCTATGGGTCGATCTCAGGAATGTACATTTTAAACAAAGATCCCAGGTAACTTCCAGGTAAAGTTCTGGAAACCCTGGTGCACAGACCTGGTTCAGTAGCATCATCTTTATTTGGTGGCCACTTAGAGGAAGCTGTCTGCTGTGGGAAGGAAGGTCTTTTAATAAATTATTGAATTTGGTTTAAGAACAACTAATTCATTAACCTCCCAATAGAGGTAATATATTTCAGTAACCGGTTTTGCAAAACTAAAGAAAAATTTTCTGATTATGTTGACTACTGTAGTTATAATAATGCTGTAGCTTCAGAGTTTGGGGCTAGTAGTACCTTTTTGTCTAAGGATCTTAACGTATTTTATAGACATTCTTCTTTCTTAGCAGATAGATGTATTATAAATTTATAACTGAATTCTGAAAGGCTGGTCCCTGACACTCATCAAGTTAAAATCGATAATCTTTTTACTTTTTTGTGATTAACTTCAGAAATGACTTCAGTAAGACTCTCTCTGATAAAAAAACCCCTCTGTTTTAGACGTGGGAAAATGCAGTTGTGAAAACACTGTTTCTGAAATTGTAGGCCTGTTTTTTTGTATCGTAATTTGCATGCCCAGCACCCATTTTTTTTGCTTTTTGCTTTGGGCATGTCAGAAAAAAGCAAGTCAAAAGTTTAAGTAAAAATCTAGACCAGCATTCTCAGCAGAAGGGGAGGGAAATCCTAGCAGTTCGTCTGAGATGAGTCCCAAGCAACTATATTTTTTTGTCACCTGACACAGCATTCTCACGCATCACCAGCAGGACGCAGACTGATGCCTAGGGTTTCCTTTGATGGTAACAATACTCTGCGTAGCACAAATCAGTCCCTCCCGTGTAACAAAACAATAGGACTTTTCTTGTGTGTGTTAACAAAAAATAGGAATAGTGAAGCATTATTTTGCCATGACAGGTGTGTACTTTTCCCATGCTTCTTAGTGGTCAGCATCAAATCTTAGTCTGATATTTAAATGCTTATTATTTTAAAGTGTCTGCAATCAAGATTCCATCAAAAATTTAAGGGAAACGGAAATCACCGTCTTATTGTTCTTTATCACTCTTAGCGGGTATTTGGATGAGACCATCACAAACTTTCCTTCCAATGACGTGATTCCATGTTACTGCTCTGATAAGTGAGTACCTGAGAGCATTAAATAGATTTAAATTTCTAGGCCTGGATGAGTTACATATCAAGGTACAATAAGAATTCATGTCTGTAATGGTAGAGCCTGTGCAATGGTATTTAAGAAACTTTTCCATGAGGCTAAGCAGTCTTCTACTACACTAAAAAATAATGGTTTATGTGTATCAGTTTGTGGCTGAATTAGTCCATTTAACTGATTCCTTATTATTGGACATTTAAGTTATTTCTATTTTTTCTTCCCTTTTCCTGGTGTCATTTTTTCCCTCAGTGGGTGTGATAGTTAATTTTATGCGCCAGAAATTTGGTCAAACATTATTCTGGGTGTTTCCGTGAAGGTTCTTTTGGAAGATGCTGACATTTATATCAGTAGCCCGAGTAAAGCCGATTGCCCTCCAAGATGAGGGTGGGCCTCATCCAATCAGTTGAAGGCCTGACTAGAACAACAGGCTGACTCCCCCCTCCTGAGTAAGAGAGAATTTTCCCACCTGACGGCCTTCAGACTAGGACGTGGGCTCTTCCTGGTTCTACAGCAGCTTCGAGCCTTTGGACAGCCCTGCAGATTTTGGACTTGCCAGCCTTCCTAATCGCAGGGGCCAGTTCCCTACAATAAATAAATCTCCCTCTGTGTATGTCTTTAAATATATAATGCAATACTATTACATGTAATCAATCTCTCTTTCTCTCTCTCTATAGGAACACACATATATCATATTGATTATATTTCTTTAGAGAATCCTGATTAATACAATGGGGAATGAAAACCCCCCAGTTTTCAGTTTATTTTTAGCCTTTATGTTTTCCTCAATGACAAATATATTGGATGGTTAGCAGAAAATGTATTACACGTAAATTAGAATCGCTGGGCGTGAGGATGCTACAGTTATGATCTAGAAAACTTCCTCTCCTGCCACATTTGAGATGAAATGGATTTGAAAGGAGCACCTGATATTTAATGTAGGTTCTGTTAAAGAATAGGTGAAAATTGAATAAATCACTTGAAATATGTTACTTAAAAAATCAATCACATAAATTATGTTTCATGATAAACTAACAGCACTGTGGTGGACATCTCATACATGTGATCATATTTAAAGATTTAATACTACAGTCAATAACAGTAACTTTCACTCAGAACATGTGTGTTTCAGCTAGTTTCAAAGCAGACATATTTTCTTCATCTTACTCTTTCAAAGTCACTAAAAACTCTAATACGACTCTGAAGGGAAATGTCAGCAATGTCTGGAAACTAGAAGTTAAGAAAATTTAGCAAGTTTATTTTCTTTGTAGCCTTAGTTTTTGAGGAACTTGATTGGAATTTGTGGCAGGACTCATGCTAGACCAGGGTTTCTTAACCTTGGCACTAGTGGCATTTGGATTGGATAATCCTTCACCATGGGGTCCTGTGCTGTCCATTGTAGATGCACCTCTACCCGTAGATGCCAGCAGCACCCCTCCGCCTGCAATGGTGGCCACCAAACAGGTCTCCAGCTGTTGCCTGGAGTCCCCGGGGGCAGAATGGCCACAGCGTAGACACGTGTGACGAGAGCAAGGCTGGTTAGGTGAATAAGTAAGGGACCGCAGCCTCAAGTAAGCTCAAACAGGAGACTGCCCAGTGAAAAGGTAAAAATAGAGGTTAATGAATCACAGAACCCTTGGAGCCTGCAGTGTTGGCTCCTGGCACGTGATGTGCGGTTAGTAGGAAGTGGCTTTTGCCGTTCGTGAACTTTCCTGGTTCCTCTCTACGTTGGTTTCGCCAGGATCAAAGCAATGGCCTTTGTTTTTACCCAGAATAAGAACACCGTCCAGTGACAGGGCTTTTATACCCATGCAGTAACAACACCGTATTTGATTAATGATGGTTCAGCTACGTGGAAAGCTCCCGAACAACCAAGTGTTGTGTCCGGCTGGCCTAGGGAGGGAAGACAGGGGTTTAGCAAGGACCTTGCTTCCCGAGAGCCCTGTTTCTGGTGGGGTCTGAAATGAGCTGAGCCACCAGCGGCTTTAAGTAAATGAGGAGGTAGGAGAAGATCAAGGAGCGCAAAGTTGGGTGCCTGCGGGTGGGGGGGGCGGGTCAGTGTGAGTGTCCAGCTGGAGAGGCCGCAGCCCCCAGTTATCCAATCAACAGTCCTGCAGGCTTGCTCTCAGGTATTTGTAGGTGGTGTTAACATCTGGATCAGATGGCTTTAAGTAGATGAGATTGTCCTAGGTGATCTGGTGGGCCTCCAATCAATTTAACCTTAGAAGCGGAAGTAAGGTTTTCCTGAGGTAGAAGAAATTCCTCCTGCCCCAGAGTTTCTGGCCCACAGGCCTGCCCTGCAGAGTTTGAATTTGCCAAGCCAGCCCCCACAATGCCTTGCGATCAACCTCCCGGGCCCTCCCCTCCCTTCCCTCTCCCTCCCCCTCCCCTCCCCTCCCTTCCCCTCCCCCTCCCTCTCTCTCCCCTCCCTCCCCTCTCCTTCCCCTCCCCTCCCCTTCCCCTCCCCTTCCCCTCCCACTCTCTCTCTCTCTTTCTCTGTTTCCCTGGAAGCCTAATGAACTAGCTGATTTACAATAAGAGAACTACCACCATTGTTATTGTCAAGGGACATATTGAGGACAGAACCCTATCTCATTTATTTTGTTTCCTTCTGGACTCTGGCCCACAGGCTCTCAATAAATGATGAATTGAATGAAATTATTATTAGCAATTACGCAAACAGCTCTGGAGTATATAAAACAATATTTTGAATGTCTCTGCTGGGAAGTTGGTAATTTTTATGAGAAAGGGCATCATTTAGCTTTCAAAATTCAAAAACAACATTTTTCATTATGTAAGTAACATTAAGCACACGATTGAAAGCCTGTGAACTAGAACACAAACACTCGGCAAGTTCATCGTAACAAGCAGGGCCTGGCATTCCTTTTGTCCGCCAGGCTTCCCTCCCAAGCCCCTACCCCATTCAAACGTGGGTTCGTATGGTGGGGATCACACTGTATTACAAGGATTTTTGTTTTTTTGCTTTTCCCTTTGTTATTACCTAGTCTCCATAAATATCATTTCCTCTTTATTTTTCCTTTGTTGAAAATAGCTTTACTGTTTATGTAAAGTTAATTTATGCTCATTAATAAGATGTACTTTTATTGAGTCTCTTTTAGGTATCAGGCATTTTACATGGTCTCTCTGTTTTTATTCTCAAAACAAGTATGGGGCAAATATTATTATCGTCCTCACTGTACAGATGAGGAAATTGGTCTTAGGACCATTAAAGAGCTTGTCTCGTCTGCCAGGTGGCAGGGTTCTGAACTGTCCTCTTTCTACTTTGCTATAGTGTCTCGTTTTGCTTATTTTACTTTATCTTTCCTTTTGTGGATACAGGGGTTTATGAATTGTGGGGGGACATCCCTTTGCATATTGTTCTGTGGAAAAGAGTATGTCAGAGATTCAGGCTCTGATTCCATAGTTTGTCATGTAGCGTAAGTGGTTTTCTACAATTAGCGAAGGGGAGCACACCTTTCTTTAGGTGCGTGAATATTGATGTTTTACTTCAATTTATGTTTGCAAATTTAGTTCACATTCCAATAATTTTTACAGAGGAAAAAGCCATAGTTTTTAGGTTTGGGGTTAGTCACTGGTAACTATCCCATTCGAAATCCACATAATGACATCTGTACTTGAAACCGACAGAAAAAGTGCTACGTGAGCATCCAACCCAACTGGAAAGATAGAAAGTAAAATAAATAAGTAAAATTCAGCTATCGTTAAAGAAATGTTCAAAGATTAAGAATGGGCACCATCAGATGGATCTCCTTGTAGTTTTTCACATGAGAACTGATTCAAAATATAGCATTCTCTCCATATTAGGGTATACTTAGAAATACTAAGAACTTTTTATTGTCCTTTCCCTGTGTGTATTAATGAAGTAAATGATGCCATACTAAAGGAAACACCCCAAATGTGGGCGGTTGATTAAGATACGTACATGAACAAATTACAGCACTGTGGAGAAGGGAACATCACCACTGCTGGTGTTTAAAACATGCTTTCAGAGAAAAAACAAATACCGTATGCTAACGCACGTATATGGAATCTAAAAAAACGGTACCGATGAACCTACTGACAGGGCAGGAATAAAGACGCAGACGTAGAGGATGGACTTGAGGACACAGGGTGTGAAGGGAAAGCTGGGACGAAGTGAGAGAGTGGCATGGACATATATACACTACCAAATGTAAAATGGATGGCTAGTGGGAAGCTGCTTCATAGCACAGGGAGATCAATTTGATGCTTTGTGACCACTTAGAGGGGTGGGATAGGGAGGGTGGGAGGGAGGCTCAAGAGGGTGGGGCTATTGGGATATATGTATACGTATAGCTGATTCACTTTGTTATACAGCAGAAACTAACACACCATTGTAAAGCAATTATACCCCAAAAAGATATATTTAAAAAAGTGATTACAGAAAGAAAAAAAAAACACTTTCACTTCCTTTGCCCTCAAGTTGCTCCTGTATATTGCAAATAAGAATGCCTCACCGACATTAACTGTCTACCGTGATGTAGTGTTCTGGGTGTCTCTGTATTTTCTTGCTTTTCTTTAAGCCCATGCTATTTAATTATTCTGGATAAATGCTCACACACCACTTGATACTAACGGTGTCTTCTGGGTCTGGCTAGTTCATGAATAAGACTCCCTCTCTTTTCCCCTCTGATTTTGTTGTTGTTGTTTGGTTTTAATTGCAGTAGTGTGAGGGGAGAAGTTTTGGGCAGAGAGACTTTCTGGATTTCGTTCAGAGGCTACCTCAGAAATCCTGCACACCACCATGCTGAGGACCAGCTCAGAGGACAGCTGGAGGCTGTCCAGGAGCAGCCGCTGTGCCCCAGGGAAAGGGCTTTGTTGAATTGGCCAAGATATCTACAAGAAGATGCTTAAAGATGCTGTGTTTTCCACTTTCTTGCAAGGTTAGCTTGGTAAAGTTCTCTAGAGAGATTGTAAGGATAAACAGTATCCTCTCTGTTTTATAATACCGAGAAGCCAGCATAGTTATCTAGAGGTGAGTTTACATACCAACATAATTCATAAAATTAACGTGCCAGGAGGTTCACACAGGGCACAATTTTACTGCCATACATATATCCTTAGACAAATTTGGAATGTAATTTTTGATTTTGTGTTTTCTCTGTTCAGTGGAACTCAGTGGAAAATGCTGGTTGAGGTGATCGTTTCATGAATGTTGTAAAGCCGCCTTTATGAAGACCTAAGAAGGTAATTCACTGATGACCTTAACCTTCACCTTGAACCTGTCTGCATTCGTGCAGTCTTATAAGCGAAGGCTGGCAAGTCTAAGTTAGTTGTTGAAGGCTATGCTTTTAGCCTGGTGAATAACCTCTCATTTATTTTTATGTCCTTAAATTAGCATCAGTGCAGACAAGCTAGGTCTTGGAAGAACTTGGACAAGCCCTCTCGGCTTTTCTCATGGACAGTCATGCCCAGGGGGTAGGACTTCAGTGACTCCTCTGAGGCAAGTGCCCTGGTTTATCCGTGTCCCAGACTTGGGAAAAGGTTCAGTTGAGATAGTGGATGTGTAAGATCTTTGAAAAGTGGAAGACACTATGAAATAGACGGTAGAATCCTTGACATAATAATTCACCACTATTTTTAGATAGCAGGTGGTTGGTTGAGGCAGGACAGTCGTCCTACTGCAGCTAGGAAAAACTGGAGAAATTACAAAAACGATATCTTTAAAGACACAGAACGTTGTGGAAGAAACTAGATGGAACTAAAATTACAGAGCAGGGACATTGTTCCAAGGTAAGCTGGTGATTTATATATATACATATATATATTTATATTTATATATATGTATTTTTTATAAACTTATTTATTCATTTTTGGCTGTGTTGGGTCCTCATCGCTGTGCGCGGGCTTTCTCTAGTTGTGGCGAGTGGGGGCTACTCTTTGTTGACGTGCACAGGCTTCTCACTGTCGTGGCTTCTCTTGTTGCGGAGCACGGGCTCTAGGCGCGTGGGCTCAGTAGTTGTGGCGCACGGGCTCAGTAGTTGTGGCTCGCGGGCTCTAGAGCACAGGCTCAGTAGTTGTGGTGCACGGGTTTAGTTGCTCTGCAGCATGTGGGATCTTCCCGGGCCAGTGCTCGAACCCGTATCCCCTGCATTGGCAGGCAGATTCTTAACCACTGCACCACCAGGGAAGCCCTAAGCTGGTGATTGACAGCTGTTTTTGGCCCCGGCGTACTCGTCGATTTTGGACACAGGTTGAGGCTCAGACTTGGCTCGGGCAGAGGGTCCTTGTGAAGGAAAGAGAAACTGGCAAAGCTTTAACACCCATGGGACAAACTGGAAACTTGAGCGGCTTCAGACTCAGAAACTTTCTGGGGCCAGGAGGCTGGAGAGTTGGTTTTAATACCTCTGAAGGGTAGAGAGAGATTTCCCATAATCTTTCAGGGTTGAGGAAACTGATACCCACCAGCCTGCCCTTCAGAAGCATGGGGTCAGGGGGCTACACCAAGGAGCAGCGATGAACCACAGGTCCAGAGTCTGCCTAAAAGTGCAACCCAGCACCAACCTAACTCAATTCCTGGTTGGATTCAGGTGATCAGCCCCTCACCCAGTCTTTCCAAAAGCATGGAATTCAGCATCGTCAGCATCCTCCCATTCTTTATATATACCATCTGGCCTACAATCAACAACATCTAGACATGCAAAGAAGCAAGAAAATGTAAATGATGATAAAGAGATAAAAACCAGACAGCGGAAGCAGACCACTTGCTAAAACTAATGGAGTTAATAGATAAGAACTTTAAAATAATATTCAAGAATATATATATACACACACATGTATATAGGGGGATGGAAATAACAGATGAAAGTATGGTAATTTCACCAAAGAATGGGAATCTATTTAAAAAAATTCAAACGGACATTTTAGAAATGACAAAACCATTACCTGAAATTAAGCACTTGGTGAGTGGTTTAATAGCAGAATGGACTCAGTAGAAAATGGGATTAGTGAATTGGAAGAGAGACCATTAGAAAATACTCAAGTATTTTGTACCCTTTGTGACTTTGTACTGAAGTACAAAGAGAAAAGGAATGGGAAACAAAACAAAAAATGTCTAACATACACATACCTGTAGTCCCAGAAAAGAGAGAACAGGGAAGAAGCAATATTCAGAAACATGACCAAGAGTTTTCCAAAACTGGAGGTCCTCAATTAGAGATTTAAGAAGCTCAGTAAATCCCTGACAGAGTAAACACACAAAAAAATTGTGTCTAAGTACAACGTATTAATGCTTCTGAAAAGCCAAAGACAAAAAGAAAGATATTAACAACATCTCGAGGTAGAAGACACATTACCTGCAAAGTATCGACAATAAGACTTACAGACGACTTCTCCACTGAAGTTACAGAAGCTATAAGACAAGAAAATAAAAGGACTGTGAATCAGGAGTTCTATACCCAATGAAAATATCTGAAAAGATGACAGTGCAATGAACACATTTTCCAACAAACAAAAACTGAAGGAATCTGTGGCCTATAGGCTTCACTGAAAGAAAAACCACAGAGAGTTATTTAGGCAGAAGGAAAACGTTCCCAGATAAAAGCAGGGAAGTGCAGGAGAAAATAAAGGAAAAGAAAAATGTAAATGAATGTGGACTGTATAAAAATAAAAGAGAGGAAGAATCCTGTCGTTTTTGTATGCATGTCCCGAACAAACTCTAGTACAATGTCTTGTACAAAATATGTACTCAATAATATTTTTCTGGATATTTTCTCCTACTCTAAAAAATTCTGATTTAATTGAAAAAGCAATTCTTTAATGAAGTATGAAGTTTTTGCTAGCAGAGAGAAGGTGGAAGTTAGATGCCCTTACTTTCTTTGTTAATAGTTTTCTCTTTACCCTTCTTTTCTTTTTCACTCCATCCTTCACCATGTTTGATACATGGCTTCTAGAAATGTAAGTCACACCTCTAATACTGTTTTCTCCTTAGTATAATCCATGCTTTTATAGTTTTTCTATTCTTCCTATGTCTTATGTTTTTAGGTACTTGTTATAAAAATGGTAACTTGGTAATCACCGGTTGAATCACGAAGAAGCCCAGGACAGTGAGGCAGATAGATGTTCCCTTAAGCTCAGCACCCTATTAGAGAACCAAGGTGGAAAAAATGGAGCAGAGAATATGGACAGATGACTCAGTGGGTTCCTGGTTACAAATTAAGCTTAAGCTGGGGACAAGTGGGAGTGGAGAAACCAGGGGGAAAATATAGTCTTGGGAAAGAATAAGGAGTTACAGGAAGTAGTGGGAAAGATAAAGACTGATTATAACGAGAGCTAATAAAATTCCAGAGGACTTTCACTGTGTTTTTAGACACCGCTCAGCGTTTGTTATGTTTGAAACGTGAAGTAACGGCACTGTGTGGACCCGTTCGAGGGAATCGCTATCAGTCACAGTGGTTGTTCCTCACACCTGGAGTGACGCCCAACTCCTCAGCAAGGTTCCCCAGGTTCTGTAGGATCCGGCCCAGCTCTCCTTCGTCTGACACGACTCCAGCCTGCACTTATGCTGCTGCCGCCATCGGCCTCTCTTCCTCAGTCATTTCACTCTCATTCTTGCTGTGGACTCTGTACAGCTGGAATTCTCCTCTCTCAGGTCTTAGCAAGGTCAGCTCCTTTCTGTCATTTTCTTAGAAAGAAGAGCTTCCGGGCACCTCTGCAGAACTCTTATTTTCTGATAGCGCACGATACTCTCTAGAATCACCTTCTTTACTTGTTTGTTGTCTGCTTCTCTGCATGGAATGTAAGCTTCACGACAGCAAGGGCCTTGTCTATTTTGTTTATTGTAAACGTATTGGCCAGTAATGATTATTGTGACAAAAACTAATGATGGTGGGTGACAGAAGCGCTGTTTTAGGTAGAGTGACCAAGGAACTTCTCCCTAAGAGGACGGCAATTCCATGGAGACCTCCACAAAGCCATGGGGTGTGTGAGAAAAGTGTTCCGAGCAGAATGTCAGCCAGAAGATGGGAACGTACTCGGCATCTTAGGGAAACTCAAGGAGCCAGCTTTGGGGAAGCAGAGGGACCGTGTGGGAAGTAGGAGACGATGTCGGGAAGAAGTCGGGGCTCAGGCGCTCACAGGTGTTGCAGGTAATTGGGTGTAAGGGCGACGGGGGAGTGACAGGATCTGACGTGTTGATGTGGCCTGGATGACACGCTGAAGCAGAGGAACCAGAGGGGCAGGCATTGCAGCATGTGGGGAGATGCTGGTGTGAAGCCAAAGTGGCATCAGTGAAGACGGTGACAGGTGGCTGGGTATAGGATGTGTCTTGAAAGTAGAACTGTTAGGGTTTGGATGACGAGTGACTCGCGTTTGGGGTCTGAGCAGCTGAGTGAACGCCGGTGCCTCGGACTGAGACAGGAGATACCTGGGTGCCCAGATTTCCGGGGGGAGTGGTAGTGTAGGGTGTTGGAGGCCCCCTGGACAGTCAGGTGGAGGTGGCAGGGAGGGGGCTGGTTACACATTATTTAGGGGAGAAGGGGGTCCAGAGAGGCAATTCGGGACGTCTCAGTCCCTGGACTGTATTTAGAGATTTGGGAGGAGATGAAATCGTCTAGGAAGGGAGTATAGAGAACGGCTCGGGGACTGAGCTTCTGGACGCTCCAAGTGTCGGATGCTGAGAAGCAGAGGGGGATGTGGCAAAGGAAACCAAGAAACAGAAAGTGATGCTGGAGGAGGAGGAAACCGAGGATGTTCATAGTCGTGGAAGATGTGAGACAGGTGTATGCAAGCCGAGTGCCATTAGCTCTGTCAGGTCCAGCAGGGTCAGTGCAGAAGGCTGAGAACCTCATTCATTTCAGGAGAATTTGGGTGGCACCAATGAGACCAATGAGTAGTGATTTGCTACTTGTTTCTAACCATCCTTGGAGAATACTAGGTACGTTCCATCAACTATAAAGGAAGAAGCAAATATTGAAGAGGCCTTTAGAGAAAAAGGGAAGGTTTTTTTCACCTAATTGGTCAAATGGAAAAATCCCTAAGTTAGCTATTTAAAGGACCCCACCCCCGCCCCAGTTTAAAGTTATTGTTAAATTTCACGAGATATTAAAAGAGAAGAAAACTCAAGATTTGGTGTTGGAAGGTCTACGTTAGAATCCTCTTCCTCACTTAGCTGTGTGACTTCAGTCAGGTGTCTTAACCTCTCTAAGCCTCAGTTTCCTCCACCTTAACAGACAGATAATAATGTCTGAGTCACACTGTAATGAAGTTTAAATGAAATAATGTATGTGAAATTCTTTCTGTAAATATATATCTCTATAAATATTAACTTTCTATAAATATGTTTGATACATATTATTGTTTTGTTGTTGTTACTGTTTGACCTCCATCTGTATTCCAGAAGTTAGGGAAATAGGCAAGAAAAGTTAAAATGGGCTACGCTGGAGTGACCAAAATGAAAGTGAAGAAAATTGGAGTTAAACAGGCAAACAAGAAGGGGAGACCCCGTGAGGAGGCTGGCAGCTTGCTGGCCACGAGGATGCCCGCGGAGTGGGAGGTGGGCAACAAAGTGATGTAATGTTGGGACAATTGTAAGTGAAGAAAGTCCCCGGCTTTGTCAGCCACGTTTTGTGACAGGAGAAATAGGGACAGGCAGGAAGGCAAGATGCGCAGGAAGAGAGCTGAGCACGGCTAAGGAAAGACAGGCACTGCAGTGGAAGAGACAGGGAGGAGAAGCAACCCACAGAGCTGCCTTGGAGCCTGAGGGGTTGACGTTGTCACGTTTTCAGAGATGTGTCAGTTCATGCTCCTGGGGTTGTGTGTGGGAACGTGGTGCCTAATCACAGCATCTTCTGCGGTTGCTCCCAAGATCTTTGCATCAGGCACTGTGCTTCCGCTCCTTTGAAGGAGGGAAATGTAATTATTAAAAAAATTAAACTGGGCTTATGCCTTTGTAAATTGATATTATATTCACGTGGTTCAAAAAGGTAAGAAGTGTATATAGTGAGAATTCTCCCTCCTACCTCTTATCCCTCAGCTATACAATTTCTTTTCCTGGAGGCAACCAAAGAGCTTGCATGTATTTATAGAGATATTACTTACATGTATAAATAGAAAAGCTTTCTTTTTAGAACACAAATGATGGCATGACATATACACTGTTCTGTACTGTCCTTTTTTCCTTCACAATATTCTTTGGAGATTAGTTCATAGCATATACAAAAAGCTACCCCTCCCTTTTTTTTTTCCTTTAACAAACTTCTCAAGATTTTACTTTATGGATTTATTATAATTCATATGACCAGTCATTCATGATGGACATTCTTGATGCGCTGTTTCCAATCTTTTGCTATCCCGAGTAGTGCTTCAGTGAGGACTCTTCTACACACACGATTCTGCACACGTGCCCATAGACATCTAAGATAAATTTCCAGAAGAGAGATTGTCGAGTCCAAGGACCTGGGTATTTGTAATTTTAGTAAATATTACTGAAGTGCCCTTCATAAATGCTGTCTCAATTTCATCTCCACAGTAATGTTTGAAAGTGCCTGAATCCCCCAGACTCTAACACCAGTTCATAGTATTTTTAATATTTGTCAAATTTATAGGTAAGAAATGGTATATCAGCACAGTTTTATTTTTTGTTCCTTTTTGTTATGAATGGAGTTGAGCATATTTACTAATGTTTAAGAACCATTTGCATTTCTTTTCTTGTAAACTGACTATTTTATCCTGTTGTTAGTATTTTTCTTTTTTCTTTCAACACTTTAAATATTTCATTCCACTCTTTTCCTGCTTGCATGGTTTCTGAAGACAAGTCCGATGTAATTCTACCCTTGTTCCTCTATAGATAGGATATTTTTTTCCCTCTCTGGCCCTTTTCAAGATTTTCTCTTTGTCTTTGGTTGTCTACATTGTAGACATGGAATATGATATGTTGAATATGATATACAGCATAGATTTTTTTTTTTTTTTTTGGTACATGGGCCTCTCACTGTTGTGGCCTCTCCCGTTGCAGAGCACAGGCTCCAGAAGCGCAGGCTCAGTGGCCATGGCTCACGGGCCTAGCCGCTCCGCGGCATGTGGGATCCTCCCGGACCGGGGCGTGAACCTGTGTCCCCTGCACCGGCAGGCGGACTCTCAACCACTGCGCCACCAGGGAAGGCCAACAGCATAGAGTTTTTGGGTATTTTTCCTACTTAGTATCTCTGAGCTTCCTAGATCTGTGGCTTAGAGTCTGTCATCAATTTTGGAGATGTCTTAACTGTTATCAATTCAAATGTTTCTTCTGTTTTTATTCTTTTTTCTTCTCTCTTTCTTCTCCTTCTGATCTTCCCATTATGTGTATGTTATACCTTTTGTAATTGTCCCACAGTTATTGGCTATTCTGTTCCAGTGTTCCTTTCTTTCTTTTAATCTTTGCATTTCAGCTTGAGAAATTTCTATTAACATATGTTCAAACTCACTGGTTCTTTACTTGGCTGTGTCCAGTCTACGGATGAGTCCATCAAAGGCATTCTTCGTTCTGTTAGAGTGCTTTTGATGTCTAGTATTTCCTTTAGAGTCTTTTCTTTAGTCTTGATCTCTCTGCTTACATTACCATTCTTGCATGCTGTCCACTTTTTCCAGTAGAGCCCTTAGCATATGGATCATGGTTATTTCAAATTCCTGGTGTGATAATGCCAAAATCTCTGTCATATATGAGTCTGTCTAAGTCTGGTTCTGGTGCTTGCTTGTCTCTTCATACTCTGGTTTATTTGTTTTTTTAAGCTTTTAGCATGCCTTGTAATTTTTTGTTGAAAGCTAGTTTGATGTATTGGGTAAAACTTACTGAGGTAGATAGTCCTTTAGTGTGAGGTTTTATGTTTATCTGGCTAGGAGCTAGGCTGTTTTTACTGTTTGCAGTAGCTATGGTGTCAAGGGCTAAAATTTCTTCTGGTGTTCTTGTTTCTGTCTCCCCTGTTGTCTTTGGGTTTCCCTGGAGACTCCTTAAATAGGGTCTGCGTCTTGCAGTTGTTTTAGCTCTAATCCCTCTTATTACATGGAAGCCCTGTGGATGTGGTGGTGAGGTGGGGACAAGGAAATGTTCTGTGGTCCTATGACTAGGTCTCCGTCTTTCAGTGAGCCTGGGTCCGGTGTTTCCCTTCCCCACATTAAAGGCTGGAGTGGGCTGGAGTTGGATATTCCCCTCCCCCCAGGTGGGTTGGGTCCTGGTGAAATAGCTCCCCTTGAAGGCAGGCTTTGCTAAGGAGAACAGAGAACTCTGGGTATGTTTCAAAATGATTACTTCCTCCCTCTTACTGAAGGAAGCAGGAGGGGAGTTTTCTCAGATCTCCTCAGTGAGAACCTGATGGGGCTTCTGGAGGTAAATCTCAGGAGAGTGTGAGGACCTGTCTAAGACTGGGCCTCTTCTGGGTTTTTCAGCTTGTCCACACTGAGCTCCCAGCAATTCATCAGTTACAGTTTAAAGTGTTCCTACTGATACTGGTTCCAGCTGTGGGCTTCTGCTTCAGTAAGAATTCTCTGTATCTGTCTGTCTTATCTCTCCAGTTTCCAGACCAGCAGTTTGTCCTGTGACCTCAATTCTTTGATGGATCTAAGAAGTGTTGTTGACTTTCAGTCTGTTCAACTTTTTTCTTTTTGTGAGCAGAGGGGACCTCCAAGTTCTGCATGTCAGACTGGAAACCAGAAGTCATATTTTTCTTACTGATTTGTGGGAGCTCTTAATATATTAGGGAAATTAGTCCTTTATCTTGATATGAGGTGCCTATGTTTTTCTATTTTGTCATTTATCTCTTAAATTTGTGTTTTCCCCTGTGCAGTTAAACAAATGTTTTGTGTGTGGTTGAATTTATCATTACTCCCTTTTAGATGTTTTGATTCTGTGATACAATTACTAAGGCTTTCACAACTCAGATTATAAAGGAATTCTTCCGTTATTTCTTTTAGTACTTGTTATGGCTTTATTTTTTATATTTGTTCCATTTAGGTTTTACCTTCATGTAGAGTGTGAAGAATAGGTACTACTGCTTTTTTTCTAGTTGTCTATTCCGTTGTTCAAAACTACTTACTCAATAGTTCATTTTCCCCCCATTGATTATCATGTATTAAATTCCAATATGTATTTGAGTTTATTTCTATAATTCCTATTCTGTGTTATTGCTTTATCTCTTTATTCATATGCTAATATGAATAAGTTATAGGATACTACTACTCTGTTTTAATTAGTACAGGTTTAAAATATTTAAAATATTGTATGGCTAGTTACCCTTTTATTTTTCTTGTTAATTTCAAACATTTTTTTTTCTCAATTTAAATTTAATTTTGTATATTAACTTTAGCAATCGGTTCTTCTAATAAAAAAACACTTATTGGTGTTTTTATTATGATGTTAAGTGGTTTTTAGAGTAATTTAGGAATTGCATATTTATGAAATTGAGTTTTTCCATCTTAGAACATTGTGTGGCTTTCCATTTGTTCATGTTTTCTTTTGTGTCCCTAGAGAGCTTTAAACACATTTATTCATATAAACCTTGCACATTTTTGTTCATTGTTTTCCCTAGAAATCTTATCTTTCTTTTCCTATTGTAAGTGTGGTCTTTATTTCTTAATTATGCATTTTAACTGGTTGTTTATACATGTGTATAAGCTGTTTATTCCTATATGTGTATTTTATGGAAACACACTGTTTCTAAATGTTTAGAAGCATATACGCAGTATAACAGAGGGCAGCTGGGGTTCTGCACCGTGGGGCTCTGAGGTCTATGCACTTGGCCCCGGGGCACTGCGCCTCTTACTCAACCTTTATAAGCCAGTTTCCTCATGTGTAAAATGGGACGATAGCAGTACCTACCTTGTAAGGTAGTTTTGAGGATTAAAAAGATAAAGCTGGAAAGCACTTAGTCGAACCTCTGGAGCACAGTAAACCATAGATTAATGTTGGCTACAGTGGTTCTGTCCTCTTAACCACTGAAGCTCAAACCTAGTCAGACATGGGGGTCAGACTGGGAACAGACTTGAACCTCCCAACCAGTACTCCCACGCACCACTCCTCAGAGCTCCCACACCAAAGCCCGCCAGTAGACAAAAGGCTGTGGGGTGGGAGGATGGGGGAGGTGGACACAGAAGGACCCTCACCTGACTGTTGTAGGAAAGGAATGAAAGGGTTCTGTGGTGGTCTGCATTTGGGGGGTCCAGGGAAATCAAAGGAGGAGACACATGCTAATGAAGTAGTGGAGGTGGACAGGGCACTTTTCCCCAGTGGTCACCTTGGATCACCAGGCCGTTTCTACACACAGGCATCCTAGATCCTTCTTTGCGTCCGCTCAGCAGTTCCGTGAGGGGGGAACGGGAAATCACAGGGAGTGGATGGGATGGGGGAAGCCGGGTCCAGACGTGCAGACCCCTATCCAAGTGCGCATTCCCCTCCGGATCTCTCTTCACTTCCCTTGTTACTTCTCCTATTTGGGTCTCAGTCCCAAATTATCAGTAGGAAAGACAGGTGACAAACTGGAAAAAGGAAAAACAAGAGGGATTAATATGCTGGGAAGAGGTAGCCTAAGGGACCGTTGGGGTTCAAATCAATAATACCATTTGCTAAATACCCCATGGGCAGCAGAAATCCACAGAGCTATATTAGGGGTAGTGTACTAATAGCTACCGTGTTTTAAGTGTCTATTGTGTGCTGCCTGTTTCATGGGCATTTTTTCTTTTATTGCCAACAACAGTCTTCCAAGGCGGTGTTATTAAGCCAATTACACCACCTGTCTCTAGGAAGCAAGGCCTCAGTCCTCTTGGAGCTTAGCGTTTGTGTACTAACTGAAGAGTATTTGTGAGCGGAGCTCTCGACCACGGCGGGGCTGGGCAAGATCTTGAGGGAGTCAGCCCCGGGCAGTGGGTGAGGTCCGGAGAAACGGGATGTGATCGGTGAAAGGAAGGATACCGTGCCTATTACTGGAAGAGGAAAGCTCGACCCGAGAGAAGCAGGGGGAGAAGCCTGATGGGCAAGTTCAAGGGACGAGGGAGCAGCTCAGGCTTCCTGCAGCTGGAGTTGGAGCCGCGAGGAAACGCGGGCTAAGCAACTGCAGTGGGCAAGAGGCGCCCGAGGAGGCAGCTTCCAGCCGGGAAAGTGCTCCATCAGCTCCCAGCCCGCTCGCCCACTGCTGCATCGCTTTTAAAGGGACAGTCACCGGGCTGCCGAGGCTTCGGAAGCGGAAATGGTCTCTGCTCACTGGCTGACGGTCTAAATTCAGACCGAAAGAATGTGCTTGGAGACAGCTGGTGGAAACTGTCCCAGGCCTGTCTTCAGTGGACATGTCCACGTGCTGCTCGTCTTGCCCTGTCAAGCGTCTCCCTCTCTCCATCGCGCCCTCCGTCTGCCTGCCTGTCTTTCTTCATTAGGCTTTACAAAAAAGTAACCAACCCCGCGCCTTGTACCCAAGCAGTCCAGTAACGCCTGCGTGATGAATGCGAGCTACTCGGGTGCTTTATGAGAAGTGACACTTCCTCCCCAGCTTCTTGTATCTGCCACTGAGCAGTTAAGGTTAAAGCCCACCGCCGACGTGACTGCTGTACATACCACGGGGCAGGGCTCTGGAGCTCACTAAACGCGTAAGCGAGACGCACGAGGCAGCCCCGGACGCCCCATGACCCGGGACTGCGGCAAAGGGTGTGGGAACGGAGAGAGAGGACACTGCGCCCCTTCCTTCCTCCCGGCGGGCCAAGCACACCTTCCCGCCCGGGGGGCAGGGGCAGGTCGCTCCAGGTCGCCGGCACCTCCGGCGCCCGAGAAATCTGCAAATTCATTGCTCCCTTTCATCTTCCGGCGAAAGCCTTCCGTCCTGAGTAGGGCCAGCCCCGTCCTTCGCCGCCAGGCGGATCCGACTTCTCCCCATAAAAAGGCTCCGGTTCCCTTTCCCCGCGCAGGGGTCCTAGGCTGCTTTCGACTTTGCTTCTCACTCACAAGTCCCGCGGTCTGGAGCGGTGCTCAGTCTCGGCAACTTTCACCAGCTCGCCCCGGGAGTCGGGCCCTTTCTAAGACAATGTGAACAAAGAGGAGCAGGGGCGAGCGGGGCGCGCGGGCAGGCTGGGGGCGAGCGTCGGGGCGCCGCGCTCCAGCCGGCCCCGCGGGGATCGGGCGCAGAGAGCGCCGCGCAGCTCCCGGGCGGCTCGGGCGGCGGGTTTCTTTGTCCCGGCCCCGGGCTGGGCGCGAAGGCCGCCGGCCGCGAGCAGAACCGCGAGCCGGGCTCGGGGCTCAGGCTTCCACATGCGCCCCGCGGGGGCAGAGCAGGAAGCAGCGGCCGCGACCCCGGGCGCGACCCGCGCCGGGCTTCCCCGGTTCGGCGGCGGCTTCGGGCCGTGGGGGACTCGGGGACCTCGCCTCTCGCGTCCCCGAGGGCAGGCCCTGCTCGCCCTCGGAGCGCGGTTCGGTGTAGGGAGCCCCCGGCGCGCGCTCCTGCACCCGGACTCTCCGCAGACGCGCGCCAGGCGAGCTCGGGGACAGAGGCGGTGCTCTGGCGCCCCCCAGCCGGCCGCACCGCGGGGCGGGACCTAAACGCAGCGCCGGCCCGAGATGCCCAGGAAGCCCCGAGCCCGACCGGGAGCGCGGCCACAGCGGCCTGTGCGTGCGCGTGGGAGGGGGCTGGGCGCACGCCCCCGTCTCACCTGCCGCACAGCTTGCGCCTGTGTGTCTGCAGGAGGAAGGAGAGAGGAACTGCGGTGTCTGTTCAAGCTCATTAGACCAACCCCCTTCCCTCCAACTCTCAGCTAAGTTTTATTTCAAAACGCAAAGTAGCATCAGAGCCCAAGTGAAAAACTAGTCTCCCGATTTCAGTCTGCACCTCCGCCACCGCATCGACCGAGGGTTCGGTTCCCGGCTTCGACTCCGCAGGAGAGCGGCCGCCCCGGAGGCCCGGGGCTCCGGCCTCGCGCTCCCTTTGTGAGGCCCAGGCTCGGGGCGCCCCCGGTCCCGCGCTCGGGCACGCGGCGCGGGGCCTGCCGCAGCGCGGCGGGCGCGGCGGGCGCTAGGACCGCGGGGAGCGCGGGCGGCGCGGCGCTACCTTAAAACCCAGCCCAATGCCGCTGCCTGCGCCACTCTGCGCGCCGCGGGGCTGCGCAGGAGGAGCGCTCGCCGGCCACCTCGCCCCGCGCCCGCGGCGACACCTGTTCGCGGCCGCCGGCGGCACGCGGGTCCCGCCGCGGCGCCCCTCGCTCCCGCCGCGCCGCCGCGCTGCGGCAGGCCCCGCGCCGCGTGCCCGAGCGCGGGACCGGGGGCGCCCCGAGCCTGGGCCTCACAAAGGGAGCGCGAGGCCGGAGCCCCGGGCCTCCGGGGCGGCCGCTCTCCTGCGGAGTCGAAGCCGGGAACCGAACCCTCGGTCGATGCGGTGGCGGAGTGCAGACTGAAATCGGGAGACTAGTTTTCACTTGGGCTCTGATGCTACTTTGCGTTTTGAAATAAAACTTAGCTGAGAGTTGGAGGGAAGGGGGTTGGTCTAATGAGCTTGAACAGACACCGCAGTTCCTCTCTCCTTCCTCCTGCAGACACACAGGCGCAAGCTGTGCGGCAGGTGAGACGGGGGCGTGCGCCCAGCCCCCTCCCACGCGCACGCACAGGCCGCTGTGGCCGCGCTCCCGGTCGGGCTCGGGGCTTCCTGGGCATCTCGGGCCGGCGCTGCGTTTAGGTCCCGCCCGCGGTGCGGCCGGCTGGGGGGCGCCAGAGCACCGCCTCTGTCCCCGAGCTCGCCTGGCGCGCGTCTGCGGAGAGTCCGGGTGCAGGAGCGCGCGCCGGGGGCTCCCTACACCGAACCGCGCTCCGAGGGCGAGCAGGGCCTGCCCTCGGGGACGCGAGAGGCGAGGTCCCCGAGTCCCCCACGGCCCGAAGCCGCCGCCGAACCGGGGAAGCCCGGCGCGGGTCGCGCCCGGGGTCGCGGCCGCTGCTTCCTGCTCTGCCCCCGCGGGGCGCATGTGGAAGCCTGAGCCCCGAGCCCGGCTCGCGGTTTCTGCTCGCGGCCGGCGGCCTTCGCGCCCAGCCCGGGGCCGGGACAAAGAAACCCGCCGCCCGAGCCGCCCGGGAGCTGCGCGGCGCTCTCTGCGCCCGATCCCCGCGGGGCCGGCTGGAGCGCGGCGCCCCGACGCTCGCCCCCAGCCTGCCCGCGCGCCCCGCTCGCCCCTGCTCCTCTTTGTTCACATTGTCTTAGAAAGGGCCCGACTCCCGGGGCGAGCTGGTGAAAGTTGCCGAGACTGAGCACCGCTCCAGACCGCGGGACTTGTGATGAGAAGCAAAGTCGAAAGCAGCCTAGGACCCCTGCGCGGGGAAAGGGAACCGGAGCCTTTTTATGGGAGAAGTCGGATCCGCCTGGCGGCGAAGGACGGGGCTGGCCCTACTCAGGACGGAAGGCTTTCGCCGGAAGATGAAAGGGAGCAATGAATTTGCAGATTTCTCGGGCGCCGGAGGTGCCGGCGACCTGGAGCGACCTGCCCCTGCCCCCCGGGCGGGAAGGTGTGCTTGGCCCGCCGGGAGGAAGGAAGGGGCGCAGTGTCCTCTCTCTCCGTTCCCACACCCTTTGCCGCAGTCCCGGGTCATGGGGCGTCCGGGGCTGCCTCGTGCGTCTCGCTTACGCGTTTAGTGAGCTCCAGAGCCCTGCCCCGTGGTATGTACAGCAGTCACGTCGGCGGTGGGCTTTAACCTTAACTGCTCAGTGGCAGATACAAGAAGCTGGGGAGGAAGTGTCACTTCTCATAAAGCACCCGAGTAGCTCGCATTCATCACGCAGGCGTTACTGGACTGCTTGGGTACAAGGCGCGGGGTTGGTTACTTTTTTGTAAAGCCTAATGAAGAAAGACAGGCAGGCAGACGGAGGGCGCGATGGAGAGAGGGAGACGCTTGACAGGGCAAGACGAGCAGCACGTGGACATGTCCACTGAAGACAGGCCTGGGACAGTTTCCACCAGCTGTCTCCAAGCACATTCTTTCGGTCTGAATTTAGACCGTCAGCCAGTGAGCAGAGACCATTTCCGCTTCCGAAGCCTCGGCAGCCCGGTGACTGTCCCTTTAAAAGCGATGCAGCAGTGGGCGAGCGGGCTGGGAGCTGATGGAGCACTTTCCCGGCTGGAAGCTGCCTCCTCGGGCGCCTCTTGCCCACTGCAGTTGCTTAGCCCGCGTTTCCTCGCGGCTCCAACTCCAGCTGCAGGAAGCCTGAGCTGCTCCCTCGTCCCTTGAACTTGCCCATCAGGCTTCTCCCCCTGCTTCTCTCGGGTCGAGCTTTCCTCTTCCAGTAATAGGCACGGTATCCTTCCTTTCACCGATCACATCCCGTTTCTCCGGACCTCACCCACTGCCCGGGGCTGACTCCCTCAAGATCTTGCCCAGCCCCGCCGTGGTCGAGAGCTCCGCTCACAAATACTCTTCAGTTAGTACACAAACGCTAAGCTCCAAGAGGACTGAGGCCTTGCTTCCTAGAGACAGGTGGTGTAATTGGCTTAATAACACCGCCTTGGAAGACTGTTGTTGGCAATAAAAGAAAAAATGCCCATGAAACAGGCAGCACACAATAGACACTTAAAACACGGTAGCTATTAGTACACTACCCCTAATATAGCTCTGTGGATTTCTGCTGCCCATGGGGTATTTAGCAAATGGTATTATTGATTTGAACCCCAACGGTCCCTTAGGCTACCTCTTCCCAGCATATTAATCCCTCTTGTTTTTCCTTTTTCCAGTTTGTCACCTGTCTTTCCTACTGATAATTTGGGACTGAGACCCAAATAGGAGAAGTAACAAGGGAAGTGAAGAGAGATCCGGAGGGGAATGCGCACTTGGATAGGGGTCTGCACGTCTGGACCCGGCTTCCCCCATCCCATCCACTCCCTGTGATTTCCCGTTCCCCCCTCACGGAACTGCTGAGCGGACGCAAAGAAGGATCTAGGATGCCTGTGTGTAGAAACGGCCTGGTGATCCAAGGTGACCACTGGGGAAAAGTGCCCTGTCCACCTCCACTACTTCATTAGCATGTGTCTCCTCCTTTGATTTCCCTGGACCCCCCAAATGCAGACCACCACAGAACCCTTTCATTCCTTTCCTACAACAGTCAGGTGAGGGTCCTTCTGTGTCCACCTCCCCATCCTCCCACCCACAGCCTTTTGTCTACTGGCGGGCTTTGGTGTGGGAGCTCTGAGGAGTGGTGCGTGGGAGTACTGGTTGGGAGGTTCAAGTCTGTTCCCAGTCTGACCCCCATGTCTGACTAGGTTTGAGCTTCAGTGGTTAAGAGGACAGAACCACTGTAGCCAACATTAATCTATGGTTTACTGTGCTCCAGAGGTTCGACTAAGTGCTTTCCAGCTTTATCTTTTTAATCCTCAAAACTACCTTACAAGGTAGGTACTGCTATCGTCCCATTTTACACATGAGGAAACTGGCTTATAAAGGTTGAGTAAGAGGCGCAGTGCCCCGGGGCCAAGTGCATAGACCTCAGAGCCCACGGTGCAGAACCCAGCTGCCCTCTGTTATACTGCGTATATGCTTCTAAACATTTAGAAACAGTGTGTTTCCATAAAATACACATATAGGAATAAACAGCTTATACACATGTATAAACAACCAGTTAAAATGCATAATTAAGAAATAAAGACCACACTTACAATAGGAAAAGAAAGATAAGATTTCTAGGGAAAACAATGAACAAAAATGTGCAAGGTTTATATGAATAAATGTGTTTAAAGCTCTCTAGGGACACAAAAGAAAACATGAACAAATGGAAAGCCACACAATGTTCTAAGATGGAAAAACTCAATTTCATAAATATGCAATTCCTAAATTACTCTAAAAACCACTTAACATCATAATAAAAACACCAATAAGTGTTTTTTTATTAGAAGAACCGATTGCTAAAGTTAATATACAAAATTAAATTTAAATTGAGAAAAAAAAATGTTTGAAATTAACAAGAAAAATAAAAGGGTAACTAGCCATACAATATTTTAAATATTTTAAACCTGTACTAATTAAAACAGAGTAGTAGTATCCTATAACTTATTCATATTAGCATATGAATAAAGAGATAAAGCAATAACACAGAATAGGAATTATAGAAATAAACTCAAATACATATTGGAATTTAATACATGATAATCAATGGGGGGAAAATGAACTATTGAGTAAGTAGTTTTGAACAACGGAATAGACAACTAGAAAAAAAGCAGTAGTACCTATTCTTCACACTCTACATGAAGGTAAAACCTAAATGGAACAAATATAAAAAATAAAGCCATAACAAGTACTAAAAGAAATAACGGAAGAATTCCTTTATAATCTGAGTTGTGAAAGCCTTAGTAATTGTATCACAGAATCAAAACATCTAAAAGGAGTAATGATAAATTCAACCACACACAAAACATTTGTTTAACTGCACAGGGGAAAACACAAATTTAAGAGATAAATGACAAAATAGAAAAACATAGGCACCTCATATCAAGATAAAGGACTAATTTCCCTAATATATTAAGAGCTCCCACAAATCAGTAAGAAAAATATGACTTCTGGTTTCCAGTCTGACATGCAGAACTTGGAGGTCCCCTCTGCTCACAAAAAGAAAAAAGTTGAACAGACTGAAAGTCAACAACACTTCTTAGATCCATCAAAGAATTGAGGTCACAGGACAAACTGCTGGTCTGGAAACTGGAGAGATAAGACAGACAGATACAGAGAATTCTTACTGAAGCAGAAGCCCACAGCTGGAACCAGTATCAGTAGGAACACTTTAAACTGTAACTGATGAATTGCTGGGAGCTCAGTGTGGACAAGCTGAAAAACCCAGAAGAGGCCCAGTCTTAGACAGGTCCTCACACTCTCCTGAGATTTACCTCCAGAAGCCCCATCAGGTTCTCACTGAGGAGATCTGAGAAAACTCCCCTCCTGCTTCCTTCAGTAAGAGGGAGGAAGTAATCATTTTGAAACATACCCAGAGTTCTCTGTTCTCCTTAGCAAAGCCTGCCTTCAAGGGGAGCTATTTCACCAGGACCCAACCCACCTGGGGGGAGGGGAATATCCAACTCCAGCCCACTCCAGCCTTTAATGTGGGGAAGGGAAACACCGGACCCAGGCTCACTGAAAGACGGAGACCTAGTCATAGGACCACAGAACATTTCCTTGTCCCCACCTCACCACCACATCCACAGGGCTTCCATGTAATAAGAGGGATTAGAGCTAAAACAACTGCAAGACGCAGACCCTATTTAAGGAGTCTCCAGGGAAACCCAAAGACAACAGGGGAGACAGAAACAAGAACACCAGAAGAAATTTTAGCCCTTGACACCATAGCTACTGCAAACAGTAAAAACAGCCTAGCTCCTAGCCAGATAAACATAAAACCTCACACTAAAGGACTATCTACCTCAGTAAGTTTTACCCAATACATCAAACTAGCTTTCAACAAAAAATTACAAGGCATGCTAAAAGCTTAAAAAAACAAATAAACCAGAGTATGAAGAGACAAGCAAGCACCAGAACCAGACTTAGACAGACTCATATATGACAGAGATTTTGGCATTATCACACCAGGAATTTGAAATAACCATGATCCATATGCTAAGGGCTCTACTGGAAAAGTGGACAGCATGCAAGAATGGTAATGTAAGCAGAGAGATCAAGACTAAAGAAAAGACTCTAAAGGAAATACTAGACATCAAAAGCACTCTAACAGAACGAAGAATGCCTTTGATGGACTCATCCGTAGACTGGACACAGCCAAGTAAAGAACCAGTGAGTTTGAACATATGTTAATAGAAATTTCTCAAGCTGAAATGCAAAGATTAAAAGAAAGAAAGGAACACTGGAACAGAATAGCCAATAACTGTGGGACAATTACAAAAGGTATAACATACACATAATGGGAAGATCAGAAGGAGAAGAAAGAGAGAAGAAAAAAGAATAAAAACAGAAGAAACATTTGAATTGATAACAGTTAAGACATCTCCAAAATTGATGACAGACTCTAAGCCACAGATCTAGGAAGCTCAGAGATACTAAGTAGGAAAAATACCCAAAAACTCTATGCTGTTGGCCTTCCCTGGTGGCGCAGTGGTTGAGAGTCCGCCTGCCGGTGCAGGGGACACAGGTTCACGCCCCGGTCCGGGAGGATCCCACATGCCGCGGAGCGGCTAGGCCCGTGAGCCATGGCCACTGAGCCTGCGCTTCTGGAGCCTGTGCTCTGCAACGGGAGAGGCCACAACAGTGAGAGGCCCATGTACCAAAAAAAAAAAAAAAAATCTATGCTGTATATCATATTCAACATATCATATTCCATGTCTACAATGTAGACAACCAAAGACAAAGAGAAAATCTTGAAAAGGGCCAGAGAGGGAAAAAAATATCCTATCTATAGAGGAACAAGGGTAGAATTACATCGGACTTGTCTTCAGAAACCATGCAAGCAGGAAAAGAGTGGAATGAAATATTTAAAGTGTTGAAAGAAAAAAGAAAAATACTAACAACAGGATAAAATAGTCAGTTTACAAGAAAAGAAATGCAAATGGTTCTTAAACATTAGTAAATATGCTCAACTCCATTCATAACAAAAAGGAACAAAAAATAAAACTGTGCTGATATACCATTTCTTACCTATAAATTTGACAAATATTAAAAATACTATGAACTGGTGTTAGAGTCTGGGGGATTCAGGCACTTTCAAACATTACTGTGGAGATGAAATTGAGACAGCATTTATGAAGGGCACTTCAGTAATATTTACTAAAATTACAAATACCCAGGTCCTTGGACTCGACAATCTCTCTTCTGGAAATTTATCTTAGATGTCTATGGGCACGTGTGCAGAATCGTGTGTGTAGAAGAGTCCTCACTGAAGCACTACTCGGGATAGCAAAAGATTGGAAACAGCGCATCAAGAATGTCCATCATGAATGACTGGTCATATGAATTATAATAAATCCATAAAGTAAAATCTTGAGAAGTTTGTTAAAGGAAAAAAAAAGGGAGGGGTAGCTTTTTGTATATGCTATGAACTAATCTCCAAAGAATATTGTGAAGGAAAAAAGGACAGTACAGAACAGTGTATATGTCATGCCATCATTTGTGTTCTAAAAAGAAAGCTTTTCTATTTATACATGTAAGTAATATCTCTATAAATACATGCAAGCTCTTTGGTTGCCTCCAGGAAAAGAAATTGTATAGCTGAGGGATAAGAGGTAGGAGGGAGAATTCTCACTATATACACTTCTTACCTTTTTGAACCACGTGAATATAATATCAATTTACAAAGGCATAAGCCCAGTTTAATTTTTTTAATAATTACATTTCCCTCCTTCAAAGGAGCGGAAGCACAGTGCCTGATGCAAAGATCTTGGGAGCAACCGCAGAAGATGCTGTGATTAGGCACCACGTTCCCACACACAACCCCAGGAGCATGAACTGACACATCTCTGAAAACGTGACAACGTCAACCCCTCAGGCTCCAAGGCAGCTCTGTGGGTTGCTTCTCCTCCCTGTCTCTTCCACTGCAGTGCCTGTCTTTCCTTAGCCGTGCTCAGCTCTCTTCCTGCGCATCTTGCCTTCCTGCCTGTCCCTATTTCTCCTGTCACAAAACGTGGCTGACAAAGCCGGGGACTTTCTTCACTTACAATTGTCCCAACATTACATCACTTTGTTGCCCACCTCCCACTCCGCGGGCATCCTCGTGGCCAGCAAGCTGCCAGCCTCCTCACGGGGTCTCCCCTTCTTGTTTGCCTGTTTAACTCCAATTTTCTTCACTTTCATTTTGGTCACTCCAGCGTAGCCCATTTTAACTTTTCTTGCCTATTTCCCTAACTTCTGGAATACAGATGGAGGTCAAACAGTAACAACAACAAAACAATAATATGTATCAAACATATTTATAGAAAGTTAATATTTATAGAGATATATATTTACAGAAAGAATTTCACATACATTATTTCATTTAAACTTCATTACAGTGTGACTCAGACATTATTATCTGTCTGTTAAGGTGGAGGAAACTGAGGCTTAGAGAGGTTAAGACACCTGACTGAAGTCACACAGCTAAGTGAGGAAGAGGATTCTAACGTAGACCTTCCAACACCAAATCTTGAGTTTTCTTCTCTTTTAATATCTCGTGAAATTTAACAATAACTTTAAACTGGGGCGGGGGTGGGGTCCTTTAAATAGCTAACTTAGGGATTTTTCCATTTGACCAATTAGGTGAAAAAAACCTTCCCTTTTTCTCTAAAGGCCTCTTCAATATTTGCTTCTTCCTTTATAGTTGATGGAACGTACCTAGTATTCTCCAAGGATGGTTAGAAACAAGTAGCAAATCACTACTCATTGGTCTCATTGGTGCCACCCAAATTCTCCTGAAATGAATGAGGTTCTCAGCCTTCTGCACTGACCCTGCTGGACCTGACAGAGCTAATGGCACTCGGCTTGCATACACCTGTCTCACATCTTCCACGACTATGAACATCCTCGGTTTCCTCCTCCTCCAGCATCACTTTCTGTTTCTTGGTTTCCTTTGCCACATCCCCCTCTGCTTCTCAGCATCCGACACTTGGAGCGTCCAGAAGCTCAGTCCCCGAGCCGTTCTCTATACTCCCTTCCTAGACGATTTCATCTCCTCCCAAATCTCTAAATACAGTCCAGGGACTGAGACGTCCCGAATTGCCTCTCTGGACCCCCTTCTCCCCTAAATAATGTGTAACCAGCCCCCTCCCTGCCACCTCCACCTGACTGTCCAGGGGGCCTCCAACACCCTACACTACCACTCCCCCCGGAAATCTGGGCACCCAGGTATCTCCTGTCTCAGTCCGAGGCACCGGCGTTCACTCAGCTGCTCAGACCCCAAACGCGAGTCACTCGTCATCCAAACCCTAACAGTTCTACTTTCAAGACACATCCTATACCCAGCCACCTGTCACCGTCTTCACTGATGCCACTTTGGCTTCACACCAGCATCTCCCCACATGCTGCAATGCCTGCCCCTCTGGTTCCTCTGCTTCAGCGTGTCATCCAGGCCACATCAACACGTCAGATCCTGTCACTCCCCCGTCGCCCTTACACCCAATTACCTGCAACACCTGTGAGCGCCTGAGCCCCGACTTCTTCCCGACATCGTCTCCTACTTCCCACACGGTCCCTCTGCTTCCCCAAAGCTGGCTCCTTGAGTTTCCCTAAGATGCCGAGTACGTTCCCATCTTCTGGCTGACATTCTGCTCGGAACACTTTTCTCACACACCCCATGGCTTTGTGGAGGTCTCCATGGAATTGCCGTCCTCTTAGGGAGAAGTTCCTTGGTCACTCTACCTAAAACAGCGCTTCTGTCACCCACCATCATTAGTTTTTGTCACAATAATCATTACTGGCCAATACGTTTACAATAAACAAAATAGACAAGGCCCTTGCTGTCGTGAAGCTTACATTCCATGCAGAGAAGCAGACAACAAACAAGTAAAGAAGGTGATTCTAGAGAGTATCGTGCGCTATCAGAAAATAAGAGTTCTGCAGAGGTGCCCGGAAGCTCTTCTTTCTAAGAAAATGACAGAAAGGAGCTGACCTTGCTAAGACCTGAGAGAGGAGAATTCCAGCTGTACAGAGTCCACAGCAAGAATGAGAGTGAAATGACTGAGGAAGAGAGGCCGATGGCGGCAGCAGCATAAGTGCAGGCTGGAGTCGTGTCAGACGAAGGAGAGCTGGGCCGGATCCTACAGAACCTGGGGAACCTTGCTGAGGAGTTGGGCGTCACTCCAGGTGTGAGGAACAACCACTGTGACTGATAGCGATTCCCTCGAACGGGTCCACACAGTGCCGTTACTTCACGTTTCAAACATAACAAACGCTGAGCGGTGTCTAAAAACACAGTGAAAGTCCTCTGGAATTTTATTAGCTCTCGTTATAATCAGTCTTTATCTTTCCCACTACTTCCTGTAACTCCTTATTCTTTCCCAAGACTATATTTTCCCCTGGTTTCTCCACTCCCACTTGTCCCCAGCTTAAGCTTAATTTGTAACCAGGAACCCACTGAGTCATCTGTCCATATTCTCTGCTCCATTTTTTCCACCTTGGTTCTCTAATAGGGTGCTGAGCTTAAGGGAACATCTATCTGCCTCACTGTCCTGGGCTTCTTCGTGATTCAACCGGTGATTACCAAGTTACCATTTTTATAACAAGTACCTAAAAACATAAGACATAGGAAGAATAGAAAAACTATAAAAGCATGGATTATACTAAGGAGAAAACAGTATTAGAGGTGTGACTTACATTTCTAGAAGCCATGTATCAAACATGGTGAAGGATGGAGTGAAAAAGAAAAGAAGGGTAAAGAGAAAACTATTAACAAAGAAAGTAAGGGCATCTAACTTCCACCTTCTCTCTGCTAGCAAAAACTTCATACTTCATTAAAGAATTGCTTTTTCAATTAAATCAGAATTTTTTAGAGTAGGAGAAAATATCCAGAAAAATATTATTGAGTACATATTTTGTACAAGACATTGTACTAGAGTTTGTTCGGGACATGCATACAAAAACGACAGGATTCTTCCTCTCTTTTATTTTTATACAGTCCACATTCATTTACATTTTTCTTTTCCTTTATTTTCTCCTGCACTTCCCTGCTTTTATCTGGGAACGTTTTCCTTCTGCCTAAATAACTCTCTGTGGTTTTTCTTTCAGTGAAGCCTATAGGCCACAGATTCCTTCAGTTTTTGTTTGTTGGAAAATGTGTTCATTGCACTGTCATCTTTTCAGATATTTTCATTGGGTATAGAACTCCTGATTCACAGTCCTTTTATTTTCTTGTCTTATAGCTTCTGTAACTTCAGTGGAGAAGTCGTCTGTAAGTCTTATTGTCGATACTTTGCAGGTAATGTGTCTTCTACCTCGAGATGTTGTTAATATCTTTCTTTTTGTCTTTGGCTTTTCAGAAGCATTAATACGTTGTACTTAGACACAATTTTTTTGTGTGTTTACTCTGTCAGGGATTTACTGAGCTTCTTAAATCTCTAATTGAGGACCTCCAGTTTTGGAAAACTCTTGGTCATGTTTCTGAATATTGCTTCTTCCCTGTTCTCTCTTTTCTGGGACTACAGGTATGTGTATGTTAGACATTTTTTGTTTTGTTTCCCATTCCTTTTCTCTTTGTACTTCAGTACAAAGTCACAAAGGGTACAAAATACTTGAGTATTTTCTAATGGTCTCTCTTCCAATTCACTAATCCCATTTTCTACTGAGTCCATTCTGCTATTAAACCACTCACCAAGTGCTTAATTTCAGGTAATGGTTTTGTCATTTCTAAAATGTCCGTTTGAATTTTTTTAAATAGATTCCCATTCTTTGGTGAAATTACCATACTTTCATCTGTTATTTCCATCCCCCTATATACATGTGTGTGTATATATATATTCTTGAATATTATTTTAAAGTTCTTATCTATTAACTCCATTAGTTTTAGCAAGTGGTCTGCTTCCGCTGTCTGGTTTTTATCTCTTTATCATCATTTACATTTTCTTGCTTCTTTGCATGTCTAGATGTTGTTGATTGTAGGCCAGATGGTATATAAAGAATGGGAGGATGCTGACGATGCTGAATTCCATGCTTTTGGAAAGACTGGGTGAGGGGCTGATCACCTGAATCCAACCAGGAATTGAGTTAGGTTGGTGCTGGGTTGCACTTTTAGGCAGACTCTGGACCTGTGGTTCATCGCTGCTCCTTGGTGTAGCCCCCTGACCCCATGCTTCTGAAGGGCAGGCTGGTGGGTATCAGTTTCCTCAACCCTGAAAGATTATGGGAAATCTCTCTCTACCCTTCAGAGGTATTAAAACCAACTCTCCAGCCTCCTGGCCCCAGAAAGTTTCTGAGTCTGAAGCCGCTCAAGTTTCCAGTTTGTCCCATGGGTGTTAAAGCTTTGCCAGTTTCTCTTTACTTCACAAGGACCCTCTGCCCGAGCCAAGTCTGAGCCTCAACCTGTGTCCAAAATCGACGAGTACGCCGGGGCCAAAAACAGCTGTCAATCACCAGCTTAGGGCTTCCCTGGTGGTGCAGTGGTTAAGAATCTGCCTGCCAATGCAGGGGATACGGGTTCGAGCACTGGCCCGGGAAGATCCCACATGCTGCAGAGCAACTAAACCCGTGCACCACAACTACTGAGCCTGTGCTCTAGAGCCCGCGAGCCACAACTACTGAGCCCGTGCGCCACAACTACTGAGCCCACGCGCCTAGAGCCCGTGCTCCGCAACAAGAGAAGCCACGACAGTGAGAAGCCTGTGCACGTCAACAAAGAGTAGCCCCCACTCGCCACAACTAGAGAAAGCCCGCGCACAGCGATGAGGACCCAACACAGCCAAAAATGAATAAATAAGTTTATAAAAAATACATATATATAAATATAAATATATATATGTATATATATAAATCACCAGCTTACCTTGGAACAATGTCCCTGCTCTGTAATTTTAGTTCCATCTAGTTTCTTCCACAACGTTCTGTGTCTTTAAAGATATCGTTTTTGTAATTTCTCCAGTTTTTCCTAGCTGCAGTAGGACGACTGTCCTGCCTCAACCAACCACCTGCTATCTAAAAATAGTGGTGAATTATTATGTCAAGGATTCTACCGTCTATTTCATAGTGTCTTCCACTTTTCAAAGATCTTACACATCCACTATCTCAACTGAACCTTTTCCCAAGTCTGGGACACGGATAAACCAGGGCACTTGCCTCAGAGGAGTCACTGAAGTCCTACCCCCTGGGCATGACTGTCCATGAGAAAAGCCGAGAGGGCTTGTCCAAGTTCTTCCAAGACCTAGCTTGTCTGCACTGATGCTAATTTAAGGACATAAAAATAAATGAGAGGTTATTCACCAGGCTAAAAGCATAGCCTTCAACAACTAACTTAGACTTGCCAGCCTTCGCTTATAAGACTGCACGAATGCAGACAGGTTCAAGGTGAAGGTTAAGGTCATCAGTGAATTACCTTCTTAGGTCTTCATAAAGGCGGCTTTACAACATTCATGAAACGATCACCTCAACCAGCATTTTCCACTGAGTTCCACTGAACAGAGAAAACACAAAATCAAAATTACATTCCAAATTTGTCTAAGGATATATGTATGGCAGTAAAATTGTGCCCTGTGTGAACCTCCTGGCACGTTAATTTTATGAATTATGTTGGTATGTAAACTCACCTCTAGATAACTATGCTGGCTTCTCGGTATTATAAAACAGAGAGGATACTGTTTATCCTTACAATCTCTCTAGAGAACTTTACCAAGCTAACCTTGCAAGAAAGTGGAAAACAGCATCTTTAAGCATCTTCTTGTAGATATCTTGGCCAATTCAACAAAGCCCTTTCCCTGGGGCACAGCGGCTGCTCCTGGACAGCCTCCAGCTGTCCTCTGAGCTGGTCCTCAGCATGGTGGTGTGCAGGATTTCTGAGGTAGCCTCTGAACGAAATCCAGAAAGTCTCTCTGCCCAAAACTTCTCCCCTCACACTACTGCAATTAAAACCAAACAACAACAACAAAATCAGAGGGGAAAAGAGAGGGAGTCTTATTCATGAACTAGCCAGACCCAGAAGACACCGTTAGTATCAAGTGGTGTGTGAGCATTTATCCAGAATAATTAAATAGCATGGGCTTAAAGAAAAGCAAGAAAATACAGAGACACCCAGAACACTACATCACGGTAGACAGTTAATGTCGGTGAGGCATTCTTATTTGCAATATACAGGAGCAACTTGAGGGCAAAGGAAGTGAAAGTGTTTTTTTTTTTCTTTCTGTAATCACTTTTTTAAATATATCTTTTTGGGTATAATTGCTTTACAATGGTGTGTTAGTTTCTGCTGTATAACAAAGTGAATCA